>NC_137463.1:268891477-269291533 GCF_964235325.1 Thermobia domestica
TAAAGGGGTTAGAGTTAGTAAAACCAAGACATAATATTTACACTGTCCTTTTAGGAAAAATGTGATCGAGACTACAAAAATACAACTGGACGAGGAAATTCAAATACTTGAGATCAATAGTGCAGAAAACTGCAGGAATAGAAGATGTAAGCAGCAGGATTAGCAGCAGTTAAACAAAATGGAGAGAAGCGAGAGGAATATTGTGAGACCATAGAGTTCCAATACGCCTCAAAGGAAAAGTTTACAAAGCCACATTATACAGAGCGGAATGTTGAATGACGAAGGAGAGAGAACAGGAGTTACAATTTGCGGAGATGATGATTCTGTGGTGTGTGTGTCGAGTGAAGTTATCCGTGGAACAGTAAAGGTGAGACTAGTAGTAGAAAGTAAACTGATATGGTTTGGACAAGTAAGAAGACTTTTGGAATAGGCAGCTATAGAACTGAATGTGAAATGAGTCCGAGACCGGCCAAAGAAGAAGTGAGAAGATCGTGTTAAGAACAATATGGTGCAGTGTGGTGTCACGATAGATGTGACACGAGATAGAAACGGGGAGGACAGCGATCTCAAAAGCCGACCCCAGCTAACTGGGAACAAAGGCTTAGAAGAATGAATATATATATATATATAAAATCAAAAAAATTAAGAAATCGATTACCTTTTATCTGCAACATGTCTCAAATATGGCACATTTAAACTCGCCTATTACGAGAGTTTGTCGATTATACAACAAGCTGATACAGGAGAATGTCGACTTAGATTTTGCTATGCCTTATTCAGTCTATGTAAAAACTCTTAAATATAATTTTTGATTAAGAGAGACTTTCAATTCGAACCTGACATTGATTATGGTATTTTGAAATTAAAATAGTATTTCTATTAAATGGAAACATTTCTGCTTCTTGACAGAAATCCTATTTCAACATTTATATTTTAAATATATATATTTTTGTTATGTTCTGTTTGTTTTTCTTTCATTTTTTGTCACGAAGGGCTGATTTTATAGTCTTTACTAGGTTCTATTTGTATATTTGCATTTCTTATTGGAGGAATTAATACGAATATATCTCTTACTTTTGTTTTCTCATGTTCGTGATGTTAATTGCATGTTTATTTTATTTTTATTTTTGTTGTGTGTTTCAATATTTATAAAGTTTGTAATTATGAAAGCCTATTGTAAATGGGAATATTCTTTTCCTGTAATAGGTGTCCAATAAATAAATAAATAAGAGTGGCTCTGGCGAATATATTGCTAAGCGCTACCTTATTAGACAAAGTGGGTTGGGATTCATCGTATAACAGTATGTGGGTAGTTTAATTTAGGGAATGTACCTGTAGATGTCAGAGGAAGCTTATGTGGTGTGTCATTACATTGAAAGAATGTTGAATTTTCTTTCCTACCCCATGTGCAAAACGTAGTCGGATCGCCCGCGAATTGCGGCGGTTTGCCGCCAAAAATTTGACGGGCCGACGCTCTTAGGCGCAAGGGTACCGTTCCGAAATTACACGAATACCGCAATTTTACCGCCATGGCGGTAATAACGCGGTATCCGCCGTTTCTCCTGCTCTGAAACGCTAGTGCCGCCATTAACCCGTCAGATAGGCTCTTCACTGCTGCCTTTAATCCTTGACTCTCAATTTTGGCAACAAAGTATTTTTACTTAAGCGTTGAAACCTCTGTACCAATACATGAGTAAAATAAAAATTTAAAAAAAAAAAAAAACTACCACTTCAGCGTGATACTTATATGTTAATTTAATACCAAAGACATCGCCTTCCAAGCATATCAGAAGTAACTAGTAATTGTCAGTGAGAATTTTAGTTTTGGAGTTTATTATTTGCAATGAGCAAAGCTTTAGGCAGTATATTTGACATGTTTGGCAAGTAACAAATAACGTAACATGTTCTGTTGTAATCGGTCACGAAAATAGTTTTTTAAGCCTACGAACTGTCTTAGAGTAGTTATATGAGTATAATGATGCCACCTGTTGGTCTTATATCCTAGCTCAGCGGACGTTACCGAGTTCTCACAATCATTCAGCGGTTACTCGTCGAAAAGTCTATAACACCGCCTGGCGCAAAAACGACAACTACTATATAACATTACGACGACAGCAGCCGCTTCGGTGGGTTTCTGTTTCGAATAGTCATTTTCCCTTCACTTCGGCGACAGCGACAGCGGACCGATGATAGCTGGCGACGCTTTGCACATGGGATAGTTTACTCAAAAGATAGAAAATGTGATAGATCATTATGTTTCCCCGAACCATTCATGTACAATATGAGCAGAAAGTTGTCTCATCTTCCCTTATATTCCTATATATGAACTATTAATAGTTTTCTCGTAATAAGAAAACAAAAATGGCATTTGTTAATAATGTAAATGATGAAAGCAGCACGTTTTTTGCTTTTCCTGGAAAGTCGCCAGTTCTTCAATACTGATTTTTCAAGAGTCAATGATGTTACACGAGTTGAACGGTCATGGGCCATAACATGAAGAAGACATATCACTCGTAGGGGAAACTTGTGTGTTATAAAGTTTCAATTGGAAAGTCTCTGAGTAGTCTTGGAAAATGTCAAGATAATTAAAGCGTACTATATGATTAGGATTAGGAATTAGATTTCTGGGCTTTTGACATATATGGCCATGTTAACCCGTCTTGTATGAGGGATGACATCCCTCGAAGGACAATCACACTACCTGGGAAGTTCGAAAGGTAAAAAGGAATCGACCTGAGACTATTATGTTAGGTACCATTCCAGCATTTGCCTGGTGTGAATGAGGAAAAACCTCACTCAGGATGGCTGGTCTAAAAAAGATTAACACTTTTCCCACGGAATATCCCGCCCGGGATCGAATCCGGGAGCCCTCGTGTCAACCATATTATACGAATTGTAAGATCAAGACATATAACGTGGAGAGGACACATCACACATAAGGGAGACTAGTTCCTAATATGTAGAGTTCGAATTGGAAAATCTGTTGATAAGAGACCTCTGGGTAGTCTTAGAAGACTTTGCCGATGATTAGAGTACATTATACGAATTGCAAGATCAAGATACATAACATGGACACGACACGTCACTTGTAGGGGAAACTTTTTCCTCATGTATAGAGTTCCTGTTGGAAAACCTCTGAATAAGATGCCTCTGGGCAGGCTTAGAAGACTTAAAGATAATTAAAGCCTATTATACAAACTGTAAGATCAAAACACACAACATGGAGAGGACATGTCATTCTAGGGAAACATTTTCTTTATGTATGTAGTCTCGTTGGAAAGCCTGTAAATAATAGACCTCTGTGTAGGTTAGAAGGTTTCAAGATAATTAAAACAGGGCCTTGAAGTATAGTCTGACGAAGTTATACAGATTGCTATCAAAATAACACGTTAAGTGTCTAGGTTGGAACGGCCAGGCGGCGATTGAATCGCGGGGCTCTTGTGGTATGTTAGGGCAAACTCTATACTATGTGAGGGGCACTAGAACCACTGTGTAAAATGGGTAACCTCTATCTCTGATTTCCAAGGAAAACAAATTGTTGGCGTTCGTTTGTGTGGTGCGAGCGAGACGAAACTGCCGAATGTGTAGGGGATATCAAATCAGTGCAAAGGAATACAGGTCCAAGAAACCCATTAGTGACAGGTACTGGCGAGCATTAAAAACCGTCAGTTGATGACGAAGGAGCTCAAGCAGTTACAAACATGACAGACATACGGGGTCGGGTTGCACCCCCAAAATCGCTGAACGGGGACTTGAACACTTTAGCATGACGCGAATGGTGCCGTGAGTATGCAGCATACACCACTGATGGTTGGAAACGTGTGATGTGGTCAGGTGTGTCATCGTTCCTTGTATTTCAAAGCGCAAGCCATGTTTATGTGTGTTGGACACTCAAAGAAGCGTATGATTGGCAGATTTCCACCCAACCGTGAAACAGTAGCGGCTTTGTGATGCTATGGGGCGTAACATTGTATTTTTAAGAGGTCTTGCGCTGACGGTTATCAGGACGGATTATATCGCCGTTTTAGGATGCCATATGCATCCCATAGTCCAGATGTTATTTCTGGGCAATGACGCCATATTGTAATAAGATGATGCGCCCATATCCGGTGCAGATTTACGCCTCCATCCTCTCTCATAGAACTGAGTGATGCACTGCACGTAGAATGAAATGAAATGAAATCTTTAAGCTGTACGTCACACGATTATGCGGGCTAGGCCAAAGGAGACTGTGATGATGAGAAATGAATAAAGAAAGTGGGAGGAAGCAGGAGAACGACGAGAAAACCCACGCATACGGTGTTTGTCCACCACAAGGTCGTGGCCCCGCGTAGCATAGTCGCTAACGCTCTCGCCTTTGGTGCGACTAGTCCTAGGTTCGATTCCCAGTGGAGAAACTCAGTCGAAAAAGTGTAATAAGCTTTATCAGGCCAGCCACCCTGGATGAGGTTTTCTTGGGTTTTCCTCATTCACACCAGGCAAATGCCGGGGTGGTACCTAACATATAGGTCCCAGGCGGCTTCCTTCCTTCCCTTTCCTGAATAGTGTAATCGCCGAGGGATGTTATCCACTCCATTTTACTTCTCAGTACTGTTTTGAGGTCGAAAGGTCGTCCAACGCTATATAAATCTTACATTTTTCCATGAGTTTCTACATTTCGGTAATCACGTCCATGAAAAACATCTATCCAGGCAACAAATAGTTTTCCTATGAAAATGTTTAATAAAAATACGACGCCGAGAGGGGGAAGGGGAAGCAATATTTAACCAAAGCAAACACTTATTACGACTAATCTGTTACAGTTTAGGCAATACAACACTGCCTTCATCAGACACATCATGTTTTTTCATTTAAACTGAACACAGTTCGAAACCTAGAATTAACAGTATTCATACTTTGATAGAGGAACAAAGAGACTCCGCTGTTGATCAAGAGTGTTGATAACAGTGACATCTAGAGGATTATTAGATGGTAAATTTCATTGTTTTGTGTAAATAGTGGAAACTCAGTTACGTAACAAAATGTTTCTATTTTATTTCAGGAAGTAGACCAGTTGATGTCTCTGTGTTGTAAAGCCATTCTTCTAATTGTAAAACAACTAAGAGATCATGGGTTTGAGTTACTTCCATATCGAGGTCTCCTGATGTTTTCATTATCTTTAATGAGCTGGATGCAACATCACGACATTCAGGTAAATTGAGTAATTGTTAGTTTTTTCTTCAATGTAATATTCGTACATTAACTCAGAAGAAAAAAACTTCATACTTCATATGGATTTACTGGATCACGTTATTGGTTAGCATGTATTTATCGAGTTCTTTGTAGTAAGCGAAGAGTACTTAGAAGACCGAAATTCGATTCTTAGAGATCCCATTTTTACTTCTAGATAAATAAAGAAATCGTCTTTCCAAGCACTTCCAATTTAACCTGATTACCACTTGACTGCTTTTCTGTCTTTGCAAAAGAGGGGAAACCGTGTTTCCAACTGGGTAGCGGAAGAAGTTTTTGTAATATTTTACATTACAGTGAAACCTGTCAACTTGGCCACCTGCTTATCTTGGCCTAGTTCGTCTTGAACCTGCATTTTCCCATAAGACATTCGTTACTTACTACTCTATAAGTTGGCCACCTGTCTATCTTGGAAGTTGGCCACACTGAAGCAACGTTTACCCTATGATGATGATAATGATAAATTTACCTGTGTATCTTGGCCACGCAAAATACAGTTTTGTTATTTTTCTTAACTCTTTTGAATTCCCATATGAGAGGCAGATGTTCTGTATTTGTGACTGGACACAAAGAAGCATAGATTCGCACGATTTGTTCTTGGAGGTCAATGGCCAGAACACTACCCTCATAAAGGGGTGGTGAAGGAAGGTGTGAATAAGAAAAAGCACGTACAGAAATTCAGGAAATGGTTGTACGTATTTGTTTGCCCTGTCTGTTTTGGTAAAATCATTAGCTATATCAACTCCTCTCATCAGTGGAGAGCTTTAGTAATTCCGGAAAATTCTCAAGGTTAAAACTAACCATCTCAATTGTCAACTATTGGCACCTGTCGGTTTGTCAAAAGATAGCGGAGTTTTTGAGGTATGAATTCCCTGAAGATTTTCTCAAAATATCTTTTGCTCCGAGGGAAACACTTCTAGCTCATTAACAAGAGGTAGTTAACTACAATATTAGAATGTGCATATCTGCCAAAAATAAATAAATAAATAAATAAATAAATAAAATAAAATAAATACGTCTAGAATGAACCACCATTCAGTAACAACTAAAAATAAATCACATAAATTGCATATGAATTTCTCAATGTATAACTTAACTTTTCTTGTTTTCAATCTGAATAACTCAGTGTGTTATAATATCAATTTCAATAAACTGCGTACGTACGCTTCTATTTCATGGTTGTTTGTGTTATTGTGTTTTCAATCCGAATAATGCAATGTACCAAACTAGTTTTCAGGAAGAGAAAGGTATGCACATATATTAAACATACTATAGTAATGTTTTCTAGTACTGTATATTTTTATGGTTACTCTATATACATTATTTATAAGTAGCTGTCGTGCTACTGATTATTAAAATTTTACTATCAAGTAATACTAGAAATCCTATTCTAAAAATGCACAAATCACACTTATTTTCTGTAAGTTGGCCACTTTTCGATGGAACCGATGGTGGCCAACATAGACAGGTTTCACTGTATTTAAAATCTATATTTTTCATTTCATTATGCTGACGCTTGCTGTAATTGACAGAACAATTGGTGTTTACTTAACCACTATCAACTGTTATCTATATACGAGATGCATTTAAGTTATAACCCCTCCTATTTTTTTCTCACCAGCTAATCATATGAAAACTATGTAACTTGTGTCACTTCTCGATGTAATCTCGCTGCAACCTACACATTTTTCACAACGTCGATTGTATGGCCGCAGCGGAGCCTTCTTTAGGAGTCTGTTTTGACCACTGGAAAATTGCTGATGCAATAACGGCACGGCTAATAAATGTGCGACCACGGAGAGTGTTTTTCGCCTTTGGAAACAGCCAAAAATCGTCAGAAAAACGCATCAACATTGCCTGACAACATGCCACGCGCGCAGCCTTATGGTCGTCCGTCAGCATTCGTTCCACCCACCTGGAGACACTTCTCGCATTTTTAGGTCTTTATGCAGGATAGTGTGCACAGATTCCACGGAAATGCCAACTTTGGAAGAGATATGTTCCACACTTATTCGGCGACCGGTTTGTGCGAGGCTGATATTATCTTGGTTTGTTGTCACACGACATTCTACCTCCTCTGAACTGTCGTGCTCACGAATACACATTAGACACATCCGTGATATCATCATCACATGTCTCACTCAACTGGGGAGGAGTTTCAAGCGATGTCACACCACGTAAATGGAGAAAACGACTTAATTTTATGAGTATCGTAAGTATCAAAAACAATCATCACTCTCACCGCTACCGCTAGAGTTCTGTGTGCATCTCTTTCACGCATTGACAATGAGTGCTCGCGTATTTTAAAACAAACAGCACGTTTCTATCTGTTTCTAGTCTTGAGAAAAAAGAAAACGGAGGTGTTATAATTTGTATGCAGCTCGTATAGAAGAAAGGGATCAGGAAAAAATTGTTTTTGAAAAAGAAGAAAGAAAAGAAATTTATTTTGTACGGAAAATTTTGGGAACTCCTGATTGCTTATTTTAAAGTGTGATAAGGTTTGATAGTGTGTGTTTTCCATGTGATGAAGAAGTTTTATGAAATGAAGGTTATGACTGAGCGCGGTGGCTCAGTGGTAGAGCGTTCACCTCTGGTGCATGAGGTTCCGGGTTCAAACCCTGCTTCCACCAAGTGAACTTTGTGGTGAGCGTGGGTTTCCTCGGGGTTTTCCCGTTTCCTCCCACTTTCTTCATTTTACTCATTACTCATCATCACCGTCTCTTTTAGCCTAACCGGCATAACCGTGGGACGTAAAAGTCAAAAATTTCATTCCATCTTTTTATGATTGAGGTTGTAAAAGGCTTTGGATTGGAAGTGCAATTGGGTTATGATCTACAGGAGCTCTAGTAGAGAGAGAGATTAAGGATTAGGATTAGAACTGCCTTATGACTTCACTACACCTAAATATACATTTAAAGCAGTCCAACTGATTTTAGTATCAAGCTTCACAGAGTACAAGTACTTGAAAATTAGAAAAAAGTACTAAAAATGAAATGAAATCTTGATTTTGGAAATAAAGTGCAAAAGTAAGTTATTTGAACAAAATTGAAGTGTCTCAAAAACGTTTACTTACAAAAATTCCTCAATATTATGTAAAGTATATGTTTATAAGAAAAACATTTTTCTTTCTTTTAGGTTCAAAGTCTACAAGAGTTTATAAATTTAATGAATCTTCTGCAGGAAATAGGAAAGAGTATTGTAATCAACATTTGCAGTGTTCGCAATTTTGATTTTGATCTTTCTTTGGGACTTTTGCTCAGCATGAAGAAATTAGACGCGTTGAGTGTTCTGGAAACTGCTATTAGAAGGTACATTTTAGTTTTCACTTTGAGATTAATTAAAATTGGTTATCTTTAAGAATTACAAGTTAGCAGGAGTCATAGCGAATCACTTTTTTTTTTTTTTTTTTTAACTAAAAGTTACTTTTTTGGGAGGTAAAGTGACTTTTTCGTGTGATTTATGTTTTGCATTGGTAGTTTTCTAAGAAAAATATTATAAAAATAAATGGAAAAAGGCAGAGACTTGTTACTCATTACTCTTCTCAAAGCTTCAGTACTTACTGCCACATGCGAAACAGTCAGCTTTATTCTCACTTCAGCTTTTAGTCTTTCTAAAGCACAGTGGATGCTTGGTAGATGCTTAAGCTCTCAAGGTGGGGTTGAGAACCCTTCTGTGTCTATTTTTTTTCTTCTATCATAATAGTCTTTTAGTTTTCTCTCGTAATAGTTAACGCTCCGCTCAACGTTGTGTGTGTGTGTGTTTGTGTGGTTCATCATGAAAACTCTTAATGCGAACTTAAATATAATGTCTGGGATGAAGAAATTCGGAAATAGGCCAGAACTGGTTCCACTTACTCAGAAGCTTCTTACATCTGCTAAGTCTGCTTACCGTAACTGCAAAGCATACTTAGAAAAGCTAAGAAAGGAGGAAGCTCAAAAAGAAGAGGTAAAGTAGAAAAGATGAAACTAAACAAGAGAGAGAGGTGGTGGAGAAATTGACAAAGGAAACAAGGCGGCATGATGTGATTTTAGACACTTTTTGGTCACTTTTTCGTGTGCTTTTAGTCACTATTCAATTATTTACAAGAGACCAGACCTCTATGAGCTCTGAGTTAGTCAAAATACTCATTTGACTTGTATGAAATTAGAGAGATGTTTTTGTAATAGTGTATTGAAATGACTATTATAAACATCCAAACTAAAAACACATTAAAGATGCTATGGAAGAAGGTTCAGTTATTTCAGGCTTATCTAAACTTCTACTTCAGCACAAACACAATATAAAAGATGGTTTTTGTATTGATATTGATGAACAACTGAAGGTAGTTTTCATACACTGGTTTCACTCGAAGGCGGCTTACTTTATGACCTCGGAATACAAAAGCTGTTCCCACTGTATGACAAGTATTCGAATTCTGGTAGTGAATATGTTGAAAAGTAGTCAGGGTGTCTATCGGTCACGAATGTCACGAAAAAGTCACGAAATCAGAAAACGGTCATGAAAGTCACGAAAAAGTCACGAAATTTAGCTTTTGGGTCACGATTTTTTTGTACTGTACAAATATAAGTACAGATTGGGAAATTTTGTTTTATAAAACGTCGAAATTCACCACCAAAAATATCTATGGTCGGCTTTAGACGCTACCAAATCGCAAGCAAAGTACGTTTCTATCGCATGGATGAAAATTCGGCCTAACTCGCACGCAAATTCGCTCTTGAAAATGTTAGGAAATTTTATGATTTGGTAAAGAAAAGGTCACGAAAAAGTCACGAAATTTCATTTTGGAATTTTAGTAGACACCTTGGTAGTGCAGTCTGTGCTGTATCTGCAACAATAAATATTTCAAGATTAATGTCTCTTCTTTGTGTATATCGGCTTAGGGAAACTTACTTTCTGAACGCGCCTTCTATAATTGTAATTAATTTAGGGATGAATTGATGTATCTCCGTGATACCGTGATAAGATATTTGTTTAGATCACCGTTAAAAAAAAATATATTTGTTTGTTTAACGACTTCGGGTATCTTTTCAAAGGTAGTTAATGATTTGTTATATATTATGTTCAAGCTGTTTCTCGTTATTATAGTTCGGATGTTAAAAAGCTAATGAGAAAAATGTGTAAATATAAAATTGTTAACATACTTTCTCGAAATTTATTGTAGAGCTCCTTCGCGGCTAAGCGGTTAGCATACGTGCCTTTGGCGTGGGAGACCCGGGTTCGATTCCCAGCGGGAGCTCATGTGCTTCGGATTCCACGTTAATTAGTAGGTTCTGTGTCATATAGCCTCGCTGCTGAAAGGGACGTTAAACTCAAAATCAACTCGAAATTTATTGTAAAGATTAGAATGGAAGATTATTAGTTCAGGTTTCCTGTTCCTATTATACAACAACCTAAAGGTATATCTAAGTGCTTCATTAGATATAATTTCTCTTGTATGAATGCAATATTCAGCCAAAGTCCAGTCTAAGTATTAAGGTTAAAAATAATGTTCGGAGAGTTAATGTGTTCTATAGGCTAATAGAATTCTTTTCGGATCTCGATAGATTGTTTTTTATACTAATTTGGAGAACATTTGTGTATATTTTTTCACCGAAATAAATTTATTTTTCAATATGTCCAAATATGGTTAAAACTTTTTGTTTAACTTGAAAATTTGAATTTATAATTTTTACTGGTTTTTAATTGTTGTTGTTATTATTATTATTATTATTATTACGCATAGTCGCTAATGCTCGCTTTCGGTACGAACGGTCACGAATTCCATTTCCGGTGGGGGCACTGGTTGAAACAGTGTAAAAAGCTTTTCCAGGTCTAACATCCTGAATGAGGCTTACACCAGGCAAATGTCGGGGTGGTACCTAACATACAAATCCCAGACCGTTTCCTTCCTTCCATTTCCCTAAGAGTGTGGTCGCCGAGGGACGTCATCCCTTATACGTGACGAGCTAGGATATCCATAAATACCAACAGCCGATAAATCTAATTCCTAATCCTAATGCTAAGAACATTAATATTATAAGTTTCACTTATTTTCAAACCTCTCTTCGTAGTATTATGCCTTAGTTTTATTTATATTCTAACAACGTAACAAAATTATAATAAAAAAAGTATTATACAAATGTTCTCCAAATTAATACAACCTCTTATGATAAAAAGGTATCAGATGCTTTTGAAACGTTAGTTCTAGTACAATAAAACATGGATAGAGTATCAAACCTCTTATTTGTTGAATTATAAACATCTCCGTGGAAATTATGTGGAATATACGAACACTTCTACTTATTTGAACACTTACGAAAAGTCCCTATAAGTCCACTTAATGTTGAAAGTGTTTATATTCTTTATGCACACATATAAGGCTATAAATGATCTTTTTATAAACCTCTTAAAACACATTTTACTGTTACCTTTTCAAAGGTCAAGCAAAACGAAGGAAGACAGAAGGAAAACTTATTGTAGGTAAGTTCTCGAAAAATACAGAAGGGTAATATTGTTCATTTTTGTTTATGTCTAATCTTGGCACATTTAAACAGATCGCCACGATTAAGCCTTCTCTGTTATATTCAACCTTACCAAGGTATTTGATAGCCCGCTCCAGCCGGATTTGAGTTGAGTTGATTTTGAGTTTAACGTCCCTTTCAGCGAAGCTATATGAGACGGTACCTACTGATTAACATGGAATCTGAACCACATGAGCCCCCGCCTGTCCAGACAGATTTATTGACCTATGAGTGCTATATGTTTTCATCAATGTTCAAAATTGTGGGGTACTTGTAGAAAATTTTAGAAATCACTATCAGATTTACATTACCAGGTGTAAAAAAGATAAAATATAATAACACAAGTCTTTAGTTCGTCGTACTGCTTGTTGGGTAAATACCTATTAGCATTCTGAATGCAATTGTAAATCCAGAAGTAGGACCGCTTTCGGTGTTCCGCTACTTAGAGAGATAAGGGAGTATAGATATTGCAACTGTTTCCTTCAACTGACTGACGATCTTACCTGCATTTATTGTCATGGGAAGAAGAAGAAATAAAGATTTTACCATAGCGTTTTTTTAGGTAATTACCATTAAAATTTGGACATTTAAATTATAGTATGCGAATGGCAAACTAAGATATTTATAACACGCTATGTTTTAATGTTGTTTTACTAGGTATGTTATTTTACTATTACTATGTATAATTTATACAGTACAAGCGAATGCATAGGTAGTAATTTGTTATTGTATTAGAAAAGCGTATATCACAGTCTGAATAATTTTTCTTGCCAAGTATGCCCTTTTCCTGTAAGTTGGCTACATTTTTTAATGAAACCGATGATGATCAACGTCAACAGGTTTCATTATAGTAGCTTTGTGTTGAAATGTATTTTTACATTGATTTGTTTTGTTTGTTGAAGGTTTGGTAAAGATGACCGAAGAACCTCGGCCATCTCTGCCTTAGGCATGGTTTATAGCAAAACAATGGGATTAAAGAAGAATTACATGAATTTTGAAAAACTACACAAAAGCAATGAATGGGACAGAAGACTTAGGCATTACCAGATAGCCTGTCAACGTAAGCGGTTTTCATTGTATTTTCACTTAAGTTCTAAGTTTCTAATCGTAAGTCTTGTACCGTTCAGTTGAATTATGTCAATGAAATCGAACTAATATTCTTCATTTTGTTTTTCAAATCCTATTCTGTTCAAAAAGGGAATTAAATAATAAACTTCAATTCTAAATCCATGGTAATCCTCCAACGCCCCTAGAGCCTTGGTCACGGAAATATAAATAGGAGTAAAACCAATAAAAAGGAGAACACGCTGGCTCACAAGGAGAAGGCAGACTTTGGTAAGTGAACTTCGTGGCCATTTTTTGCGAGGTGTTAGTGCACATTTAAAGAGTTAATACTACAAACTGGGAAAGCGCAATGGGCAAAAATAACGGAGGAAAACAGTCTTCAAAAAGTTTTCAACGCCGCACATATACCCGTACGACGCACAAATTTATCAAGTGATGGCGTGGCAGAGTGAGGAAAGTGTGCGATTCATATACAAAGGGTCCCGGGGTCGACTCCTGTTCGAGTCAATCTTTATTTTGTTTTTTGCTTCAACCAATAAAGTAGCCATTTGTAACTGTAAATAAAATATTAAATTCATCATATGTTTATAATGAATAAAACAATAGACATTTTCAAATCTTTCATTGTTCCATGTTAACTAGCAAGAAAATTTAATCTATTCCGTAAATATACTGATATCACGAGTTATATTATGGTTACGACAGTCGTTGTATAATAAATGTGCTTGACGCTTCGTGTCTACGTCTGTTGATAGTGTGCGAATTACAAAGGAGTTGAGGGGGAAATCCCCTTTGCTAATACTGGATGTTGCTATAACAAAAGATTTCCCCCTCATTCCCCTTGTAATTCGCACACAGTCAACAAATGTAGACACGAAGCTTCAAGCACATTTTTTACACAACGGCTGCGGTAGCAATAATATTTACGAAAGAGATTAAAGTTTGTTCCTACTTAACATGGAACATTGATATATTTTACAAGTGATTGAAAATTTCTGTTGTTTTAATACATTATAAACATATGATGAATTAATATTTTACTTATAGTTACAAATGGCTACTTTATTGGTTGAAGCAAGAAACAAAAAAAGTTTGACTCCAACGGGAATCGAACCCGGGACCCTTTGTACTTCAGTCGCAGATCCTTGTTACTCTGACACGCCGTCACTTGATAAGTTTGCGCGTCATACGATATATGCGGCGAGTAAAAAACTTTAACACAGTTTTTCTCCGTTATTTTTGGCCATTGTGTTCTCCTAGTTTGTAATATTAACTCTTTAAATGTGCACTACCATCTCGCGAAAAATGGACCCGAAATTCACTTACCAAAGTCTGCCTTCTCCTTGTCAGTGGTGGATCGCTTACTTCTGGTACATCGGATCCCTGATTCGATCCCCGTCCAAGTAAGCTTGTGGTGGACATCATCAATCCCGTGGATTTTCTCGAGGTACTCTCGTTTCCTCTCACATTCTCATTCCACAAATTCTTCCATCCTTCACTTGTTTTAATCATTCGCCCCCCTTAGCCTAAAAGCTATAATCGTGGGACGTTAAACTGAAAGATTATTTCAAACCAAGAAAAAGTATCAAGTCAATAAAAATAGAACTGTAGCTTTTCAGAATCAACTAATGAAAAATGTTTTTATTATGACATATTTGTTTACTTTAATTCAACATTTATGGCTCTACGAAGCGTATATGGGGACTACAAAGAGAAGTATTGCAATAGTGATTAAAATAATAAAAAAATAATAAGAGTTTCGCTTCACATTATGAAACTACGCCAGACTCTGTAACCGCTTTCCAGATCTTCTCCTGTGATCCAACCATTAAATACCTTCGAAGAAGATTAGCTTACCTGGTTAAGACATCAAAGAACATCTCTAAAAGGGAATTACTAAACTCTTCTGTTGTCATTTTCAGGTTTCGACAAAAATGAAATGAGCATGAAGCACCGAGGGGTTCGGATGTCTCGTCTCAAAATCCTCGTGGACATCCAGAGGATTGCTTAGACCGCGACACACAGAAATACCATTCACACATGAAAGGAAACATATTAAATAGTCATAATATACTTATTTATTAAATCAACTATATATATAAAAATAATTATGCAGAAGAAAATAATCACAACACGAAACACTGGTATAGATGTGGGTAATTGACTTCTTTGACTAACACTAAAAAGAATACACTTCGTATATCAAAAATACATAATAGCCCTTGTAAATCTTTATCTGATATAAACACGAATAAAATTTTATATTTGGAAGATCACTGTAGACTCCACTAAATGACGCACATGGGGTCAACACTGTGGGGTAGCACTGGGAGTAATCCCGCGAAGTAGATTCCAGACTGCTGCGATGAGAATCAAACAAAAAGATTCACAGTGGCAGTTTACTGGAACAAACGCTTGCAGTCGCTTGCAGTCCAAGTGGTTGATGGGAACCGATAATTACTTATGCGAACTTGATCAAAGGACCAGGGAATTCACTGAATAGGGCTAGTCTCTAACAAAGTCCTTGGACGACTATATTGTAACTTGGGCTCCTTCAAATAAGTAGATAATGAACCAATCATAGTGGCTGCGTCGACATGTGGAGAAAAACTCCCTGACTTCAGATACTCGGGTTAAGAACTGGACTAACCAACTGGTCAAGGTTGGTAGTTCATTTTAAAATGTAATTTTGTTTAAGCAACCAGTATGGATATGTAAATCAAACGTTAAAAGCATTTGCGTTAATTCCCAGTTCACTGGCCACAATGTAGAAAAAGTGATTAGTTCAAACGTTAGAACTTTGAGATAAGAACATGCTGGGCAATATTGGTTGGCGTCTGTCAGACGTTCTGTGCACCTGCGCTGCCAGTATATCCATAAGTAATCGAAGAAAACAATTCAGTTCCAAATAATTATATAACGTAGTCTATGCATATTAATGAGTAAGGAAGCAACACAGAAGTGTCCAAATAATCGAAATATGATTTTCACACATATAGTTCACAAAATGAATAGCGTCCTTGTTACTCACTAAAATCTTTTCACTGTGAAACGTTTCGAATATATGCATTGGTGAACGATGAAAGGTTCTTTTGTCCTTACTCGTGAGAAAAAGTCAAGTTATTAGCTATTCCCATCGAAGAAAAGAAGTTACTTTTGTTGCAAGAATGAAATATAAGTCGAAAAATGGTTTCTGTCTTTCAAAAATATACAGAGCGTCCAAAAATTACTTATTTAACCCGGTAACGGTTATAACTCAAACTATGCAAATGCAATACTGAAACCGGAAACAGTAAGTCTATAACTTCAGTTGCAATAGAGGGTTAAGGCCAGAGGTGGAACCAGTTTTTTGTACACTGAATCCTTATCAAAAAGCCATTTCCTACTCTTGCCGTTTATCCTCTGTGGAGATCAATCTTGAAACTGGAAGTGGTTACTTGCAATTGCAATAGGAAAGTAAAATTGCAAATGGCATCTATTGTTTCAGCACTGAATCTATGTCCAAAAAAATCTAGGTTCAAATCGGAAACCGAAGATTTTCGCCTTTTCTAGTTTGAATAGCCGGTCGAGAAAAAACTTATTAAACTTAGATCAAAAAACTATTTCTTGTTATCTCTTACCGTTTTTATTGTATGGAGATCACTATTGAAACCGAAATAGTATTCAGTTTCTCCCATTTCCGGTTTTAGTAAAGAAGTTTGCGGATGGTATCTTTCTTGTGTCGCTGTCTGTTATTGTTTTTGCACTATGACGCCGAAATGGTCTGTTTCCATTTCAGTTTGATTGAGGGTTAAAGCTGATAATGAAATTATTGTTGGGACGCTGAAACCGCTTGTCACCATCCTGTTACCGTTTTCACCCTGATACATGTTGACAGATGTATGGGCGAACGGACATACCTGTTGCATAAGACTTGCCACATTTCTGCTAACATAGTTTGGAGGTGTTGAAACGCGTAGCTTCTTGCTGAATATGTTGTTATCATTCAACGGTAGATTATCTAGTTGGAGTCCCGTTAAGTTGCAGATCCACGTTTTACATAGCCTCGGTGCTTCAATTAAAAAGAGATGTATCAAACAGGATTTTCGGAGCATTTAAAAAAATAATATATCACATTATGCATAATGGAAACTAAAGTTTTTATTTTCTAATAATGTAGAGCAGAAACTGGAACTCATCAATTGGGTTTGTTTTCGACATTTAAAAAGAAGAAATGGTAGCCAGAAGATAAGTAGAGGCTTAATAGATACGACCCGTAACAATTGGCAGAAACTCAGTGTTTTTAAGTTTAATTCGAAGAAGGTATAACAGTATTATATCTTTTTCGTGATTTTTTATTGGTCTTACATTAGGAATTAGAATTAAAATGAAAAACTTGAAATAAAAGGAAATTCAGTAACAAACACCGATCTTTTCTAAAAACGTTCTAAAATTCCGAGCAGTCGAATAGTACGCCTGCACTCGGCGCATATATCTTCAGTTCAATACGTAGTATTTATTACTCTCCATTACTCAAATACTGACCTCTGTTTGCTTGATACTTCTGTTTTTTCATTACGGTCCCGGGTTCGATTCCCAGTGGGGATACTCAGTCGAAAAAATGTAACAGTTTTCAGGCCAGCCGCCCTGAGTGAGGTTTTTCCTGGGTTTTCCCCTTCCAGACAAGAATGCTGAAATAATACCTAACATACAGGTCACAGGCAGATTTCTTCCTTCCTTATTTCCTGAGTAGTGTGATCGCCGAAGGACATTATCCCTGTGCGTGACGGGATAAATGGCCGTAGATGTTTTTTTGTCAGAACCAGAAATGTGTATAAATAAATCAATTAATTCTTCATTAGCATCTTCATAATGTATATCCTATATTTTGTTAGTTGTTCCATTAATTTAAGTTTTTTCTTGTGTTTTAGGTACTCTGTTCCGAACCAGTACTCAGGAGAATGTAATGATCTTAGGGAAACTGGTTGCACACTCGGATGTGTCGGCATCAAATATCGAGGAATACTGCTTTGATTTTGGCTTAGAAACCGAGTATGCTTTGCTTTTGTTTCTTCAGTCTGTTTTGCTTTCTTGGAAACCTGCAATACAAGAACAGACGGGAAAGAAAGGTAATCATTGCTTTTAATCAGTTGATTTGTTCATTTGTTTTCAAAATACAGCATCGTCACAGAGAGTTTCAGTTCATTTTTGTCATATTCCAAACTTTATCAATGAATATACGTATAACTGTAATGTAGTTGAAGTACAGAATGTTTCAAAATGAATATCAGGATTTTATGGCTTTGTAATATTTATTACAATTAGCTTATAATTATAAATAATACATCAAGTGAAAGAACAACTCAAACAGTTTTGTACGCACGCATGCGCATCCAGTGTTTCCTCTATCTGCCGTTAGAAAGCGCTAGTAGCAAAGACGGCGACTAGTGTGCAGAAAGCTTTTGTGTTTTACATTTTGCAAAGACTAAATCTGTAGTTTCAGTGCAACCATCTGTGTAGAGAATTTTAAGGATACACTTACCACCACATACTTATCGTTTGCAGTTGCTGCAAGCTCTAAAGCCTAGAGACTGCGGTTTACGTCCAACTTTGCAAATAAAATGTTGCTGCATGACGATGAAGAAATTTTGGATCGTCGTCTTCAGTGATAAATGGACATTTCACCTAAGTGCTTATGTGAACACTCAAAATGTTCGCATCTGGGGGTTGGCAAATCGTCAGGGGATGATACAGTTGCAACGAGACTCCCCTAAATTGAATGTGTTTTGTGCCATATCCCGGCGGAAAGTTTATGGGCCTATCTCGCCTATCGACTCGATGTATGCCATGTGACGAATGGTGCTCACATTAAATACTTGTAGCAAAACTATTTGAGTTTATCTTTTATTTTTGATGCATTGTTTATAATTGTATATTAAATTTAATAAATACAACAAAGCCTTCAAACCCTGATGGTCATTTTCAAACACTCTGTATTAGATTCTGATGTGTTGCCTGACAGTCTTAGTCGATCTAAGGTTTATACCGCGCTAACTTCGTGTTTTCAGCTTCAGGTTGGTTTAAAGGGACAAGTTTGACGATAGATGTCACTACAGTCTTCGTATCTCTCTCTCATGTATTTTTTTTACCTTTCACGAAAATTCACGATTTATCTTAGAAATTTCAACTTAGAAATTTCAAATTTTTAGAGGAGGAACTTCATAATCTATCGAAGGCAATAGTACGTGTCGATTTTCTATTTAGAATTTTCATTATTGAAATGGATATCCAAACCTTTAACAATATAACTATTTCAACAATGAAGAAAATTCTAAATAAAAAATCGACATGGACTGTTGCCTTCGATAGGCTATGAAGTTCCTTCTCTAAAAATTTGAAGTCTCTAGGTTGAAATTTGAAAGAGAAATCGTGAATTTTCGTGAAAGGTAAAAAATACATGACAGAGATACGAAGACTGTAGTGACATCTATATTCAAAGCTTGTCCCTTTACACCAACCTTAAATCAAATTATTTGTAACGCTGTTGTGAGGCGTTTAACAGTCCTAGAATATTGATCATCTGCTAATCATGAAGAACGTAATACTGAATTAATAATAAACACTGAATATGAAACGTTTTTCTTCTTTTTCTTTTACATCATTAATTGTAATAAGATATATATATTTAGCTTCAAAACTAGAAATTTCATTGCTTAAAACTAATATGCTTGTCACTGTTATTAGTATGTGCATCATTTTTAGGACTGTTGGATCGCCACTAGAAGAAAACAACAATAAAGCAAGCCTGTTATATATACAGTGCATAGGACGAAATAAATAAGCGATTGTCATATTTTCCATTGTACAGAGTGATTTTTTTTTTTTAACTCACGATTTCATTTGGGTCTAGAATTTGTAACTGAAATCCTATTTTCTTGCTATTTGTGGCAAATGGTCAAGGAAGGATGGGAGATTTATGGAACTATGTTTACTGGTTTAAATTCATCCGGGGTAATATTGACTACGCCTCAAGAAAAACACCAAATATTCGCCAGTGTACCGTACAATTGGAATTAGGTGCGATGCGATGTGGAAATTTGAGTTTTCTTCGTTAAATGGCAAACTAGCCAAGGTCAATAAAAAACAGGAAATTGGGCCGTTGTATTGGGAATTATCCTGTACAATTCTGTGCTACTGTGTGATTATGATCAGAACAGAGTGAGAATTAGTGTACTCTTTGGAGTAACATGAGTTTATCGTTAAAAGTTTTTGGAGCACGGAAACTGTTGTTGTTACAGAAAGGGCATTTAGAAACAACTTTGTGTCACCTTCTGACCCAGATATGAACATAATATGGTCACTAGTGAGTAAATTGGAAGAAAGAGGATAGCTTCTGAATGAGACAGGAAAGCATCGGACCCCGCAGGCTGATGTTGTAGATGTCAGTTATCGACTCTTTAAATCGCCCAAGAGACCTCTCCATTGCTTGTCGCAAGAAACCGGCTATAACTATTCAACATGTGATTTATGGGTGTTACTGTTAACGTTTAATTTGTATTCTGCAATTTCACTTCATAAATCCAAAACCTCATTCTGATTGTAAGTTATACTAGCAGATATTTGCTGTTTTCTTGAAGCGTGGTCGATTTTACACCGGATGAATTTAAACAGTAAACATAGTCCCATTAGTCTCCCATTCTTCCTTGATCATTTGCCACAAACTGCTTGAAAATCGGACTTCAGTTAGAAATTCTAGACCCAAATGAAATCCGTGAGTTTTGAAAAATTCACCTTGTACAAACTTTGCTTTTAATAGACTTAAATCTGATTTAAATTACTTGCTGAGGAAAACAATACGATATTGTCTGATGAAGCCAAAGTAGGTAGTTAGCGAAACCGTTAGACATTGATAATTTTTTAGAGTAAACGTATGGTTTTGCTCAACGAGTAGTTTAAATGAGAGACAGTCGATGTTCTACAAGATAATTGACAACAAATTACATACTTTTTAGCGACATGAAAATTCGATTTCCTCGAAAACCACTCATGATAATTTACTCTCAAGCATCTCATTTGGTTCAGCTCAATGAAATTATCGATTTGTATATGCCTCATCATTCGTCATTCTTTTTTCCGTTAAGAGTCTTCATCCCGGCGAAATTAAAATACCGCTAATTTTACAGTAATTGTGTGATATCTTCAAATAGATAAAAGATAATCGAAATGTGGAACAAGAGCGCCCTAGACAATATTATATTTATCACAAGTCACCTAGCGGCTTTCCGTTTTCAGCTGTTTAGAAACGCGAAAATAAATACCGATTTTCAAAATGGCCCGAAATCGAAAGCAGATAAGTGAGTCGTGATAACGGTATCTCATGTAAAATAATATTGTCTAGGGCGCTCTTGTTCCACATTTCGATTATCTTTTATCTATTTCAAGATATCACATAATTACTGTAAAATTAGCGGTATTTTAATTTCGCCGGGATGAAGACTCTTAAATACTAATCATATGGGTAAATTATCTTCTCACATTTAGTAAAAAATTATATAGTTACATTTACAAATAGGTTATTACCAAATATTTCAATAGAATCGAAATATTTTACGATTTGATTTTTCATCTTCTTTTGTTCTTTGTTGTTTGGTTTTGTGGTTTAGTTTATTTCCAGTTATTTATTTAGTTGTTGTTGATGTTTTCGTAGAAGTAAAAATAATTGGCCATGAAGAAGAACTGGAGAGGAAAGTAAACCAAGTAATTGATAGAATTTCCGATAAAAGAAAAGTTTTTGACTTCTTAAAGAGTTTATGGAGTAAGGTTAGTTGTTACTTTATTTTCATTCTTTATCAACTGTATAGCTTAGATGTTGAAACAAAATTTGGTTTTTTGTATACTTTAACCCAGAGCGTAAAACTTCAAAGTCAGACGCACTCGCCAATCCAAAAATAATGGTCGCCAGTATCTTTTACGTACAAATTATGACGAAAGGTCTCCTCCATGGCCTTTGGTTTGACAAAGAAAGCGATTATATCAGGGCATAAAATTTCAAAACCAAACAATCTCATTCAGGATAATCAATTTTGAATTTGGACAATTTATATACCTGTTGGAAAATATCTTATATTAAGACTTAACGTTTAGTTAACGCTCTCTTTCTGCACTGAAGTACTAGTTGTCGATTGCAGTTTTCGGATTAAAGTCCTTAAGTGAAGGTTCATTAATGGAGATTGTCAGCAAATCATCCAGTGGCCTACTGAACACTGGTCGCCAGCTCTAAATTTCTAGTCGCCAATGGCGAATTGACGACCGAAAATTTTGCTCCCTGCTTTAACGGCTTGCGTTCTACCACCATTGAGTTTTCTGCTTTCAACTACAGCTAGTAAACAAAACAATCACAGTGCCAGTCTTATCAGCCTGGGCTACACGACTATTTCTTACGAAGTACCTGAAATTTAAAATAAATTTCTAAAAATAAAAGAGCCGATACGCTGAAACTCAGATTCATAATGGTTAAAAAGTTGCATGCCTTTCATGGTGTTAATAATAATAATAATAATAATGTCCAGTAATATATAATTGCAATCTTGTAACTAAAATGTCTTACGTACATATATAAAGATGCTTTTAAAATGTCTGATTCTTACATCTTAATTTAATAATACAATAATCGCAATGATAATATTTCTTAGTGATTTGTTTCTTGCTTTTTTCTCTTTCTGTAAACAGGTGAAAGTAAACTGCTATTGTTTGTTTTCTTATAGCACAAATATTGAGTTTCAATAACAACACACATACAGTATATTGTTTACACAATGTTCTTTACAGTACTAATCATTCTACCAAAATGTTCCACAAATCTCTACTAAATTAATGGATAAACTCAGCGAAAAAAAATCGAGATGTTTTCACTTAATCCTCTTTCTAATAATAAATAAAAGGACAAGGGCCCAAATATTTGTAGTTGCTGAATACAATTAACTAACTTCAAGAAGGAACAAAGATTTACAACTCTTTACCTAGAAAGAAAAGAAGGAAAAGGAAAACAATAGAAACTCTGATTTTCACTAAAACTATATTTTTACTATTTGGTATTTTCGAAGTTTCTCATCAGCCCCTTTGTAAATCAAAAGAGGAAATATTACGTTTTCATATTAAGAAAGGTGCCAGTACACCATACCATTGCGTACAGCCAGAAATATATATATATATTATTTTCAGAAATTAACTTCAAGGCTCTGGAGGTATCTTATGAAATCAGTTTAGGAATAGCTAAGCCAGGAAAAACCCTCACAATTAATATTACCATCAGCTGCACATAAGGTTTAAAAAGTTTTAGGAATCAAAGCAGAAAACAACTTGAAATGATTCCACAGTCCAATGACACCGTGTTACTAAGAAGTTCAGATTTGTTTTCAATGATAGGGTGTAGTTAGTTGACAAAATTGGGGGTAGTAAATATTTTTGTGTTCAATTGGATGAAACTACTGACATTAGTAGGATAGCTTATCTTACATATATAAAATTAATAGATTGAGAGACAGTGAAGGAGGAATTCCTGTTTAATGAATCAGTGCTGGTCGAACAACTCCATATTAGATGGGTTTATGGGAATGAAAAAAAAAAAAAGTATGTTCGTGTCTGTTCCGATGGAGCATATTGAATAACTGAGAAACACATTATTAGTATTGCGAAAATGAAAGAGAGAGCTCCAGAGGTGAACTTTGTGCATTGTAATATCCATTGTAAGGTTTTATCTGATAGAAATATGCCAGAGACTCTGAAGACATTTGCTAATGAAAGCGTTAAAATGATTAACTTCATTAAAAGACAGAGCTTTCAATTCAAAACCATTTTCCGCTTTGTGCAATGAAAAATGTGCTAAACATGATTCACTTTTATTCCAGACTGAAGTGTGATAGCTGTTGAGGAGAAATATATTGACTCGCCTGTTTGAACTTCATTCAGAAGGGGAAATTTTTCTTCTCCCAGTTACACACTCCGATTTGAATTTTAGTAGTGAGCTCTGGCTAGTCCGGTTGTCTTACCTGGCAAATTTATTTCCCCCCCTTAGCCAGCTGAATAAGAGTTTACAGTGTGCGTGTCCTTCTTTATTCTTGGTGAGGATAAAATTGAAAAAAAAAAAAAAAAAAAAGACATGATTTAAGAAATCAGCACTGTCAACACAAATTCTTTTCCATTGTTAGATGCTTCCTTAAGTGAGAATTAAAATTTCCTTCTACTGAACTGGCAGTGAATATCTCTAGTCACAGATTTGAAAAAATACTTCCTAGAAAATCGTGCTTCAGAATTTTAGATTGGAAACGCGTTTTCCATTCAAAACACGATTAGAAACGCTAAGTTCCTCTGGGCAAAACGTGTTAATCGAGATTTCATTGTGACGAAAGTCTGAAGCAAATGTTGAAGAGAATGGATACTTCTGATTGGCAAATAGAAACGAATATCCATTGATCTCAGAGGAAGTTGTAAAATTTATGTGAGCATTTGTTCTACTTACCTTTGTGAGTGTGGATTTTTTCTGTCATGTATATCAAAAACAAGTACAGGAATAAGTTGAATGTTGAACCCGACTTAAGACTGAAGTTAATTGAAACTGTGTTTAGTAGAAATGAAAAATGAAATCTTACATGAAAAATGAAATCTTTGAGTTTTAATTATGCCGGATCGGCTAGAGGAGACGGTGATGGTGAGATATAAATGAAATTGTGGAATGAAGAAAGTGGGAAGAAAAGGAGAACCCCGGGAAAACCCACGCAAACGGTGTTTGTCTACCACAAAGTTCATTTGGCGCGAGCTGGGATTGAACCAAAGACCCCATGCATCAGAGGTGAACGCTCTACTACTGAGCCACCTATTCTGACTTAAATTTATTTCAGAAATGAAGTACCATAATCAGAAATTTGAGTGTTTACATAACGTATTTGTTTCATATTTAAAAATTCCATTGAGTACACGATCTCTATATACATATGCATTTTAAAAAGTAGTTACTTCATTACAAAACGAGTCACTAGGGATTCAGTTTTACTCTTAGCACAAACAAATCAAGATTTTCCAGAATAGCTTTGACTCAGGGGCGGACCAAGAGCCGGGCGACTGCCCGGGGCGCCACAGTCAGGGGACGCCAAAACGAGCCTCAAAAAGTATATTTTATAACGTGTTTTCTATTGACTTTTTTCTTTTATATTCTTGTAAAATAGCGTCAATTACATTATCTTTTTCCATTCCACTATGGAAGAGAGTTTCATAGTACTAGGGGGGCTGTATCGACAAATGGAAACATGGAATGTAGAAGAAAGAGTGGAGGGGAGTTGGTATTGTTTATAGCGGGATATATTCTTCTGAACTTTCCCAGGCAACAAATGTTATTGGATTTTATATATATTACTTTTAAAATGGTAGTGGAGAGGAAACAGTGTATATAGCACTTACTTTTAATTTCTGAGAAACGACACCGCCGCGCCAAACTGTCGGCCTTTTTTGAAAGTAGTGTCTAGGAGATGTTATTGTTTCGCTATGTACAGTTCTTGCCAAATCATTCATTTCCATAGTGTTTGTGAAATCGAATATACCACTCTGCAACAACATAGAAAGGGGTTAGGAGCGGCACTACGAAAAAAAAAAAAAATAATAATAAAATCAGCGACTACCTCTGAATCCTTCCTCCCGCCCCTAAAACACGTTCAACATGTGCGAAATGTATTTATTGGTATCCCACGTTTGTTACATGGTCGAATGTATAGTAGAATGACTCCTGATGTTATTGATGTAACAAAACCATTTACAACATAGCAGTAATCATGTCACCATTAGTAGTATTCAATAAATACTGTTAGATACTGTTTTTGTTTATACATATCAATACATAAATAATAAAAAACAATATAATTGATACCATATGCATATTTTTAAATACTAAATATACCGTACCTATAACATGTATTTGAATATTAATTTTTCTTTTTGAAAAATAGGTTTAAAATATTAAAATCACTGTAATTAAATATAAAATATAGGCTAAGACTAGAGGGAGGCCGAAAAGTCACTTTGGCCGGGTGAAAATTTTGCCTTGGTCCGCCCCTGCTTTGACGACTAGTACATTCGTATTCTCTATATTAAATAGGTAGCACGGCAGTCGAAAAGAGATATGAACATCTTATTGTAATAATTGAAAATCCCATCTCCATCCTTCCACGTCGAATTTCCAAAAAATCCTTCCTTAGTGATACCGTTCGTAATAAATCTCCTAATCTCAAGTTTCTAGGTTAACCGTACATACTAAACACTCGTAAATTTGATGCCTGGCAATAGTCGCATTAAGTGTTTCAGATATTTCCGCGTATACTTTCTCCATGATGACCCAAACACCTTCATTTGTGTAGTAGAGGCTTCACGGGTGGTCCCATTTCATTGTTTCAGTTGCTGCTTCATCGAACGTAAGGCTAGTTTTAGACGGAAGCATTTATCGTAGCATTTCTCGTAGCAAAAATCGTATCATCGATATCCTACCGTCTAAAGTAGCAAATGCTATAGCATTTCCCATGCCATGGCATATCCTATGGCATTTCTTGTCGATAGAACCTGCTCTATTTCGTAGCATTTTCCCCAGCATTTCTGTTCCGATTGCAGCGCCGTGGTGTGTTAAAAGGAAGCGAAAGATTTTGTGTCAAATATCCATGCTCTTTGTTTTGTATGGGAAATTGAATTGTAGTAAAGAAAAATGAGTTAGAGTAGGGATACTAGATCTATTATTATGTTGATTAAAAAATATGAGGAACATCCTTGTTTGTACAAAGTTAAAAGCGTGCAGTTTCACTATACGGATCCACACAGAAATTAATTAAAAAAAAAAAAACTTGTTTCATTTATTGTACCTTCAACAGTCATTTCTGAGGTTTGCTCTTGCATTCTCCGGTGCAGGTTCACTTTAACAGGTGGCAACGTGTAGTTTTACTATACGGATCCATATTATAAGTAGTAGTAGTAGGAGGAGGAGGAAAAAATGAAATGAAATTCTTGAGTTTTACGTCCCACGGTTATGCCGGTTAGGCTAAAGGAGACGGTGATAATGAGTAATGAATGAAATGGTGGAATGAAGAAAGTGGGAGGAAACGGGAGAACCCCGAGAAAACCCACGCACACGATGTTTGTCCACCACAAAGTTCACTTGGCGGGAGCAGGGTTTGAAACCGAGACCCCTAGCACCAGAGGTGAACGCTCTGCCACTGAGCCACCGCGGCCCCCATAGAGGAGGAGGAGGGGTAGGTAGTAGTAGGAGGAGGAGGAGTAAGTAGTAGTAAGAGTAGAAGTAGGAGTACTTAGTAATAGTAACAGTAGCAGTAGGTGTAGTAATAGTAAGAGTAGTAGTAGTAGGAATAGGAGTAGGAACGGGTAGTAGTAGCAGTTGGAATAGTAGTAGCAGTAGTGGGAACGGGTTAGAAGCCCTGAAGGGGTTGGTTGGGTTCTGTTCTCGATACAAAATGGGGAAATTACATACTTGCTAAAATTTTATAGCAGCTTATTGAAGATTACGTGCCTTTCAGGTTCGACTTTAATTTCTATATTTCCACGTAAATACGCATTTCAAATGTAAGTGCACACCATTATTTCCATCACTTATACACTATTCTATTAAAATATTCAGTGGTGCCCACCTTCTCTTATGTCCATGATGCACCCCCCAATTGTCTATCCGTAGGTGTTCTTCCATGAAAAAAAAAAAAAAAAAACTTTTCGATTAATTTTACACCCTCTCAAACATATTTATATAGATTTTTAACCCCCCCCCCCCAAATATTTCAATGATGCAGTTTGCGTCATAGCCCCCTTTGTGGGCACCTCTGAAATATTAGAAATTTCTTCTGTAAATTTTAAAATCTATGGCTCTGTATAGTATAACTGCACCGTTAAAGTCCTTTGTAGCATAATAAGCATATGCGAAAAAGGGCTTTAGAAGAAATAGTGACTGAAATATCTGTTTTTAGTTTTGGAGCCATAATTGCGCTCTTCTCCAGTGATTTGTTTGCTACGTCACGACAAAATGCTTATCAAAATGCTACCGTGTAAAAGCACAATATACTTTTGATGCCATAGAATATTACAAGATTTTTGACAGCACATCTGCTACGAGAAATGCTCGATAAATGCTTTCGTCTAAAACTAGCCTAAGGTTTGTATTTCACAATCGTCGTCATTGTTATGAATAGTTCTGCGCTTGTGAAGATTGGATACTAGTTGTGATTGACATTGCAATTACAAGGAAAATTAATGTTTGTTTTAAACAAAATGCAACATTTTCTAATTGTCACTTTTGGATATTGTAAGATTTCCACATTCCGAAGACTCATAATAAATTTTATAACGTTTACTCCATTGGATGGTAATCCAAATAGAGCAAACATTATATTAAATAGTCGTAGATAGTATGTTTGCTCGAGCGTTGACGATGAAACAAGCTATTATAAATAATATCTCCTTTCAACGCCAACTACACATAAGCAAAGATTCTAAATACAACCTTTAAAAACACCAAAGATTCAGCATCATACTTTCGAAAAGATAATAAACTCCACAAACAATAAGTGAAAATAATTTCTGCACCATGTACTCAAACGAATTACCACGAGGCGTGAGGAGATGACATGCACAATCGTAGCAACACTCAAAAATAGATTCAAAAATTTTAATGGTTAAAATATACTTACATTGTCTTACATCAGGGAAAGGTAATTATGACAATAATATTTCTAGATGCGTCTTATCTTGTGTAATATACATGGATGTAACTATGTAAATAACATGACTACATAATTGAATTCTGCAGCAGTGTAAAATAGGTTGTTACGTATTCGTCTGTTCGGCGCCAAGTAAGTTGCCTACCGCCAAATCTCTTCAGCTCTCGCTGTACGCGTGGGTTTCACGCGTTGAGTGACGTAAAAGCGGACAGAGCTGTGATTGGCTGGAGAAACGCTAGCCAAGGTCAAACCAGCTGCCTGCCTCCTCTGAGTGAGAGAACGCACACATAGAAACGTCGTCTGCTAGTAAGTGACAGTCCTTTTAAATAAAGAAAGAATTAAACTGCTTGAACTGCATACAGCCAAAATAATGCACAAACGAGTTTATGACAATTTATATATGGACCAATAACTAAGTGTTAAAATATGGAAGGAAATAAGAGGATAGTGTAATCGGAAGGGGAGTTCGGCAGGGATCCTGTCTCTCGCCTTCATTATTTAATATCTATCTAGAAGAGAGAGAGAAAAAGAGCCAAGAAAATGAAGGAGGCATTTCAGTAGGAGGTAGAATGATTAGGTGTATAGGTTTGCTGATGATATGGCGCTTGTTGCGGTCCCGGGTTCGATATCCGGTGGGGACACTCGGTCGAGAAAGTGTAACAGCTTTTTCAGGCCAACCATCTTGAGTGAGGTTTTTTCTGGGTTTCCCTCATCCACACGAGGTAAATGCCGGGATGGTACCTAACAGAATGCTCCCAGACCGCTCCCTTCCTTTCTTAATCTTTTCTTCCGTTTCTTCGGATGATGGAGTTGATTTTGAGTTTAAGGTCCCTTTTAGCAGCGGAACTATATAAGACGGGACCTACTGTTTAACGTGGAATCCGAACCACATGAGCTCCCGCCGGGAATCGAACCCACGTCTTCCACGTGAATTTCCTCGGATAGTGTGTTCTCTGAGGGAAGTCACCCCACATATACGTGGCCTTTGCTGCCGACAGCCCAGAAATCTAATTCCGAGATCCAAATACAGGAAGTTTGATTTATGATAAAGACTTAGAAAGAAAGCTTATATTGTGTTTACAAACTAAAAAGAAGACCGTTGGGTGGCTCGATCTTTTTGGTAAATTTACTTCAGTCGTGCAGTCAGGGAAATGGATATCAGAATTTAAGTGTGAACCATGCACAATCATTCACTTTTATCCTTCATCCGTTTCCTTTAGAAGAAAGAATGCAATTGTAGGATGTTTAATTAAAGATTTCATCTTGTTAACGTGAACTGAGGGAAAAACTGCTCAAGTTCAGAATTAAAATAGAGGAGGTGTTGGTTGAATGGAAGTAATCGCTACGGAAGCTAAAGAGCACCATTGGCTCCTATTGCATGCTAAATTTATTCCATTCAACATTTAACGGTTTCAGATTTGTTTGAAACAGGACATCAAGAAATAAAACAAAACAACATTTTTTTTTTTTAATTCCCCATCAGCTTTGTGGGGTGGCTGAAAGAATGGATAGATAGGGGGAAAGCAGGCACGGAAGAAGGCTGGCTTCGGGGCGGGTATAAGGGCACAGAGGGCATCAGGTCGGGATCAACATTTAAGATTCAGGCGTCAGGACAGATATCAAGAACCCCAGCGTCAGGTAAGACAGAAGCACAGACACCCAACCAGACAGACAGATAATATGTCGTGGTAAGGCTTCTTCTTCTTTCTTCTTCGTCGAAACAACTGAAAAAGAAATACTAACTGTTTGTGGATGCGTTCGTGAAAGAAGTCGCATCTTTAAAAAAATTAAGTTTTTTTCGCTTGAAAGTAAAGGAAGAAAACTTTATTAATGTACTAATTGTTGTATACAACAATTAAGGCATTAGATAACTTTTATTCTTTTAGTTTCAAACGATAAATCTAATTTTTTACCAGTGTGACTTCTCTCGCGAGTCACCCCTGTGTGTGAATAATGTTTAGGTACTGTATGTGATGCATACTGAAAGAATAAAAGATGTAGCTTTCAAGATTGAGTGTCTCGTCATCAGGATATAGCCAAGACAGAAGAAAACGAAGAATACTAGACAAAAGTCCAGTCGAGTGTCACTATCTCCATATTGAATTCTGTGCTAGGAGGTTAATATGAAAGAACGTGTGGCGAGATCAAAGTCTTGAGTAGATATTAAGAGAAAGAGAGAAGATTCGGGTGGAAGGAGACTGGAGACAGTGTGGTCGGTGATTAGGGTTATAATGATGATGATGATGATGGTGAGATGATGGGGGAAGGAGTTATGATTTATTTATTTATTTATTTATTTAACTTTTTATTTATATTTCTCACCTACTATAACATCTATTTAAGTTATTTATTTATTTATTTATTATAATTATGTTGACCATACTTCTCCACTCTGTTACCACCCTTAATCCCAGTTTTCTTTCTCGTTCTCTGTATTTTAGATTACAGCTGTTGTATCCATTAGCTTTCTACTGGTTTTGTGTATGCGACGTGTGCCCTCTTCAAATTTCTCTCATCCTCAATATTACCCATACTTTGACCTAATAACTTGTTCTTCCGTCATAACATTGTTGCAGAATATTCATTATGGCCAACAGTGACACTTTTTTCTTCATTTCTTCAATCTTTTCTATATTCTGATGGAGAAACGTTCTGATTGAAGCTGTAGAAAAGAAAAGAAATAATATTGAACAAGTGTGAATTGAGAAACGAGTAATTGTTATAGGTATAAAAGAAATATTATTGGAACAAATGTATATTGAAGAACCAATGATTGTTATCATAGAGATAGAGATTATGAAGAAGTAGAACTGTTGGATACAGAAAAAGGAGAACGAAGACACATTCAACATATACTGAAGAAAGCAGGACAATTATTTCAAGAATAATCTAAGAGCAGAAGAGTTTTCCGAAGAAAATAAGTCATTGTGTAAGTCTGTAAATGTTACGATACTTACCCATCTGGATCGAAGCGCGTGGTCCCTCGCTGCATCCGTGTTTGTGGTGATGAGGAATGTAGGCGTTTGGATGTGTGTGTACGTGTATATGTTGTGTATATCCACCCGCCCGGCCAAGCACCCCCACCCCCACCCTCCCTTCTTCCAAGGCCCCCTCAACCCATCCGTCAGCCCGTCTCCCCCTTACCGAACCGTCTGCCCAGCGGCCCGAACACCCGTCCTGTCCGCCAGTCTACTCCCCTGCCTGCCCATCCAGTCACCACCAATCTTCCTAGAGATCCTAGGAAGATTGGTGGTAGATGTACCCCATCCATCTATTGATCCAGCCACCCCACTTAATCAAAGCTCCCCCCGTTTTTATTCATTTATCTTTTCTTTTCTCTTTTTCTTTTCTTCTTTTTTTTTAATAACAGATACATTGTTAGAGTACGTGATGACACCATTTTCTCTTCCTGCTTCAGAATACAGGGAAGACACCCGTGCAGTTTCTGATGATTTGATGAAAAAGCACACACGTTTTACTCAGTATTTGTGCCATCGTCTCAGCTACCAGAAGTAATTTGATGTCTATCACAAGAAAGGTCCATTTTGAAACGTCCTTAATATGTGGTTGTGTATCATTTGCACGTTTTCTCTGCGAAATTTCAAAAGAGTTGTCTTATTTTGAAGTGCTTTCAGCTACATGACACTAAAATCACTCAAAACTCAATCCATGATGTGTTAATGAGGAATATGTAAGAAGTAGTCTTTATCAACGATCCACATTGCAGCCATTCATAGTGTGGAAAGCCATAGTCCTGTTGTTGTCGATCTTTAGCATCAAGTATGCTCACTTTGATTCCACATATTTATTCTCCAAAGGCGAAACACTTCACTAAATTTTGGTGATGTGTTGGAACCAAACACAAGATATGAATGTGAATTTATTATAATAGTTAAACAAGTAATAGCTTTACGTTTCGTAATGTGATTCAGTTCTTATTAAATAGTCACCAAAATCAATTTGTTGCTTTTCGATAGATAATAACATTTTGCAGGCATAGTTATAACTTTGTCAAATTTCTAAAAACCACAAATCTTGTTCCATAAGTTTTCAGTTTGCATGACAGTACAGAATCACTCGCTTTGCATGAGAGTACAGAATCACTCGCAGAATGCAAGAGTGAATAATAATGTTTCTGAAATATACGTTTAACTTTCTTTGTCGGACAAATACATTCATCAACACCTTGGTCTATTCCATATCATATCTGCTCTATTTTAAACGTGGTTAACTTGATTGAATAAAAGGTACAGTTGGTGGATTCTGGTTTGATGATATTGCAGCCACCTTTTAACACCATTCACATATAATATTTCAGTCTTTACGGAAGAACTGTTCTTCGGTGAAAGTTAAAAATTAGTTGAGTAGAAGTGTTATCTGCTTTTTGTAGCTGCTCTTTAATTAAATAAAAACTCCGTTGTCCAATAAGTGATGCCTCTGGCTTCCTATTGAGAAAAAAAGGATTCTAAGAATCTTAAAAATAATAATAATAATAATGAAAAAATAAAATGCAGAAAGCAGTGTTCTTCTACAAACTATTTAATGACTACTAGGAAATCACATTGTTTGAAATTTCTCGAACAGAGAACTGTGATTTTTGTCAGCGATGAGGATAAAGGAAAGTAAATTATATTGGGTCATCATTTCAACATTTTTTTTTTTCAGAGGTTTTTATTTTACAATGAAATTAAATCAAAAAAGATAGTAACTGCTGACATATTAAAATCAGTCTGCGGTGCTAATCAGGCTATGAATGGTTATAGTTGGACAAATGGCGTATCGTACATTCAGTTGATTATGTGCAGTCAGCACATTGATTCCTAACATCTATTTTTGGTTTTCTAGACGGGTGTTCGCTATCTCGCAAAGCAGGTGGCTCTCTACTTGCATCTCGGAACTTGTTCAGCATCGAAATTACAAACTCAAAAAACATTTTTTTTAAAAAAAATAGTTTCTGAAAGTCCACGAAGTTTAGAATTTTCAAGTAATCTAGTTGGTTAGTCCGACTTTCTCGTGGGGTATGGAACATCAGCTGTTTCCTTTATGGATTGGCCTGGTTGCAAGAGCTCATAGCCCTAATCCCATCAGATACAGAGCATGATCTTGCGCAGTGCAAAGTTGGTCGTAAGGAGTGAGGCACAGGGTCACGTGGTTACAGCCAATGTCTGGCACGCTGAGGAGTGTCATACTGGATCCACGTCGTCACTGGCAAGCACTTGACTAAATATGAGTTGTTTTGCGGCGCCGAGACAGGATCGACAAATAGACTGTCACTCGATGTTTCTTGTTGGCTGTTGATAATGTGTGGGGAATCCACTTGCATAGCTTGGGCACTTTCCTATACAGTGCAGGTGAAGTATGATTTTTCCCCCCTTGGAAACCTGGAAGCGTTCGAAAGTTCAGCACACGTTTAACTGCTTTCTTTGTCTATGGCTACTTTCAATGCCTTATCATCCAATACTTGTGGTCGCCCACTGTAGAGTTCATCAGAAAGACTCAAATCTCCCTATTTGAACTTCTAGAATCAATGCCTGTCAGGCTCCATCCGAAATGCCTGGCGTATTCGATAACTTGATGCGGATGCTGAAAATATCACCCTGAAGTCATACAGCAAACAACAGTAAAAGAACTGCTTCGTTACCTACATTTCTTTGTGATAGTGGACGAGTGCTCTTGCTGTGTGCTCGCAACTGCTAATATTTGAGGCAGGTCAAAGTTACACTAACACTCAATCACTTCGTTTACTCTTTGTGAGCGCTTCATCGAATAGGGCATCCAAAACGATAAGACTTTTTTTGTTTGTTTGTTTGTTACCTTTTGTATTTATGGGAGTTGGTGTCCAGAGGATGTAATGAAAAGGAGTCGTGATACGAAACAGGTTGAGAAAGCTTGTTCTATTGCAACCGAAAGTAGTAGAAAATGACTACTACTCCCGATTTTAATATTGATCTGTATAGACCGTAAACGGTGAGAGTAAACAAACATTTGCTTCTTGATATGAATTCAGTGTTGCAAGAATAAGTTTAATATCAGTTCTTAATATTTCTACTGAACCCGTAAGGAGTATACTTAAGCACAATTTATGAATTTAGTATTGGTTCCTATATACACTCATATGCACAACTTAAGAATAATGTGGAATTGTATAAAAACTATCGTTCAAAACAGTGATAAATTCATTGAACGTACACCAAGATGGATTATTGACTGTTTGCCACATATGATACGCGATATTTTATCTGGACGGCGCTGAATACACCCATTGACGTCGAGAATGTGGTGATTGCTCTTTCAGCACGCCAGCAGTAGTGTTCCAGAGGTCACACACACCGTATTGTTGACCTTATTGCTAATGCACATGTGCGAGAATAGCGCAAAGAAACCATATTGATAATATCGTAAGTGGAAGAATCGTGGCACGACTGAAGAAGGCCAGACCCAGTTTTATATGTTGCGTGGACTCGATGTTCCATCGAATGTTATCTTAAGAATCTCGCGGAGGTTTAACGGAGGCCATCGAATTAATACCACTACTCAAGAGGAGCATTTATTATGTTTAACAACTAGGTGAAATGGATATGGGATCTCGGTAAGGATCTTGCAACTGCTATAGTTGTTGTCGTTTCAAAGTTTACAGTGTACAGACTACTAGCTGAGGTTCACTTGTATGCCACAGGGCCAGCAATGTGTGTTCCATTGGCCCTACTACAAAGAAGAACCTGTTTGAATTGGTGCAGAGAACATCATGTATTAATCCAGCAATAATGGAGTCATGCCGTATTCACAAATGGATCTCGTATAGTCTCACCAGTGATTCTCAACGTGAATTCATCTGGAGAGAGCCTGGAACACCACCTAACATTCTCAACTGTACCATTACAGGTGTGAAGTAATCATGGTGTAAGGTAGAACCACCCTAGAATCTCACATGCCCCTGCATGTCTTCCCGCATAATACCATCACAGGTGTACAGTTTTGGGATGACATTCAGTTATTTATTCCTTATTTATATGTCAACGTCATCTGACACCTGTTATATAAGATGAATAGGATCCAGATTAGAATTTTCCAGATCAGTAGGAACCTTGTTATTGCTGATTACAACACTTCTACATGTGTCCCTTTAGTTGCCCTCAGGATATCGAAACGATATTCGAACTCCATCGATACACGCTGCGGCATAACAGCATCAACGTTTTCGAAAAGCACAGAAATCCATGTACGAAGTGCAGGAGGATATGGAACAGGGGCTTCGTAGACAAGATCCTTGACGCACTTTCCAAGGAAAAAAAATCCAAGGAAGGATATTAGGGGAGCACGGGGACCAGACTCAAAAGTTTCCTAACATCTAGAGACTAACGAGGAGACCATCATGTTAGCTGCATGTACCGATGTGAAGCAATTTCAGCTACAACATTATTTTCATGGCATTTTAAAATGAAGTAATAGATACGCTCAACTAATATTACAATTTTGTTTTTATAGCAAGGTTGTACAGTTAATACACCTATTCGAGAGAATATATCTATTCTATACACAAATGGGAATATTACGTCTCTTTGCGTTAAAGAAAACCACACATAACTTTGTTGCTTTACTTTATAGAGTTCTGTCAAAAGATCCACCCTCTTCTTTCTTTCTTTCTCTCTTTCTTCGGCAACCGTTGCAATATAACATTCACTAGAGCATTTATCGCGAGGTTGCTAATGAACATGTTTTGGAAATATGCTTCCATTGATGTTCAAAGTTCTTTAAGATATATCCTAGAATTATCGGGAATGATTTTTTTTTCTTTTTTTGTTAAAGCACTTGTTTAGTTCGTTTTTGCTTTAAAAAACACGCGTATAGATGCTACTTCAATAGAACTATGCTCTTTATATATATATATATATATATATATATATATATATATATATATATATATAGGGTGAACAATTTATCTTGATCATCCGTGATAACGGAGAAACAAACTGAGGGAGAAAAACGGAACTTTGCATGAAGCAACTATAAGGAAGGAGACATCGTTTTACGTATTAAGAAACACCACTCAGTAAACAGTGTTGCCATCCCAATATAGTTATAATTTTTCAAATGGTACTACACCAGATTATTACATATTTCAACATGTCAAATAAAAACATAAAATACTACATTTATTATTTAGTGTTGCAAACTAAGGATGTTACAGTATCACAAACATCCAAAGTTTAGAAGCCACTATCACATATACAACACAACGGAGATGGACAGGACAATGCACAGCGAAAGCACCTTTAGCGTTGTATTGCATGGACGTGGTATGACTTGTTTTTTTAAAGGGCTTTATTACGACAAAATGCTTAGATAAGTATATAACCGCTACCAGGTTATAGAAGGATTTTTTGTGGACACTCTGTATATTTCGTAAAGACAGTGATTATTATTTTCGATTTATACTTTATTCTGCAACGCAAAATTTCTTTCTAAGTTCTTTCTTTGGTGGGAATTGCTTCTTTCCCACACAATTGGACAAAGAAGTCTTTCATCGTTTTTTCATATATATGTTTAAAACATTGCTTTTGCTGAGAACATTTCAGTTAGTGACTAACCATTTCAGTGTTTCTCCCTGACTTATTATATGCACAGTATATATTCTGTAGTTATTTGGAACTGAATTAAGTGCTTTCGTTAATCGCTTATGGAAACATTATAATAGATTAGAGAAATACGGGCTGACCAGATGTCCCAGTAGCCAAAGTGGCACCAGCCTCACAATTTTCGTAGTTCGTTATCTGTACTTTCTCACGCCAGTGTTATCGCCGTGTCTAGTGCATTATAGGCAGTTGACTAAAATTAACATAAATTGTTTTCTATATTCTGTTTGTATGTGCATACAGGTGAGTAACTGTGTGATTTTTGAAATGAACTGCCAACACTTTTCCGTTGACCATTGCAACCCGTAGCTTGAGCTTGGATGCTCGAGGAGTTTGACTCCAGGTCTGGAAGATGCAACCACGCATCTCGCGTTTCACTTCAAACATAAGTTGTGTTAAGGGGCACAAGCTATTTAGCCGGTGAAGGACGATTTCTTACGGCTAGCCCCAATCAGTGAAATCCCAGGTCCTCAGACCTTGTGCGTTTAAAATGTTACATACGCGCCCTCCAATATCTATATTCCATTGTGGAGATCTTCTTTTGTGTGTTTGCTGAAGATTCACCTTTACGCTGCAGGACTGTTCAGCGTAACAACTGGATTCATCGTGGGACGATCCAGACAACTTTTCCCCAGTGCGAATCCCCTAAGTGTGTTAATGGTGTGAGCAAAGTATTCATAGTGATACCTGAATTATAATCATATATATAGAAAGGGCTCTATTTCCCGAAAAGGGCAAAACGTAATTTCAGCGGCAAAATTTATTAGTGTCCAGTGTTGTGTTAATTTCTCTTCGTTATTTTTTTTTTCAGAATAGTGTTCTAATAAATAAGTATAATGTTATTTAATTCAGTGTGTTTTCGTTGTTTGTATGAGTGATGTTTGTGTGCGTTATGGTCTGGATGACCGTCTGATCGTCCGTGAGGTTTTCGAGACGAGACACCCGAACCTCTCGGCGCCTAATGCTCATCTCATTATTGAGACCGACGAGATTTTTGGAAACAGTTTGTAACCTTTCTTGGAGAGGTCTTCATCATCCTGTCCAGGTAAGTTAAAGTATCAGGAGTATACTTATTGGTAATACCACGAGCCAAGGACAGCGAACAGAACTACAGGCGGTTATAAATAAATAGCTGCCCGAACATGGACCACGACCTCTAGATGGTTACATATAAATGACGCCCGAACTACCGACCCGAATCGAGACCGTTGGTGCTCGAATATACTCATAAGATAAATATTTTAATATATCACTTCTTTTCCAGATTAGAACCAGTAATCTGAAAAAAAAAAAAATCTCTTTCAGGTGATTTTAGTCATATATTCTTGTGATAGTTCATTTCATTCTAATCATACTTTTTAAGTTTTATTTTTGTTCAGGATGACACACCAGGGACTTAATCCGATTGCTAGGGCGATTTCACTTCTCGAAGAATTATTAAGGCAAAGTAAAGAGAATCACGCTAAAGATGAAGAGAACTTTGCTCATCTTACAGAGAGCTTTGCTAGATTAGAACAAAAAGCTGATTTTAAAGAGAATGTTGATAGATATATAAATCGAAATAAAGAAAATATTGATAGATTAGAGAAAGAGGTAAAGAGCGAATTAGGGCAAAAGATAGACGGTTTACGGGACGTGTTTCGTGAAAATAGTCAGCAAACGGAAACTGCTGAAAACAAAATACCGGAATGTAAACCCCAGTTACAGTCAGATGTTCATACAGGATACGAAACACCGGAATTTGAACCTCAGTTAGTGACTGGTATTCCTAGTGTAAACAAAACATTGGAATTGGAACCTGAGCCAGACACTAACACTCTTAATGAAAAGGTAACGCAGAAATCTGAACTCCAACCAGAGACAGGTAGTCTAAACCAACCTCGTAACAAATCTGATAACGATTTTATCTATTCAGAATCTAGTGACGCCGCTTGTAGTAGAAGTAGTGAAATCCACGAACATACAATTGTAGACGACAGAGGTCGTAAGCGCATAAAAACAGCTGTCACAAACCACAGAGAGAAAAAGCGTAAACGAAGTTACAGTTATTGCAATAAGCAAAGATACCAAGATCAGATCGTAAACAATACGAAATTTAAAGGGAATCAGAACCAAGAGCGCACACGAAAGAATAACAGATACAAAAGGAGTCGTAAATCACGGCTACGTAACCTGAGTTATCACATACTAGACAGGAACCGCAATTTGTGTGACATTAAGCATAGATTTGTACGTAGAAGTAACCATCGTAGAAATAAACGAACAAACCGTAATTATCAAAGCAGAAACAGTAATCATAGGAAAAGAAAAAAAAAAGGGGGGCAACCAAAACTTTGTATGCTGATACGAATTTTCTTTCAGGAGAGCGACGCATTTCTAAGCGATAAACATGTATTCATTTTCTTTCTTTTTGCTTTTAGTTTTTGATAGAACACCTGGATACGAAAAGAAGAATTACGCATTTCTTTTAATACTCCTTTTTGCTTCCAGCTTTTAACTGTTCGGTAATGAGCAGATAACACGTTTTTCTTTCTTTATTTTGATAAGATAGTCGCTGCATTCTCGACCACCTGTGCTTATGGTTATGAATGACGGACGGTATACAGCTGATTCATTCTTTTCTTTTTCTGTCTTTGCTCCGTGTAGCACTTCACACCTCAGTCAGCTGTGTATGAGTGTTGCAAACCTTATCATTGACTTACTATTAGTTTAATGTCATTATTTTTTTCTTATTTTCATTTCAGATGTTTGAATTTAGATCTTTTAGTAAATAATTAACGTATCACATACGTAGGGGAATTGCATTTCAAAAGCAATTTGATATCTTGGCGAGATATCCGTACCTCAGCTAGTGGGAAGATATTTTAGCGTCATAATATATTTCTATTGTTTTTTAAGATTAAAAAAAATCTTTTTAGAATCCCTTCCCACTTTCCAAATTCTTAAACATGTTATCATACATATGACTCACAATTAATGTTTGATTTTCTTTTAGATTTTTTTTTAAATAATGCATCGAGATGCCCAGGAAGAGAAATTTTTTAGTTATTCATTATATGTACACTTGTATATTTGTCATTAAAACTTAGTATGTAATCTCATGCGTAGAATATGAAACTTTACACTTATAATCAATGTTAAATTTATTTTTCAGTGTAAATCTTAGATTTTCATTTTCATTTTGAAGTGTTTACTGCAATTTTATTGAACCTCATTTACGTCATTTACCCGATTTTGACTTATTTGAATTTCCAGGATGTGACATGATATATTTTGTTCGAAGAGAAAAGTTGAGAACGGAAAGTAGGCTAAGCCTTAAACGAGTGAAACAGACATTTCCTTGTTAGCTAATAGTGTGTGTAGGAATGTCGTGTGAATAGTATATTCTTCGAACGAAAGCAGTAATCTTTTTATTTTAGAAGGAACTATATGAACAGATATTCTGATGGTGAACGGTCGTTTTTCCCCTCATATTAATATTTATGCGGAAATATGTTTAACTTCTATATTTTCTTGTAATTTCTAATTAACATTTTTTTTTTTCGTCTTCTCTAGACCACTGAACGACCGTAGGGAAACTTCTTCGGGTAGGATATTTTATGGGGATAAAGATAAATATTTTTTTTTCAGGGAGGCAATATTTCCTGCAATTGCAGATCTCTTGCAAAAATGGATGTGGCTAATCCATTGGATATTCCATAGCTAACTGTATTTTCGCCATCAATCGCAAAATATAGTTTTCATTTCTCTTCTTCTTTTATAGTAACCCGTAACTAACCATGTGTATTCTTAGGTTAGATTTTTTTTTTTAGTGTATGTTATTGTCTAGTAACATTTCAGCGAATATTTTAACGTTTATGAATCGTAACTATATTGTGTACTTGTATGCTAATGAGTTGTAATGTTTATTTTTCATGTTAATTTTGAGAAAGTTATATTTTAGTCACAGTATGTCCCAAAACTATTTGGAATTTTTTAGTAAAATTGTTTTTGTTATGGAGGATTTCCTTCAGAAATCAACATGGCCAAAGGTTTTGGAATATAAACCTTTAGGTTTCAGCCATAACAAACAGTATGGAAGATTTTAGAAATCGACATGGCCAAAGGTTTTGGAATACAAACCTTTAGGTTTCAGCCATACTACCAACGACGGATGATTTTCTTCAAAAATCGACATGGCTCATTATTTATGAGGTTTCAGCCGTCTTAGAGATATTGATATAGATCTCGAATAATAAACTTATTTTCTTTCCAACAGCATGAAGCCATAATGTTTTATGAAAAATTACTTTGTCAATTATTTCATATGCTCGATGACTTTGAATTTTAATGCGTTAATAATACCAGTTTGAATATTTGTAGCGAAGATGCTTAAGGAAGCTTGTTACAGCTGTTTTGTAGGGAATTTTATCTTGATGTTTCAGACCGACCAGAGAGTTGTAATGTCGTTGACTATATTCTTGTTTGTATCTCATGTTTTTCTTTTAATAGGTCTCATGTATTTTGTCTTGTAGAGACATTTCACGGTGCTACGAGAGCATTTGTATTTTGTATGTTTACACATTTTTTCCAGGTGGATGATGTACGTTATGTTCCAGGGAACATATGCGTAGTTTACTGAATATTAATGTTTATATTTCAGTTATGTATAGAAACATTTTGTAAGTGCCTATGGTCGCAGGCCTTTCCACGTTTCTAGTTTTTTGCCTCGCAGGTGTCGATGGCATATTTTGTGTGTAAGTACGTGTAGTATTACACATTTTTCCCACCTATGGTTTTGGTCAATTCATGACGTAATGACCATTTATTTTCAGGAATGTTTGGACTAGTGAGTCAACTTCCTTGATTCAGACCTTTGAGAAACTTGGATCAACACTGTATAGTTTTCAACGCTTTATTAATAAATTTCTTGCAGATAATACCCACATGTTCTGGTAACCCTACAATATTTACGTTTTTGGAAATGAACAACAACCATTATTCTAGGCCTACGCTAATAATAACTTTGTTTCAGAATAAAATCATTCGTTGTATTGAGCATTATCGAACTAAAGTCTCGACGAGCAGATGGCATTTGATCTTATGGCGTGCCAAATTTTCTTCATACATGTCAACGAAATCACGATCTTTTCTTTGATATGCAGAATCATGCTTATTTCTTGGAATTACTATGAACGTCATTTTTGACACTTAAGTTTATTTTTTTTTATTTTGAAAAATGAATTTTCGTTCTTTTCTGCCAAACAACACGAGGCACAGTAAAAAAAAAAAAAAAAAAAAAAAGGACATACAGGTGAAAATCTTATTTTGTTTGTATATTGTCAGTTTATCATGTGTTTACATTTCCATTCATTTTACTTTTTCAATGATTTTCATATTTTTCAAATATATTAGAGTGATATCGAAACTTTAACAACAATTTTAATATTTTAGTACCTTTAACATGTTTTGCTATTTGCTTATTCATTCACATTTTGATATTTTAAATACAGATATCAGTATATTTACTAATTTTTATTGAGATATTTGATAATTCTTTAGGTCGATGCTTTCATGAATAGTTATTGAGTGTGTATATTTATCTCATATTGCACAAAATAAAGTGATCGAAACGGAACACTTTAACATTTTACGAAAAGCATTTATGTGTTAAAAAAAAAAGCATTTAAATAGCCCTATAACGTATTTACTTCATATTATATCAAATAAAGTGATCGAAACGGAACACTTAAACATTTTACGAAAAGTATTGATGTGTTTAAAAAAAATATATATATATATATATATATATATATATATATATATATATTACTGTTTAAAAAAAGTAAGAATTTTAATAGCCCTATAAACGCTTTCTGCGAACTTTAAAAAAAAAAAAAAAAAGTTATCATACAGGTGTTATAACCATATCTCGTTTCTCACACCAGTGTTAAAAAAAAAAAAACTCCCCTTCTCCCCTCATCAACTCATCGTTGGAGAATCATGGAGGATACTTACACAGGAAGACAGCATGGTTTCAACATGTGAAGAAACGGAAGATAAGGAAACCCAACTGCACCAATTGTTCAAGAGGATCTTATTACTTCATGGAACACTTGGATTGGACATTGCTCATGCAGGAACCTCATCATGTTGTAGTGAGTGAACAAGTTCTTTAACTATTTTAAATAGCCCTTTTTCAGGTGAAAAACCATTCAACGTTCATACACGTAAGTCTCACACCATATGACAGTGTTGCCAACTAACTTATTTTAAATTTTCAGGTGAAAAACCTAATTTTATTCATATTTCGTCATACGGCCAAGGGTTCTCAACCTGTCTACGTGTGCACTTGACAGGTCGTTCCACTTTCGGACACCATATATAACCGCTACCAGGTTATAGAAGGATTTTTTGTGGACACTCTGTATATTTCGTAAAGACAGTGATTATTATTTTCGATTTATACTTTATTCTGCAACGCAAAATTTCTTTCTAAGTTCTTTCTTTGGTGGGAATTGCTTCTTTCCCACACAATTGGACAAAGAAGTCTTTCATCGTTTTTTCATATATATGTTTAAAACATTGCTTTTGCTGAGAACATTTCAGTTAGTGACTAACCATTTCAGTGTTTCTCCCTGACTTATTATATGCACAGTATATATTCTGTAGTTATTTGGAACTGAATTAAGTGCTTTCGTTAATCGCTTATGGAAACATTATAATAGATTAGAGAAATACGGGCTGACCAGATGTCCCAGTAGCCAAAGTGGCACCAGCCTCACAATTTTCGTAGTTCGTTATCTGTACTTTCTCACGCCAGTGTTATCGCCGTGTCTAGTGCATTATAGGCAGTTGACTAAAATTAACATAAATTGTTTTCTATATTCTGTTTGTATGTGCATACAGGTGAGTAACTGTGTGATTTTTGAAATGAACTGCCAACACTTTTCCGTTGACCATTGCAACCCGTAGCTTGAGCTTGGATGCTCGAGGAGTTTGACTCCAGGTCTGGAAGATGCAACCACGCATCTCGCGTTTCACTTCAAACATAAGTTGTGTTAAGGGGCACAAGCTATTTAGCCGGTGAAGGACGATTTCTTACGGCTAGCCCCAATCAGTGAAATCCCAGGTCCTCAGACCTTGTGCGTTTAAAATGTTACATACGCGCCCTCCAATATCTATATTCCATTGTGGAGATCTTCTTTTGTGTGTTTGCTGAAGATTCACCTTTACGCTGCAGGACTGTTCAGCGTAACAACTGGATTCATCGTGGGACGATCCAGACAACTTTTCCCCAGTGCGAATCCCCTAAGTGTGTTAATGGTGTGAGCAAAGTATTCATAGTGATACCTGAATTATAATCATATATATAGAAAGGGCTCTATTTCCCGAAAAGGGCAAAACGTAATTTCAGCGGCAAAATATATTAGTGTCCAGTGTTGTGTTAATTTCTCTTCGTTATTTTTTTTTCAGAATAGTGTTCTAATAAATAAGTATAATGTTATTTAATTCAGTGTGTTTTCGTTGTTTGTATGAGTGATGTTTGTGTGCGTTATGGTCTGGATGACCGTCTGATCGTCCGTGAGGTTTTCGAGACGAGACACCCGAACCTCTCGGCGCCTAATGCTCATCTCATTATTGAGACCGACGAGCTTTTTGGAAACAGTTTGTAACCTTTCTTGGAGAGGTCTTCATCATCCTGTCCAGGTAAGTTAAAGTATCAGGAGTATACTTATTGGTAATACCACGAGCCAAGGACAGCGAACAGAACTACAGGCGGTTATAAATAAATAGCTGCCCGAACATGGACCACGACCTCTAGATGGTTACAAGTATCATATCTAGTTACTTGTATGGTTTTCAATGGATGTACTAATTATTTTAGCCGTTTACAGCACTTCGATGTCTCAAACCGTTCCGGAGATATGATAAACATTGCTGGTTGCAACACTGCTTAAATCATGTAATTGCGAGAGTTTGTAATTACAGCTACTAAAAACTATTACTGTAATCCTATAAAAGAAAAGGAGAACAACAATGATTTTAAATATTTTCCAGAAATATGCTATTTTCAGCAGTGTTGCGAACTTTTACAATGTTTATCATATCTCCGGAACGGTTTGAGATATCGAAGTGCTGTAAACGACAAAATGATTTGTTTACCAATTGCTAAATATACAAGTAATTAGATATGATACTTATTTAAGCATGTTTTCGAAAAAAAAAAAAAAAAAAACATTTCAAACCCTTGTAACTTCGTTGCTATTCATTCAAAATAAATCATACCATGACCATAGTATCCAACGCTAAGGCATTTCCGATGTGCATTGTCCTATCCATCTGCGTTGTGCTGTATGTGTGATAGAAGCTTCTAAACTTTGGATGTTTATGATACTACAACATCCTTAGTTTGCAACACTGAATAATAAATGTAGTATTTTATGTTTTTATTTGACATGTTGAAATATGTAATAATTTGATGTAGTACCATTTGAAAAATTATAACTATAATTGGATGACAACACTGTTCACTGAGTTCTTCGTTATCACGGATGATCAAGATGAATTGTCTACCTTGTGTATATATATAATATAAGTAGTACTGGTTGATAGCCAACCAGTTAAAGATCACTGTAGTTTGGTGGAATGTTTCAATGCTTAGTTGCCACGGTGTATTGAAGATTGTAAACGATGATCCAGTTAAGTGGTTGTGTGCTAAAGTTTGTCATAGAATTCTAACATTATATGACAACAGCGTGTGGCAGATAGTACGTGGCAAGTGACTCAACCTGTACGCGATCCTGTTGGAAATTGGAATTCATAGACACGCACAAAAGAAAAGAAAGAAAAAAAATGAAATAGGGAATAACGGTATAGCAAGATTACCACATTAAGAGCTGACAGGTACTCTAAAACAAAGCATTTCTGCTATTTTTGAACGCGAAGCATATTTTAAAAATAAATTGTGGCACAGGTGTTATATACCACAATATGTAGGACCACCAAATTTAAATTTTACATCTAAAAATCATGTAAAAGATAGAAAATTTTAAATGTTGAATGCACACTCACCATTTATCGTCCTTTTCGTTTGAGAATTCGGGCAATTATAGTTGTTATGGAAATTTAGAAATTGAAAGTATTGTTGCGTTAATTTATTTTGGTTTGTAATTGTTGACGTTTTAAAATAGAACTGGAGAACTTCGCTAAATTAAAAGTCTAAACTATTCATGCATTTTTAAATCTCAAAATTGCTTTAAGGCAGTCAGTGGTGAAACTCTATGGTACATAATTTAAAAACAAAGAATAAACTGATGCTTTAAAACTTTTACGACTACATTTGTACAGATAAGAATTTTTCCCCAGCATTGTAGACTTTTCATAGCTAGAATAATTCTGTTCGTTACATGTTCATTGAAAGTGTTGTTTATCATCTTTTATAAGAGTAACTTGAAGTAGATTATTAATTTGTGATTTTTCCCATTTGGCCTTAAAAATAGTACGAATTAAACACTAATTTGGAGAGACGAAAATAAAATTTAATTCCAATATTTTCCTTCAAAATAATTAAACTAAAAGGAGCATTCAAAAACAATGTTAGTAATGATGGACTCATGCACATAATCTTGCAAAATAAGGAAAATCTGAAATCAAGGATAGTAATGTGAAAGATATAACGCAGCACATAAAGTCCTGCAGAAACGAAAACTGTGATTTCAAGACAGAAATTTATTAATACAGAATTGTGTGTGTATACGTTACGGTTCGCAGGTATTTTTGTTTAAGTTCATTGCCAAATTTCCATTGCTGCACCAATCACGTTCAAAGACTATAACCAGTCTTTTTCTCAAACTGAAAATTGTGTGCTGACGGTGTTCTTTCGTGATGTTCCGAATCATATCGCTTATCTTGTCCTTCAGGTTGTCCAGATTAAGTGGTTCCTGTGCCTGTATCTCTGCCTTTACATGTCCTCACAATCAGTCATCACAAGGTGTCAAGGCTGGTGATCTTTTAAGGCAAGATGTGGGTCCTCTTTGGTTAACCCATCTGCTCCGATATTGTTGGTTAAGAAACTGCGGAACCTCAAGGACAGAATGTTTTTCTACCCTACCTCTTTGCATTTTATAGTGATATTTATTATGATCTAATTTTAAGTTGTTTTTTATTTTCTTCTTCATATATTTAAAGAAGTGCATTTCGTTTCATTTCTGTATTTTCTTTCTTTTTACATTATAATGCACTCCTTGTTCATGTTTGAACCTCATCCATGAGAATTATTCTGGTAACGTATTCTCAAATATCTTTCTTATGCGTCATATTAATGCTCCAGCCAATGAGAGTAGATGTACAGACAAAATGAATAAAAATTCATATGTTATGAAGGGCTCAGAATCTATGGGCGGGGCTTCCTGAGAGAAGTGGGAAGAGCGATACTTTATTCGAGAAGATGCTGGTTTAATGCAAAGACCTGTGTCGCGTGTCGGGTTCAATTCTTCTGTTATTAATTTTTTCTTTTATCCATTTTTTTTTAAACCTTTGTGTAAGTATGTACCTAGGTAGAAAGCTAAGAATATGATTAATACAAGTGTAGTGAATTGGATCATGTGTGTATTTGATTCAGGATTTTTCCTTTATGTATGTTATGTGCATAGTTCGTCGTAGTGTTTAATCCATAACTTCTGATATAGTGGTTTATTGCAGTTGTTTGTAGTGAGGTTAGAACAAGAACAAAACTTCGTTTTGTTCGAATCGCGTATTGCAGGGAAACAGCATTTGTGTATAGATAGTTAGCGAAGCTGTTAATGCACGGGTCCTAAAGGAATTCCAGGTTCGATTCCCGAACTTGGTTATCACGTTGGTTTCTTTTGCCATCCGCAGTAATCATTATAATGTGGATCTGATTGTGAGCATTTGTTACGCGTAAACTCTCAAGTTCTGTCATAAGGAATGTCTATAGCATTTTCAGATACTTGTTGCCATTTACCCTATCTTTCTCGAAGAAAAATGGGCCAATGATATTGTCCACTGAAAGCGCGCATCACCCATTGACTTTGGAGCTACCCCACCTATGCTTTTGAAACCCATGTGGATTTTTAACCTCCTAAGTCCGGCGGTTGTGCCTGCTCACTTCTCCCGAAATACAAAACGTAGAATCATCTTAGAAAATAGTGCGAGAGAGAAGTTCACAATCACCTTGTAAAGAGTAAGCATCAATTTGCAAAGTTTCATTTCTGTAACACATTCTTCGTCGATCAGATTGTGTACCAATTTTAACTTATATCCGGGCCTTCACCTTTTGCGCACATTCTTGTGTAATGTTAACCTCGGCATTCCCAGATCCAAGGATCTTCATTTAAGCGATTTCATTGGACTCCATTTCATGCATTCCTCTTGCGCTACGTGAGACACATCCTCACTTATCCTGATTTTCCACTGCGTAACAAATCTAACACACTCCCTGTAATCCTGAACTTTTCGCATCGTCTCTTCATACTAGTCTCTGTTGGAGATGGTTCCCCATACGTTGTTTCGAACTTTCTTCGCACCGAAACGCGAGATTATTAACTCTACAAACCACAATATGCACTGTAACCTTTCCTGGGGAGGCGCCATCTCGAGTTACCTGATCACCAGTGCAAGCGCAACTTAGTAATGTGGCCAGAACAAAACTTTAAACTATCCTCATCATCATCCAAAAATGTTTATTCATAAACATAAGTCACAACCTTATTGAGGTTTAGTTTCCTGCATGACCTCGTGTATTCTTTGTATTAGAATGAAGTATTAAAGCGAATCCTTTCAATTTGTGATAGACGGTTACGAACTTACATGTTAACAGGGCATACTTCATTGGAACTAGCAGACTAATAAATCTGTGCGAAATAGGAATTATCAAAAGTGTCAAATATCTTCACTTTCCCAGAAGAGTCAAGTTTGTATAAATCAAACTTTGTTTAATGTGTTTAGTTCTTCAAGTGCTTTGAAAATTCTCGATGAAGGTCACCAAACAATTTAGATGATATTAGTGGTCAGATATATATTTTAAAGCTGGGATACTACGGGATGGAGAATAACGGGAAACCACCTAGTTTGCTGACAACAGAAAAAGAACATATGTACAATGGTCTTTCGCAGATCAAGATATACCGTAGTTCCGGAGGTAAAATATCTCCGGAGGAAGATGGCCTGAAAATATATATATATATATATATTGGAAGACAGTAGCAGTATAGAGAAGATCAATAGAGAAAGAAAGACAAGCTAGAGCAAAAGGTTTAGGATAGAGACATAGAACGTACATACCATGTTACAATAAAGGGAATGTAAATCTAGGCTTGGTAGGACTTTGTTTCGTTAGATGGGAAAGTAATGGGGAGTTTAGAAGCGAAATATATAGAATGTTTTAATTAAATAATGCAAAGAGCGATCATAATGGCGTGGAAATATTTCTTAGTAAGCGCTTAGAGAAGAAAATAGTGCAAGTATTTGGTCTAGGAATTAATTCGTGCGGTTGGTACGCACACATTGAAGCTGTAGTACAAACACAAAATACATAAATACCTTAAGAAAAATATTGTCCATCGCTAGCCACCACTTTCGCCCATCTGTCAGGCAATGTACGGATTCCGTGGCGAAAGAAGTCCTCATCCTTGGAAGCGATCCAGTCAGAGACCCATGCTTCGATATCTTCTGAAGAAGTAAACCGCTGTCCAATCAAATCGTTGTTCATGCAATCGAACAGGTAGTAGTCCGAAGGAGCAACGTCTGGTGAATACGGCGGGTGGGGTAAAACTTCCCATCCGACATTTTCTAAATAGGTTTTGACCGGTTTTGCGACATGTGGGCGAGCGTTATCATGTTGAACAATAAGTTTATCATGTCTGTTCTCCCATTCTGGTCGTGTTCTGGCCAGAGCTTGCTTCAAACGATTAATTGTTGTCGATAACGTTCTCCATTCATAGTTTCACCCGGTTGCAGCAGCTCATAGTACACCACACCTTTCATATCCCACCATATGCACAGCATAACCTTTGCACAGTGAATATCTCGTTTTGGTTGTGATGGACCTGGTTCACCTGGTTTCACCCAGGCCTTTTTTCGTTTAGGGTTCTCGTAATGGATCCACTTCTCATCACCCGTAATAATTCGATGCAGAAACCCCTTTCTGCTCTGTCGTTGAAGCAGCAATTCGCAAATGGTTTTTCGTCTTTCAACGTCTCTGTCTTTCAATTCATGTGGAACCCAATGTGACATCTTTTGAATCATTCCCATGGCTTTCAAGCGTTTGGAGACTGTTGTTTGATCAACGCCTAATGCTGCTGCAAGTTGTTCCTGCGTTTGACACGAATCCTGCTCGAGCAATGCTGTCAATTCTTCGTCTTGAAATTTTTTTTGGCTGTCCAGCTCGCTCTTGGTCTGCCAAGCCGAAATCACCACTTCTAAACCGTGCAAACCACTTCTGACACGTTCGCTCAGCTAGAGCATGGTCACCATACACTTCCACCAAAATACGATGACTTTCAGTCGCACTTTTCTGCATGTTAAAGTAATGCAGCAGGACACCCCGCAAAAACACTTTATCAGGCACAAATTGCGCCATGTTCACTTAACTACAAACTGGTGTTGTTGACGCTTTAATCCACTGCCCTATACTACGAACGATACGCGATGACAGGGGTTTGCAACACATGTGTGGATACACGGAACTGTGGGACGCTCCGTTCGTTGCGCCATCTCTTGTCCACCCGCACGAATTAATTCCTAGACCAAATAGAATTTATTGATGATATAGTTATGTTAAAACTTAAAGGAAAAACGAAAGATTTAATGGTGATGCAGACTACGCTCCGACCACGTCACGTCACGTACACGTCACGTAAAGAAATAGAGGAAAATCATGAGAAAGTAGAAGAAATTACCGACAGGAGAAGGAGAAGTGAATGCGTAATTGTAATGAGAGATTCCAGTGCAGTTATGGGAGAAAAACAAAAAGGTAGTGTCGTAGGCAAATGTGGTTTAGACAAAAGAAAGAGCGACCGGTCAATTTCTACACACAAAATTCCGTAGTAATTGGATAGTTCAGTCAGCATAAAAAAGAGGATATATATGGAAATCCTCAATAGATGGCCGAAGCCATCAAATAGCTTATGTTATGATTCAGGACAGGTATGGGAATAGCTTGAAAAACGCGAAGACCCTTCCCATGATCGACATTTTCTCTGATCATAATCTCGTGCTTCCTCAAGTAGATATTTAACTGAGGAAATGTAGCCAGAAGAAAAATAGGCAACAAAGAGATCAATCCTGAAAAGCTGAAAAACAAGGAAATGAGTCATAGATAACTTGGAGGAAAAGTACTCAAACAAGGAAAGGATAGGTGTAGGTAATTAAAAAAAAGTAGTAGATGAAGTAAATCCAAGTGTCCCTTCGTGGAATCGAACCTCGAGCCTCACATGTAGAATATCGTTACAATATGTTACGTATTGCAAACTGCAAATGATTCCATTATTTTCATAATAATCTGTAAGTGTGGTGCGTTAAAAATACGCATTGCATTTGATTTTGAATGTAACCGTTAGGAGCCAGTCCCACTACACAAACCAAAGCTCATGATTAGAGCATTAGAACACGAACCATTCAAATCTACGAGCGGAATAAAAACGAAACAAGTAGCAGTACCACGTGTACGCCAAGTAAAAAAGTTTGGTTTGTATGGAGTGATATTTTTTGAATTGATGACCATTTCCAGTTTTAAGAAAGAGCTTAGAGTGGAAATGAAGTATATTCTTCGAACGCGTAGTTGAAAAAAAAAAAAAGCTCGTTATTGGCCGAAATTGATGATAATCCATCAAATAATTTCTTTTGGTCTCCCGGACAAATGGAGACACGGACAGAGTAAATATACTGTATAAAGAAGTTTGGACAAATTAAACTCGTTAGAAATCAGCATAGATGATAGCTGAGTCCCTTTCTTTAAAGGTAATTAGTGTTTTTATTTAATTCATTTTTAATACCACACGATTGATGCTTGTGAAATCCGTAACTGTTAAAAGTGGTATCAACAGTAATCACAAACCATACTCTAATGACTTACATCCGTCATTTCAGTGCACGGGGGCCTGGGTTTGATTCCAGTGCGGGCACTAAATCTGAGATAAAATGAAGTTTGATTCGGATACAATTGTAAGCAACACATTCCGTTTCCTATAGTCTCTTTGCTGAAAAGGGATTTTAAACTCCATCAATTACTGTCAACTACTAACAACTACTACTACTGTCAACTGTCTTTACTAACTTCCTTATTTTATTCCCTATATTATTATGCAATAGCTAGAATTTAAATTACATTTTTTTATTAAGTATTCTGCCTTTTGGCAAGTCCTGGTACTAATGATTTTTTTTTTTAATTGAAGTTTAGACCTGCAAATGTTTCTTCTGTCTTTCTCGATCTTCAGCTTCCTCTTTTAACTCCAAATATTTTCTTCTATTTTTCAAATCATTGATCAGCTGTCTTCTTCCTATTCCTCGCTTTCCTTCCACCTTTCCTTCTATGGCGGTATAAAGTAGACAATTTCTTCGCAAGATGTGTCCAATCCAATTGGCCTTCCTACGAAGGATGCTGGATAGAAGTATCTAAATATTTCTTCTCTAACTTCCTTAATGTCCAAGTCTCTGAACTATACAATCCAATAGTTCCAGTCTCTAACTTCCTCTCTTTTCTTTCATCTTTCCTTCTATGACGCTATGAAGAAGACAATTTCTTCGCAAGATGTGTCCAATCCAATTGGCCTTCCTACGAAGGATGCTGGATAGAAGTATCTAAATATTTCTTCTCTAACTTCCTTAATGTCCAAGTCTCTGAACTATACAATCCAATAGTTCCAGTCTCTAACTTCCTCTCTTTTCTTTCATCTTTCCTTCTATGACGCTATGAAGAAGACAATTTCTTCATAAGATAATGTCTAATCCAATTGGCCTTCCTACGAAGGATGCTGGATAAAAGTATCTAAATATTTCTTCTCTAACTTCCTTAATGTCCAAGTCTCTGAACTATACAATCCAATAGTTCCAGTCTCTAACTTCCTCTCTTTTCTTTCATCTTTCCTTCTATGACGCTATGAAGAAGACAATTTCTTCATAAGATAATGTCTAATCCAATTGGCCTTCCTACGAAGGATGCTGGATAGAAGTATCTAAATATTTCTTCTCTAACTTCCTTAATGTCCAAGTCTCTAAACTATACAATCCAATAGTTCCAGTCTCTAACTTCCTCTCTTTTCTTTCATCTTTCCTTCTATGACGCTATGAAGAAGACAATTTCTTCATAAGATAATGTCTAATCCAATTGGCCTTCCTACGAAGGATGCTGGATAAAAGTATCTAAATATTTCTTCTCTAACTTCCTTAATGTCCAAGTCTCTGAACTATACAATCCAATAGTTCCAGTCTCTAACTTCCTCTCTTTTCTTTCATCTTTCCTTCTATGACGCTATGAAGAAGACAATTTCTTCGCAAGATGTGTCCAATCCAATTGGCCTTCCTACGAAGGATGCTGGATAGAAGTATCTAAATATTTCTTCTCTAACTTCCTTAATGTCCAAGTCTCTAAACTATACAATCCAATAGTTCCAGTCTCTAACTTCCTCTCTTTTCTTTCATCTTTCCTTCTATGACGCTATGAAGAAGACAATTTCTTCGCAAGATGTGTCCAATTCAATTGGCCTTCCTACGAAGGATGCTGGATAGAAGTATCTAAATATTTCTTCTCTAACTTCCTTAATGTCCAAGTCTCTGAACTATACAATCCAATAGTTCCAGTCTCTAACTTCCTCTCTTTTCTTTCATCTTTCCTTCTATGACGCTATGAAGAAGACAATTTCTTCGCAAGATGTGTCCAATCCAATTGGCCTTCCTACGAAGGATGCTGGATAGAAGTATCTAAATATTTCTTCTCTAACTTCCTTAATGTCCAAGTCTCTGAACTATACAATCCAATAGTTCCAGTCTCTAACTTCCTCTCTTTTCTTTCATCTTTCCTTCTATGGCGCTATGAAGAAGACAATTTCTTCGCAAGATGTGTCCAATCCAATTGGCCTTCCTACGAAGGATGCTGGATAAAAGTATCTAAATATTTCTTCTCTAACTTCCTTAATGTCCAAGTCTCTGAACTATACAATCCAATAGTTCCAGTCTCTAACTTCCTCTCTTTTCTTTCATCTTTCCTTCTATGACGCTATGAAGAAGACAATTTCTTCGCAAGATGTGTCCAATCCAATTGGCCTTCCTACGAAGGATGCTGGATAGAAGTATCTAAATATTTCTTCTCTAACTTCCTTAATGTCCAAGTCTCTGAACTATACAATCCAATAGTTCCAGTCTCTAACTTCCTCTCTTTTCTTTCATCTTTCCTTCTATGACGCTATGAAGAAGACAATTTCTTCATAAGATAATGTCTAATCCAATTGGCCTTCCTACGAAGGATGCTGGATAGAAGTATCTAAATATTTCTTCTCTAACTTCCTTAATGTCCAAGTCTCTGAACTATACAATCCAATAGTTCCAGTCTCTAACTTCCTCTCTTTTCTTTCATCTTTCCTTCTATGACGCTATGAAGAAGACAATTTCTTCATAAGATAATGTCTAATCCAATTGGCCTTCCTACGAAGGATGCTGGATAGAAGTATCTAAATATTTCTTCTCTAACTTCCTTAATGTCCAAGTCTCTGAACTATACAATCCAATAGTTCCAGTCTCTAACTTCCTCTCTTTTCTTTCATCTTTCCTTCTATGACGCTATGAAGAAGACAATTTCTTCATAAGATAATGTCTAATCCAATTGGCCTTCCTACGAAGGATGCTGGATAGAAGTATCTAAATATTTCTTCTCTAACTTCCTTAATGTCCAAGTCTCTGAACTATACAATCCAATAGTTCCAGTCTCTAACTTCCTCTCTTTTCTTTCATCTTTCCTTCTATGACGCTATGAAGAAGACAATTTCTTCATAAGATAATGTCTAATCCAATTGGCCTTCCTACGAAGGATGCTGGATAGAAGTATCTAAATATTTCTTCTCTAACTTCCTTAATGTCCAAGTCTCTGAACTATACAATCCAATAGTTCCAGTCTCTAACTTCCTCTCTTTTCTTTCATCTTTCCTTCTATGACGCTATGAAGAAGACAATTTCTTCATAAGATAATGTCTAATCCAATTGGCCTTCCTACGAAGGATGCTGGATAGAAGTATCTAAATATTTCTTCTCTAACTTCCTTAATGTCCAAGTCTCTGAACTATACAATCCAATAGTTCCAGTCTCTAACTTCCTCTCTTTTCTTTCATCTTTCCTTCTATGACGCTATGAAGAAGACAATTTCTTCGCAAGATGTGTCCAATCCAATTGGCCTTCCTACGAAGGATGCTGGATAGAAGTATCTAAATATTTCTTCTCTAACTTCCTTAATGTCCAAGTCTCTGAACTATACAATCCAATAGTTCCAGTCTCTAACTTCCTCTCTTTTCTTTCATCTTTCCTTCTATGACGCTATGAAGAAGACAATTTCTTCATAAGATAATGTCTAATCCAATTGGCCTTCCTACGAAGGATGCTGGATAGAAGTATCTAAATATTTCTTCTCTAACTTCCTTAATGTCCAAGTCTCTGAACTATACAATCCAATAGTTCCAGTCTCTAACTTCCTCTCTTTTCTTTCATCTTTCCTTCTATGACGCTATGAAGAAGACAATTTCTTCATAAGATAATGTCTAATCCAATTGGCCTTCCTACGAAGGATGCTGGATAGAAGTATCTAAATATTTCTTCTCTAACTTCCTTAATGTCCAAGTCTCTGAACTATACAATCCAATAGTTCCAGTCTCTAACTTCCTCTCTTTTCTTTCATCTTTCCTTCTATGACGCTATGAAGAAGACAATTTCTTCATAAGATAATGTCTAATCCAATTGGCCTTCCTACGAAGGATGCTGGATAGAAGTATCTAAATATTTCTTCTCTAACTTCCTTAATGTCCAAGTCTCTGAACTATACAATCCAATAGTTCCAGTCTCTAACTTCCTCTCTTTTCTTTCATCTTTCCTTTTATGACGCTATGAAGAAGACAATTTCTTCATAAGATAATGTCTAATCCAATTGGCCTTCCTACGAAGGATGCTGGATAGAAGTATCTAAATATTTCTTCTCTAACTTCCTTAATGTCCAAGTCTCTGAACTATACAATCCAATAGTTCCAGTCTCTAACTTCCTCTCTTTTCTTCCATCTTTCCTTCTATGACGCTATGAAGAAGACAATTTCTTCATAAGATAATGTCTAATCCAATTGGCCTTCCTACGAAGGATGCTGGATAGAAGTATCTAAATATTTCTTCTCTAACTTCCTTAATGTCCAAGTCTCTGAACTATACAATCCAATAGTTCCAGTCTCTAACTTCCTCTCTTTTCTTTCATCTTTCCTTCTATGACGCTATGAAGAAGACAATTTCTTCGCAAGATGTGTCCAATCCAATTGGCCTTCCTACGAAGGATGCTGGATAGAAGTATCTAAATATTTCTTCTCTAACTTCCTTAATGTCCAAGTCTCTGAACTATACAATCCAATAGTTCCAGTCTCTAACTTCCTCTCTTTTCTTTCATCTTTCCTTCTATGACGCTATGAAGAAGACAATTTCTTCGCAAGATGTGTCCAATCCAATTGGCCTTCCTACGAAGGATGCTGGATAGAAGTATCTAAATATTTCTTCTCTAACTTCCTTAATGTCCAAGTCTCTGAACTATACAATCCAATAGTTCCAGTCTCTAACTTCCTCTCTTTTCTTTCATCTTTCCTTCTATGACGCTATGAAGAAGACAATTTCTTCATAAGATAATGTCTAATCCAATTGGCCTTCCTACGAAGGATGCTGGATAGAAGTATCTAAATATTTCTTCTCTAACTTCCTTAATGTCCAAGTCTCTGAACTATACAATCCAATAGTTCCAGTCTCTAACTTCCTCTCTTTTCTTTCATCTTTCCTTCTATGACGCTATGAAGATGACAATTTCTTCGCAAGATGTGTCCAATCCAATTGGCCTTCCTACGAAGGATGCTGGATAGAAGTATCTAAATATTTCTTCTCTAACTTCCTTAATGTCCAAGTCTCTGAACTATACAATCCAATAGTTCCAGTCTCTAACTTCCTCTCTTTTCTTTCATCTTTCCTTCTATGACGCTATGAAGAAGACAATTTCTTCGCAAGATGTGTCCAATCCAATTGGCCTTCCTACGAAGGATGCTGGATAGAAGTATCTAAATATTTCTTCTCTAACTTCCTTAATGTCCAAGTCTCTGAACTATACAATCCAATAGTTCCAGTCTCTAACTTCCTCTCTTTTCTTTCATCTTTCCTTCTATGACGCTATGAAGAAGACAATTTCTTCGCAAGATGTGTCCAATCCAATTGGCCTTCCTACGAAGGATGCTGGATAGAAGTATCTAAATATTTCTTCTCTAACTTCCTTAATGTCCAAGTCTCTGAACTATACAATCCAATAGTTCCAGTCTCTAACTTCCTCTCTTTTCTTTCATCTTTCCTTCTATGACGCTATGAAGAAGACAATTTCTTCATAAGATAATGTCTAATCCAATTGGCCTTCCTACGAAGGATGCTGGATAAAAGTATCTAAATATTTCTTCTCTAACTTCCTTAATGTCCAAGTCTCTGAACTATACAATCCAATAGTTCCAGTCTCTAACTTCCTCTCTTTTCTTTCATCTTTCCTTCTATGACGCTATGAAGAAGACAATTTCTTCATAAGATAATGTCTAATCCAATTGGCCTTCCTACGAAGGATGCTGGATAGAAGTATCTAAATATTTCTTCTCTAACTTCCTTAATGTCCAAGTCTCTGAACTATACAATCCAATAGTTCCAGTCTCTAACTTCCTCTCTTTTCTTTCATCTTTCCTTCTATGACGCTATGAAGAAGACAATTTCTTCATAAGATAATGTCTAATCCAATTGGCCTTCCTACGAAGGATGCTGGATAGAAGTATCTAAATATTTCTTCTCTAACTTCCTTAATGTCCAAGTCTCTGAACTATACAATCCAATAGTTCCAGTCTCTAACTTCCTCTCTTTTCTTTCATCTTTCCTTCTATGACGCTATGAAGAAGACAATTTCTTCATAAGATAATGTCTAATCCAATTGGCCTTCCTACGAAGGATGCTGGATAGAAGTATCTAAATATTTCTTCTCTAACTTCCTTAATGTCCAAGTCTCTGAACTATACAATCCAATAGTTCCAGTCTCTAACTTCCTCTCTTTTCTTTCATCTTTCCTTCTATGACGCTATGAAGAAGACAATTTCTTCATAAGATAATGTCTAATCCAATTGGCCTTCCTACGAAGGATGCTGGATAGAAGTATCTAAATATTTCTTCTCTAACTTCCTTAATGTCCAAGTCTCTGAACTATACAATCCAATAGTTCCAGTCTCTAACTTCCTCTCTTTTCTTTCATCTTTCCTTCTATGACGCTATGAAGAAGACAATTTCTTCGCAAGATGTGTCCAATCCAATTGGCCTTCCTACGAAGGATGCTGGATAGAAGTATCTAAATATTTCTTCTCTAACTTCCTTAATGTCCAAGTCTCTGAACTATACAATCCAATAGTTCCAGTCTCTAACTTCCTCTCTTTTCTTTCATCTTTCCTTCTATGACGCTATGAAGAAGACAATTTCTTCGCAAGATGTGTCCAATCCAATTGGCCTTCCTACGAAGGATGCTGGATAAAAGTATCTAAATATTTCTTCTCTAACTTCCTTAATGTCCAAGTCTCTGAACTATACAATCCAATAGTTCCAGTCTCTAACTTCCTCTCTTTTCTTTCATCTTTCCTTCTATGACGCTATGAAGAAGACAATTTCTTCATAAGATAATGTCTAATCCAATTGGCCTTCCTACGAAGGATGCTGGATAGAAGTATCTAAATATTTCTTCTCTAACTTCCTTAATGTCCAAGTCTCTGAACTATACAATCCAATAGTTCCAGTCTCTAACTTCCTCTCTTTTCTTTCATCTTTCCTTCTATGACGCTATGAAGAAGACAATTTCTTCGCAAGATGTGTCCAATCCAATTGGCCTTCCTACGAAGGATGCTGGATAGAAGTATCTAAATATTTCTTCTCTAACTTCCTTAATGTCCAAGTCTCTGAACTATACAATCCAATAGTTCCAGTTTCTAACTTCCTCTCTTTTCTTTCATCTTTCCTTCTATGACGCTATGAAGAAGACAATTTCTTCATAAGATAATGTCTAATCCAATTGGCCTTCCTACGAAGGATGCTGGATAGAAGTATCTAAATATTTCTTCTCTAACTTCCTTAATGTCCAAGTCTCTGAACTATACAATCCAATAGTTCCAGTCTCTAACTTCCTCTCTTTTCTTTCATCTTTCCTTCTATGACGCTATGAAGAAGACAATTTCTTCTCAATATGTGTCCAATACAATTGGCTTTCCTACGAAGGATGCTGGATGGAAGTGTCCTCTTCTCTCCTATCCGTTTCAAAACATCTTCGTTTATTCTGTCCATTGTATCCTCTCCATCTTCCTCTAACAGCACATTTCGAAGCTCTCTAAATATTTCTTCTGTAACTTCCGTAATGTCCAAGTCTCTGAACCATACCGTCCAATACTCAATATATAGCACTTGACCAACTTCTTCCTAAGTCCAATCTTGAGCCTGCTAGTTAAGAGTGAACTTTTCTTGTTGAATGCTTCTTTAGCTATGGTAATTCTTGGGTTGATCTCTTTGGTGCAATTAGCGTCTTTCGTAAAAATATTTTCCATATACTTGAATTTATCGATCTCTTCAAGTTTTCTTTGTTCTACTCTGACCCGTAACGGCGCGTTTCCACGGGATATTCTCATGGCCTTCAATTCAGTTAGTTAATTAATTAAGCTTAGAAGAAAAGATTACTTCTTGAATTACGATTCTACTTTAATGCTTTGACAGCCAACGATCTGAAATTCTGAATTTGAATTAACAGGAACATACATTTAGACCACTTATTATAAACGTTAGTTAAGGTGATTAATCAAAGACTTAGCGCTAAATTATAACTGGATTTAACTTACAGTTCACTTAATATATATCACTCTTTATTAATTGTTAATCAATTTGTATTTCATATTTTAAAAAAGTAACTTTCGCAGCGTACCATCCAATCCATTCAGCGACGACTTATTCTCTAACATTGTACGCCACACAGAACATGATGAACCTTCAAGCACTTTCTTTCCTTTCTCAAGTGACTGGAAGGAAAGATGCGCACTATGTGCTTACTTCCTTTGTAACAGGACTCACTGTATGAACTGGTTTTCTAAATATAAATAAATAATACGAGGAATATCTAGAAAGTAACACATTTTGAAATAATAATAATAATAATAAAAAAAGTAACAGAATAAACAAACCAAATTGTATTATATACATTTAAAAGGTTGTTTTTCCACATAATCACCATTCAAATTAAGGCTCTTATCATACCGTGGCACAACTTTTTCAATACCGTCGCGGTAGAAATCTGCCACCTGCGATTTCAATTACTAGCTTACACCAGCATGCAGTTCGGCGTCAGTATCAAAGCGTTGTGTAGCGAGCCATGTCTTCATCGTTGGGAAGAGGTGGTAGTCGCTCGGTGCCAAATCCGGGCTGTATGATGAGTGATCCAAAACCATCCAGGATTTCTCGGGTACGCTTGGCCTTGGCCATGTGTGGACGTGCCTTATCGTGAATAAAACACCTTCGCGCTAAGTTTTCCCCGGTGCACACAGTTGGCGATGAATTTCAATTGGCTTGTGTTTTTTTGCAAACAGAAATCTAATGACAGAACGCACCTCACAAGAGGCGGGATTTTTTATTGCAACGCACATTGAACACGTCGCAGAAAGCACAGTAAGAGCGTCACAGTCCTCACGCTACTACAGCTGAATGCGTACTGAGTGTGGCAACCACCAAGATGGCGACTCTAGCCCCTCCCACTTACACAATAGACCAAAACGTCTGGTACTTTGTGGCGAGCCCTCGTCCGTAATGCATTTCTTTTAATATAATTGCAGTGTATTCGATTCCAGTTATTTTCTTTCTTTGTCACTCACACTTCCGAAAAATGCTAATTCGGATTCGCTATTTCAGGAAAACTAAAATTGCGAAATCATTTCAGCGCATTTCCACAAAGAAAATTTAATTCGTTGAATAAAACTACACGTTCGTATCACACTCCACACTTCGACGAAGATTTCCGTTACGTGAGTTAAAACTCGGCGATATTTCTCTAAACTTAACGATGTCCATTTACCATAATTAATGAAGTTTCTTAACCCCGATTTACGACACACGTCTGTACAGCGCCTTTGGAAGTATTCCACCACGTAAACTTCCACTGCAATGGCGCCACACGCTCTCTGACCTCACTAAGATCTACTATTCACATCATTTAAATACTAGACTTACAAATTTATATATTTAACCCAAGATTTAAGTACGTATGTTTACACTACTATTTTCGAAAGTAATAATAATACTCCTTCTTCTAACTAATAACAAATTGATAGTGAGTCATAGGTACCTCTCTTTTCTCTGTCTTCATATTAAATTCATGATGAAAGCAACACGAACTTTGGGGGAACACACAGTGTGCTACAGAAAATGACAGGACAGAACCCTTGGTTTTGTGCATTATGCATTAATTTATTATTATCTAATCTTCAGCGAAAGTGTACTTAGTAGTTGTACGTGTCTTTGTACTATTTATCTGTTAAATCTGGTATTATTTAATTTCAGGTGAACTTCTATCACTATGAGATTTACCTTTGCTTATTAGACAAGTTACATGGATTAGCGTTGAAACTAAATGAAAGTATTGTGGAGGAAGAAAGTCTTATGGCGTTGCTGTTTCTGAAGAAATATCAAAGGAAAAGGTAATTTCTTGACAGTACCGGTATTATCCTTTTTCATATTTTATTTCCTCACATATCAAATAAATGCGTAAACTCTCTTCCTAGCGTGACTTCTCTGTCAGTTAACTATATGTATCTTCCTAGTGCATTTCCGGAAATTTCGATTTCTACACGCCCTTATCGCTACGTTTATCACATTACTAATTATTAGAAGCAATATAGGAATACAGAAGTAGGAAGTGAATTCTAAAATAGATTCGCTGAGAGTTATACTAAATTTCAACTTTTGCTTCTTGTTTGAAATTGGGGACCGTGGTAGCTCAGTGGTAAAGCATTCACCCTTGATGCATGGGATACTTGGTTCGATCCCAGCTCGCGCCAAGTGACCTTTGTGGTGAACAAACACTGTGTGCGTGAGTTTTCTCGGGGTTCTCCCGTTTCTTCCCACTGTCTTCATTCCACCATTTCATTACTTTCTTATCACCGTCTTCTTTAGCCTATCGGGTATAAGTGTGGGACGTAAAACTTAAAGATTTAATTTTTCACTTCTCTTTTGAAATATTCAGTGAATTACGTAATTCTTTTTGCCCTTTATTATATGTGTAAAAAAAAGTTACAAATGTTTATTTCATAGATTAACTTAATATAATGGTATTGTAGTATTAGTCTCTTATGTGGTGTGAAAGTAAACTTTCCTCTTTCAAACCCATTGAATAAACTTTACTCTTTTGGTTTTGTTTCACATTTAAATGTGTGTACAAATTATTTTCTTTAAAATGAAACAATTTGCGCTCGTGGTTCTGAAAACAAATATTGAAATAAGAGGAAAAAAATGGTGAATGGATTGGTGAGGACTGGAATCCGAACCTCGTGCTTTGCATGAAGGCGCTCCATCGGTTGATCAACACCTTTCTATGTTTTTCGTGGTTTGCAAGTGACAGCGTGTCACCTTCAGAAGAAGACAAACAGGACAAAAATACATAGCAATTTCCTCCAGCAAAATAATTATTGACAACGAACGGCATTCTCTTTTGTTTGTTTATTTTTTCGAAAACTGCGCATAAGAATTTACTCACAAGCATGTCATTTGACTCACCTTGATATGCTCTATCAACTGATATACTATGTTCTATTTGGATAATACGAGGGCCGTTCGGAAAATAACCTCCAATTGGTTAAAAAAGAATAAGAAAAATTTATTATACATCTGAAAACTACTACTTTACTCTATGTTTCAACTAGAAATTCCACCAGCATAAAAATCTCCCGCCTGTGCCTTGATCCAGCCTGCGACTGCATCTTTCAGCTCCTCCTCATCATCTTATGTCTCTACGTCATATAACACGGTCCTGGAAATTTATGGAAATTCGTCGAAAAGATCCGAGATTGTGAAACGTTGATTTGTACGAAGTTTCCCATCAATTTTCCGAACGAGTTAATTAGTGATCACTAATGGCCTACCACTCCTCTCTTTGTCATGAGTGTTTGTTCGTCCAGTTTTAAATGAACGAACCCATTCACCTACAACTCCTTCAGTCACCACCTTGCTCCATATACGACACAAAGTTCCCCATGAATAGCTGCTGCCGAATCTTGTTTTTGTCGTAAGAAAACGTATAGGCCTAACAGTTCGCACTTGATGGGGTTTTCTATTGCAGTCCACATTTTAAGATGCTACACAAGTTTAACTTGTGATCAGACAACCTTCACTCTACCATAGCTGGATGCAGACTGATCTACCGCGCACGTTTGCTCAAAGATGGTAGCGCTACCCCCACTACTTCACACACAGTGACCAATCGGAGATTACTTTCCGAACGCGCCTCGTACTTCAGTGAAGCAGAAGAGTCAATGTTAATTTTAGGCTATACTGTATATAGTTAACTACACTATGTATTGTGATATCGAAGAGGTTAATGGGAGGATATTTCAATACCAGTGTTATCTCAATAAGCTGCATGGTTCTCTTACGACATCAGTTTCAGCTTTACAAAGTCATTCGTTTTGTCCATTTTCTCTAAAGCTACGCATGAGGATTTACATACAGATCAATGACATTTATCCATTGGTATACATATCATTTCTGGGCATTTATTCTTCACTTAAATGCTAATAATATGGTACGGTTTCTCAATATCTAACTAGAGAGCCATCTGTTGGCGATTATTTGAGGGATTCAGTATATGCACAAATACTCATAGCTTAATTAATGAGAAGTCTGCTCGATAAGAGGTCGAGCTTCTAATCCCACCAGTTTTGTGTCACCCGACATTTTTCTTAACCTCTAATGTTGAGTGTGGTGGCCCCGCTTAGCGTAGTCGCTAACGCTCTCCTCCTAACACGGTCCCGGTTCGATTCCCAGTAGGGTCATTCGGTCGAAAAAGTGTAAAACTTCTTCAGGCCAGCCATCCCGAATGAGGTTTTCTTCATTCACACCCGGAAAATGTTGAATAGGTTCCAGGCAGCTTCCTTCCTTTCCTTTTCCCGGATAGTGCGCTTGCCGAGTGACGTCATCCCTCAAAACATGAGGGCTAACATTACCATAGATGTCGAAAGCCCAGAAATCTCAATCCTAAATTCTAAATCTAATGGTGAGCTAATACTATATTGATGTATACGTACAGAAATATTAAATAATATTTGTAAATACGATATATGCAACACAGCTTTGTACTGTTGTCATTTGACTGAAAATGAAATGAGTGAATATCTTTGCAGTCCACCTGATGAGGAGGAAACGATAGCCTGGCGAGACGCCTTCTCTGTGTCAAGGTCTCTTCCAGATATAGCCAAATGGAGATTGCCCTATTATGTGATTAACCCTAAAGGACAAGAAATCCTGCGTAAGTTGTAGATAGTAATCAGTAGAGTAAAACTATTTTAAATTAGATTGACTATTCCTTGTTCACTGATTGCACCATATTCACATATGAGATTATTTTTCATTTTAAGGTTTTAATTTGGGGTTGTTTCGCGAGAGGTATAATAATTACATTTTATAATTATAAGAGTTTTAATAGAGTTTAATTTTGAATGTAAATTGTTTTATGCACTTGGAAAGCTTAGCACAAACAGATTTTTTAACACATACTTGGTAAGTTTCGATAAGATTGAATTTTTACAATTTTATGCTTTTGAGTACTGTTTAGCTTTAAACTTGATTTTTTGAGTTATTACTTTGAAGACAGAGTACTGATGATTAGTAGCTTTTTATTACTTGTATAGTGGTTATGCCGAGCACCCACCGTTTTGGCAGTATTAAATTTGAAAGGATTTTGTGTGTGTGTGTGTGTGTGTTTATGATGATAATGGATAAAGCTGTACTAAACTAACTTTGTGGATTACTTAAATTGCATGAACTTTTAAATGAACTTGTCTTTTTTGAAATTATTTAATATTAGAATTTTTGCTGAGGTTAATAATTTAAAAGCTCGTGGATGTGACGGAAAATCAGGTTCAGTAATAAAAGTATTTTGAGTTTGGATTTTAGACGTTTTAAACAAATTTTGAAATTTATATTTCTTTTTTTTTTTTTTTAATTTTTTTGTAATGAGTTTAATTATGTAAGTAAAGGTCTTATAAGTGCATAAGACAAATTCACAGACATGATTGTATAACAGAATTTATATTGTGATTTAATTTTTTAGATATAGTTTACAATTTATTTTTTTGCATTTTTTATTTTATAAATTAAAAATTAGAAATTTAACTTGAAAATAAAATTTAAGATTGGTACTATACAATATGGTGCATTCTAGTTAAGATTTTTCTGCAAGTTTAATGTCCACAACTTTATAAGATGTGAAAACAAGCAGCTACGTTAATGACTGAGTAATAATAAACGATAAACTACCTCGTGGCTATATAGTTAACATACTAGACCTCAGCACGGAAGACCCAGCTTCGATTCCCGGTTAGGGCTCGTGTACTTCGGATCAAAAGTTAATCTGTAGGTTCAAGTCTCATAACCTCGGTGCTGAACTTGATCCTATATTCCAAATCAATCAAACAATAATAAATAATTTAAGGACAGAGACTTGTTCTCCTTATACGGGGTGTTTTAAATCAACACCGACCACTTTTCGTAGGTGATTCCTGACACCAAGATAAAACAAAAAGTATAGACCAACTTGGGTGCGAAAATCGTCCATTTCGGAGTTATAGACTAACAAAAACATGAAAAAATGAACTTCGAAGGTCCAAAGCTCCAATACTATGAGACCTACCGTAATCGGGTCAAGACTTCGCTTAGGAACTAATATGTGCCCTATCCAAATATTCCTGTTTCAGAATCCTGCGAAGTCATCAACTACCTCTATAAAAATTGTTGCGAAAGTACCGCAGGATTCTGAAACACGGATATTTGAATAACACACATGTTAGTTCCTAAGTGAAGTCTTGACCCGACTACTGTACAGTAGGTCTCATAGTTTTCGACCCATGGATTTTTTCGGCAGCCTATAACTCCAAAAGGAACCATTTGTGCACCCTGATTGGTCTATAATTTTTGTTTTATCTTGATGTCAGGAACCACCTCCCAAACGTTGGTGATGTTGTTTTGAAACACCCTGGATATATGCATTTTTAATTGTAATTAGTTTCTTCTGTAGCTGAGAAAAGTTCTTTCTGTTACACAGAAGATAATGCATGAAATAAATAGCGAGAAATAAAACAAGAGTAAAGTTCTATGAGCAACCGAGTTGAAATTAGGCGTTAGATTTGTGGGCCATGTAGGCCGTCGCGTATGAGGGATGACGTCCCTCAGCGATCACACTTTCCGGGGAAATTGGGAAGGAAGGAAGCGCCTGGGAGTATTATGTAAGGTATCATCGTGGCATTTGCCTGGCTTGAATGGGGGAAAACCTCATTCAGAATGGCTGGCTTGAAAAAGCTTCTACACTATTTCAACCGAGAATCGAACCCGGGGCAGCACACAACAAAGACGAGAGCGTTAGCAACTACGGTACGCGGGACCATATGAAGAACTGAAGTAGCGTAGAAGTCATAAGATGAATACCAATCTCTAATATACCTAGTTGTAAGTTTCTGCTTTATGGTAGAAAGACTACCAACGTTTCTTCCTGGAGAGAGTCTAATGACATATCTAATCTTACATTGACTTTCTCCACCTCATGGCGCTCACAGAACTTGCATCAGTAAATTCCGCATTTGATAGATTCCATGCGGATGCTGCAACCGTAAGTCTGTTGGTAAATTTTTGATTCACTAACTGTCGGTCTCTGTCTACACATATATTGTGTTTTCTTATGTACTTTGTTACAGTATCAGTGTAAAATAGTAATAAAGTTAGTAAGGGGTATTATTCCGAAATTTGATTTATAAATTCAAAATTACGATTTATTTTACTTGCTACTTATCAATACCACTAGTGCTCTGTTAAGACTAACCTAAGAAACTTTTTGTTCATGCTAATTGTATAATTGTGACTTCATTACTATTTAGTAAGATTTACAGTATTATTATTATTGTTATTATTATTATTATTATAGGTAAAGAAATTGATTTTTTAACTTACAATACCTGGCTGGATGCAGCTCACTTGTTTCACAAGAACAGAGATGAAATATGCGCTTATGCAATTCAGGATGCTGTAAGTATTTGGTATTGTTTGTAGTTGTTATCTTCAGTTTAGTCTATTCTGTACAAATTTCCTTCATAGCCATCCTTTTCAATTAAGAACCACTGTCGTTATATATGTTGCGAGCTTTTGTTTCTTGTGCTGAGTGTGAAATCTTTCGTTCTCATAGTAGTTTCCTATTCCATGAACCACTTTCGCTCACCTCCAAAGCGTAGGTTCACTTATAGATGAGTTAAGTGATTTCGTAACTTCCGCTCTCATACTAAATGCAGGGATCTAAAACTCATATTTTCGGTTCCAAACGATAGGTTTAAAAAAAAAAAGCTTAGGCCGACGTAGGTTTGTTTCACTTTGTTTATGTAACTTTGATCCATTTGTTCTCTAAAGACCTCTCTTTCACAAACTTAAACAAACATAAATCTGTTTTAAACTACTCGTTTATTGTAAAGAATACTAACGTGTAACAGTTTCTCCAACAATGTACTTTGGCTTGATCTGACAGTATGAATATAAAGGAAGTGGCAGATTTAATATAACAGAGAGCGAAAAAAAAAATATATTCCTGATTGGTTACTATAGGGTACAGCAGCCAATCGTCTGTGTATTCATAATGTCTGCTGAAACCAAAGTGGTGAAACTGTTACACGTTAATATTTTTTTCTTACAATAAACGTATTGTTTCGCCCAGCGAGTAGTTTAAATCAGATTTAAGTCTGTTAAAACAAGCTTTTACAATGGAAAATACAAGGAGTGATCAAAAAGTAACGTTACAGAGCATGCACTGAAATGTGTATATATTATTTCATACAACCAATACAGTCAACAGATAGTACACACATTAGGTTATTTTTCCACATAGTCTCCATATCGGTAGGCACTTGTCGTATCGTGAGATGAGTTTGAAGATTCCCTCCTGGTAAAAGGGGGCGTGGTGACTCAGTAGTAGAGCGTTCACCTCCGGTGCTTGGGGTCCCTGGTTCGATCCCAGCTCGCGTCGTGTGGACTTTGTGGTGTCGTGGGTTCTCCCGTTTCCTCTCACTTTCTTCATTCCACCATTTCCCATCATCACAGTCTCCTTTAGCCTAACCGGATAACCGTGGGACGTAAAACTTAAAGATTTCATTTCATTTTTTCCCTTCTGGTAAAAATCCTGTCCTTGCGTGTTCAACACGTTGTCACGAAGAGTTTCACCTCCTCGTGTGAAGCGAAACGACGGCTCCTTAGATGCTCCTTCAAACTGCCATCAAATGCAGTAACGTGATCCTCCTGTTGTCCTGAATTAGTTACTCTGTGTGAGCTGTGTTCAAATCTGTTGATGCCGTGCTGGGTCGGCGACTGCGCTCCTCGTCGGTGACGTGTTCTCTACCAGCCGCAAACTTCCGGAACTATTCTGCGACATGCTGACGAGACATTTACAGTCTCCCCGTAAACCTCTACCAGCTGCCGGAAAATTTCAGCCGCGGTTACATATTTCGTCCACAGAAATCGAATAACTGAGCGGACTACTTCACGAGACAAGTTTTCCGAACGAGTGTTTACCTACAACTAACGCGTAGGTGGCAGGTGCCTGAAACTGCACAATTGCCAACTCCATGTATTAAAATTACCACATTACCCTTCATTCCTCTATAACAGCCGAAAATCCTGTGACCGTAGTTTCTGATCCTTCCTCGTATTAAAGGAACATTGTAATTCTCTCTTTCATTATAATATTTATAAGTGAGTGCAAAACATAACCGTTATAAGTTCCATATGTAGCTCACGACTTTGGAACCCAGCGGAAACAAATTAACTACAAACACTGGCAGAAATACGTCATTCTTAATTTTAAATTTATCATTCTCTTTGCCTTAACAGTATACCACTAATCATGGGAGGTTCAACATATGATTGTATTCCTTTTTCTTTTCTTCATCAATTCGAATGTCCCGTTGACGGTTCCTAATGAAACTCACAATACCAATTTAAGTTACACACTTAGTATTTCCATGATACGCGAGAGGTACGATGACTAAATGCAAGAGGGTTTACCTCTAGTACGTGAGGTCCCTGGTTCTATCCCCGGCCAAGTAAGTTTGTGGTGGACAACATCTGTCCGTGGGTTTTCTGGGGGTGCCCCCGTTTTTTCACTTGATCTAATCATACGTCTCCCTTAGCATAAAGGGCATAAGTGTGGGACGTTAAACTGAAAGATTTTATTTCATTTTTTCACTTCAACTCAACAGTCATCTCGTAAAGATGCGGACCATGACTCTTAACCCCTCAGAAGTCCCTGTTTCGATTCCAAGCCGATGGACACCGTCGTGTCCGCAAGTCCTTTTTCCACTATCACTTATTTTCATTTACTATTCTCTCCTTTAACCTTCAGATCACGAATATTGTTGCTTTGGAAAGTTTCTGGTTAAATATCAGCTGATCCTTGTGCTTTATTACCTCAACAATTATTTCTTTGTCCATTTATGCAAATGATTGTTCTGTGTTATTGTGTTGACCTTTAAACGCCCATTGATGTAAGTGCTGCGTCGGGGCTTTAAACCTCAATAGCTCAGCCCCTAATTAAGGTAGGAAAGTGATTTTGGTACCAATGTATTTCTGAAGGATGCAGCTTTCCGCCGGTGTGCATTTTATGTATCTGAGGGGTACCACGGGTGGGGGGAGGAGGGTAAAAGTAGTTTTTCTCGGCAGTTTTTTGTGGGGGCATTCCGCCCCCTTGGGGTACTCATAAAAATTGGTATGTGAAACAATGAAGTAGGCCACTACATGGTAACATCCTGTATTTGTCCTTCTTGCTTATATGGGGGGAGTAGGCAGAGGGTAAAATTGGCCAATTTTTCGAGTTCCAGTTTTTTTGACGTAAATTACACTTATTTTTACTACAAACGTCAATAGCTCAGCCCCTAATTAAGTTAAAAAGTTGATTTGGTACTAGTGTATTCCTGAAGGATAAAACTTTCCGCCAGTATGCATTTTATGTATGTGGGGGGTACCATGGCCGAGGGGGGGGTGATTTTTTTATATATACACAGGACGTTTATATAGAAATTTCGTTATGAATTTTTATCTCCCTTTGTATTGCAGCATTGGCTACCATTTTTCTTACATTATTGTCACAAGTGTGTAGCCTAGACTTTAGCGTCATTTTGTCAGCGTAGCATGACTGCAAGGATTGCCAGGGCCCCGCAAAGTCAATTTTTACGTATGTTTTATGATTTTTTTTTATTTCTTCGTCTTCTTCTACGAATATAGCGGGAATTGCACGAATGTTACCTCGTTGAAATCTGTGATCTATAAACTTTCCAACGGTGTATGAATCATGACTCTGTGATAATTAGGGAGGTCACCAGAGTCTTTTGTTAAAATCCCTAGCGGGCGTCTAAAGGTTAAACTTATCATTTCGTTCCATTTGTAATTGAAGGATAATTTGATGTAAGGAGTAGTAGTCCCCCCGTTATGGCTAGCCGAGTCAGCAAAAATTTTTGTGACGTCATAGGTCAAAGGTCAATGACCTTGGCCCGGGGTCAATGACCTAGGGGTACCTAGGACCACCCCCTCTAAATTTTGACAGGGGTACCATGGCCCACCCCCTAAATTTTGGCAGGGGTACATAGGACCACCCCCCCTTAAATTTTGGAAATTGCCAAATCTAAAAATTTGGTATGGTAGCCTAGGACCATAGTATGTACCTCTATCAGTATTGGGTGTCTATGTCGTTCCCTTTCATGGGTAAAAAATTGCCAAAAAGTCAAATTTCGGGGGTTTTTGACCTAATTTATCCCCTTTGATGAGGTGTTATTACCCTATATGGTTATATGGGCGTATACAGGGGTCCATTACCTTTCATAAGACATGGGTATATTAATGCACCCCTTGAAAAATTTGGGAGGGGTACCATGGCCCACCCCTTAAATTTTGGAAATTGACCAATTTAAACATTGGGTATTATAGTACAGGATATTAATATGTATTATGATAAATTTGGGTGGTCCACCTCGTTCCCTTTTAGGGGTACCAAATTGCCAAAATATAAACGTAAGCAATACGTAGTACCACGTGTTTGGTTTTGACCTAAGTTATCCCCTTGGATGAGGTCCTATTACCTTATATGTTTATATGGGCGTATACAGGGGGTTTATTACCTTTCATAAGACATGGGTATATTGGTGCACCCCTTGAAAAATTTGGGAGAGGTACCTTGGCCCACCCCTTAAATTTTGGAAATTGCACAATTTAAACATTTGGTATTATAGTATACAACCCTAATATGTATTATAATAAATTTGGATGGTCCACCTCGTTCCCTTTTAGGGGTACCAAATTGCCAAAATATAAACGTAAGCAATACGTAGTACCACGTGTTTGGTTTTGACCTAAGTTATCCCCTTGGATGAGGTCCTATTACCTTATATGTTTGTATAGGCGTATACAGGGGTTCATTACCTTTCATAAGACATGGGTATATTGGTGCACCCCCGGGAGGAGTACCTTGGCCCACCCCTTAAATTTTGGAAATTGTCCAATTTAAACATTTGGTATTATAGTATAGGACACTAATATGTATTATGATAAATTTGGATGGTCCACCTCGTTCCCTTTTAGGGGTACCAAATTGCCAAATTTTAGTACAACCACGTGTTTGGTTTTGACCTAAGTTATCCCCTTGGATGAGGTCCTATTACCTTATATGTTTATATGAGCGTATACAGGAGTCTATTACCTTTATAAGACATGGGTATATTGGTGCACCCCGGGAGGGGATACTTTGGCCCACCCCTTCATTGTTAGAAATTGCCCAATTTAAACATTTGGTATTATAGTATAGGACCCTAGTATGCACCACTATAAATTTGGGTGGTCCACCTCGTTCCCTTTCATGGGTACAAAATTACCAAATTTTAGTACAACCACGTGTTTGGTTTTTGACCTAATTTATCGCCTTTGATGAGGTGTTATTACCCTATATAGTTATATGGGCGTATACAGGGGTCCATTACCTTTCATAAGACATGGGTATATTAATGCACCCCTTGAAAAATTTGGGAGGGGTACCTTGGCCCATCCCTTCAATTTTGGAAATTGCCCAATTTCAACATTGGGTATTATAGCATAGGACCCTAATATATATTACTATAAACTCGTTCCCTTTTAGGGGTACAAAATTGCCAAAATATAAATGTAAGCAATACGTTGTACCACGTGTTTCGTTTTTTTACCTAATCTATTCCATTGGATGTGGTCCTATTACCTTATATCGTTATATGGTCACGTATGGGGATTCATTTCCTATCATAAGACATAGTTACATTTGTGCACCCGGGAGGGGTACTTTGACCCACCCCTTTAATTTTGGAAATTGGCCCTTTTACATGTTTGGTATTATAGTATAGGACCCTAATATAGATTAGTATAAATTTGGGTGGTCCACCTCGTTCCCTTTCATGGGTACACAATTGCCAAATTTTAGTACAACCACGTGTTTGGTTTTGGCTCAATTTATCCCCTTGGATGAGGTCCTATTACCTTATATGGTTATATGGTCATGTATATATTGGTCCATTTCCTATTATAAGACATGGGTACATTGATGCACCCCGGGAGGGGTACCATGGCCAACCCCTTAAATTTTGGAAATTTTCCAATTTGAGCATTCGGTATCATAGTACATGCCTCAACATGTATCATGATAAATTTGGGTGGTCCACCTCGTTCCCTTTTAGGGGTACAAAATTTGCTAAAATATAAACATAAGCAATACGTTGTACCATGTGTTTGGTTTTTGGCCCAATTTCTCCCCTTTGATGAGGTTCTATTACCTTATATGGTTATATGGTCATGTATATGGGTTCATTTCCTATCATAAGACATGCGTACATTGACACATCCTTTAAAAATTTGGGAGGGGTATCTTGGCTTATCCACTCGGTTTTAGAAATTGTTTAATATAAGCATTTGGTATCATAGTACAGGTCTTCAATATGTACCACTATAAATTTGGATGGTCCACATCGTTCCCTTTCATGGGTAAAGAACTACCAAAAAATCAAATTTCGGAGGTTATTGACACCTATTTAGCACGTTATATGGTTTATTACCTTTATATGTTTATGTTCTCTTTTAAATTTGGGAATTATCAAATAACATAATTTGGTAAACGTTTTCTAGGACCCATTGGTGTTCCTCTTATGGCCAAATATTCAAAATTTAAAGGTTATTGACCGGCTTTATTATTGAATAACTACAGGATTTATTACTTTTTCATAAGACACAGGTGTATTTGTGTACCAATCTTAAATTTTGGAAAGGGTACATTTCTTATTGTCATATCAATAATTGGTAATTGTTCTTTGGGTAAATCATTATGATCACGTGATCAGTTATTGACCTATGATGGGATTAGGAGTCCAGGACATTGGTACATTGAAACTTTGTAGGATAATTTGAGAATGCGTCATTGGTATTGATTATTACAGCCAAATATAAACGTAAGCAATACGATGTACCACGTGATTGACCTTGATGAGGTAGTGTACAGGGATACATAGCTAACCTTATTGAATCTTATGACTCATAGTCTTAAGGGAATACATGCTACAACACTGGCAAAGTTATTGTTGATGCAATTTGATTGGTTGATCACTATCTTTCGTGCAATCTGATTGGCTGATCACTATCTTTCGTGCAATCTGATTGGTTGCTGATTTTCAAATCTTTGCTGCATTCAGTTTTAAGTTTTGTTTAACATTTAAAAATCTTGGTTTCGTTCAACATTTTGCACTCACTGATAAATATGATCAAAACCGTTTATTTGTTAATCGAATAGTTAAAAACCGGATAAAGTTTGACGGTTAACCGTGAAACGTAAAATTTTTTTAGTTTGAAATTTTTTGTTTTAATTTTTTTGTTTCAGAATTTTGTTTGAAATTTTTCAAAATTTTTTGTTTGAAAATTTTTTTGTTTGAAATTTTTTGTTGCAAAATTTTGTTTGAAATTTTTTTGTTTAAAATTTTTTGTTCGAAATTTTTGTTTTGAAATTTTTCGTTTCAGAATTTTGTTTGAAAATTTTTTTTTGTAAATTTTTTGTTTAAAATTTTTTGTTTGAAATTTTTTTCGTTTCAAATTTTTGTTTAAAATTTTTGTTTGAAATTTTTCGTTTCCAAATTTTGTTTGAAAATTTTTGTTTCAAAATTTTGTTTGAAATTTTTTTTTGTTTCAAAATTTTGTTTGAATTTCTTTCGTTTGAAATTTTTTTGTTTGAATGTTTTTCGTTTCAAAATTTTGTTTCAAAGATTTTTGTTTGAAATTTTTTGTTTCAAAGTTTGGTTTGACATTTTTAAAGTTTGTGCACTCATTAGTAAAGAACCGGAACTGTTTAGAACTAAAACCTCTGGCAACATTGTGGTGCAATAGTACACGTTAGACCATGATGCAATAGTACACGTCAGAATATGGGGTTGTACTTGAAATGAAAAAAAAACACAATTCATTGAAATGGATCATTTTATTACACTCCACATACATCCATACCAGATAGTGGTTCTGGATATTGTCGATACAATGTATTTTGAACTTCTTGCACTAGTTTGTCTTTAGCATATAATTTTAATTCCAATTGAAGTCTTTTAAGTTCTATTGCGATATCAATTGGTGGAAACTCAATGTTCATTTGATCACAAATAAACTGTTTATCAATACAGGTATGCACCCAAGAACGATGTTGACAACCATCACAATATCTAGATACATGTTGTACAATATGCATAACACATTTTTCAAAATAGTACTTTTTCAGGAATATACTTGTTTTGTTGCACACTTCCACTGCATGTTTCACACACTGAAATACGCTGATGAATTTGTTCCATTCCGTTTGTGTTAGATACACCATGTTGCGAGGGACATGAAATGTACTCTTTTTACGTAACAGCACCATCTTCTCTTCGAGGACTGTACGTAGCACCACTTCATGATTTGAGCCTAATGATTTGACTATGGTCACATTTAGCTCATCATGAAAATAATCGTTCATTTGGTCGATTCGTGAACATAATATTTGCCATTCTTCACAGGTCAGTTGTACACCAAATTGTTCTGCTTTGCCCAATCGAATCACTGGTTCAAATGTTCTAGCACTGATACCAATCATCACATGTTTTGTTTGAAATATATTTATTGGATAATAGCTTGCGAAGATGAATTCTTTATCGTTAGAAGTACACATCTTTCCTCCTAAAAAGCACTTGCTCAAATGATTTCACGATATTGGTTGATTTATAGAACTACGGCTGACGTCATGTGCTGACGTTTGAATTCATGATTTCATCACAGTTGCTGACCAACCAAATTCATACAACTATGTCTGATGTGCTGACGTTTGAATTCATGATTTCATCACAATTGCTGACGAATCTGGCTGTGTACTAAATTCAAACTGATGACTTCGACCCAAGAGTCTTTTATAGCATAAAGATACAGATCCGGTATTTAAGAAACGCAGCAGTTCTTCTTGTTTTGATGCTTTCATGGGTAAATATCTTGCTGGTAAAATTATATTCTTATCATTTTCAAGCTTCACTACGATTCTTAATCCAAACTCTGTAGGGATCATTTGGCTAGCTAAGATTCTATAAGGTACATTCTGTTGTAAATCAGTAATCTTGGTAAATGATTTCATCACATCACGCGTGTTTAGAAACTGCAGAGAAGTAGCCATGATGATGTTATCATGAATACTAACTCGAACGATGATGCAAAACTGATGACGTTGCATTATCATGTTCTGACGTGCACCACAATGTTGCCAGAGGTTTTTGTTCTAAACAGTTCCGGTTCTTTACTAATGAGTGCACAAACTTTAAAAATGTCAAACCAAACTTTGAAACAAAAAATTAGAACAAAAATCTTTGAAACAAAATTTTGAAACGAAAAAAATTCAAACAAAAAATTTCAAACGAAAAAATTTTGAAACAAAAAATTTGGAAACGAAAAATTTCAAACAAAAAATTTTAAACAAAATTTTCGAACAAAAATTTTCAAACAAAAAATTTCAAACGAAAAAATTTCAAACAAAAATTTTAAACAAAATTTTGAAACTAAAAAATTTTAAACGAAAAATTTTTAAACAAAAAAATTTTGAAACAAAAGTTGTCAAAAAAATGTCAAACAAAATTTTGAAACAAAAATTTGAAAGCAAGAATTTTCAAACAAAAAGTTTCAAACAAAAAAATTTCAAACTAAAAATTTTACGTTTCACGGTTAACCGTCAAACTTTATCCGGTTTTTAACTATTCGATTAACAAATAAACGGTTTTGATCATATTTATCAGTGAGTGCAAAATGTTGAACGAAACCAAGATTTTTAAATGTTAAACAAAACTTAAAACTGAATACAGCAAAGATTTGAAAATCATCAACCAATCAGATTGCACGAAAGATAGTGATCAACCAATCAGATTGCAGGAAAGATAGTGATCATCCAATCAAATTGCATTAACAATAACTTTGCTAGTGTCAGATTACATCACCTTATGATTAAATTTTAAACTGTTGTAGCATGTATTGCCTTTCGTCTATGAGTCATAAGATTCAATAAGGTTAGCTATCAGATTTCAAATCAATCACCACCAATGATCTTAGACTATGAGCTGTGACTAAAGTTCAATGTATTGTTTCAAATTTCGCACCTTATGTTAAAATTCTGTTTATCACCATTCCCAAATTTAAAGAATACTTCTCTTGATATACCTAAGTCTTAGAGTTAATCATATCATTATATGTTCAATAACGTCAATAATGTCCGTCAATTGTTTACCTGAGTAGAACCAACTGTTTTCTAGAAGTGTGTGTGTGTACTCAAACTTAAGAAGTACCACAACAAAGGAAATGAATCCCTGTACACTACCTCATCAAGGACAATCACGTGGTACAACGTCTTGCTTACGTTTATATTTGGCGGGAATAATCAAAACCAATGACGCATTATCAAATTATCCTACAAAGTTTCAATGTACCAATGTTCTGGACTCCTAATCCCATCATAGGTTAATAACTGATCACGTGATCATACTCATATTTGACAATGATTTACCCAATGAATGAGATACTATCCAATTACCAATTATTGATATGACAATAAGTAATGTACCCCTTCCAAAATTTAAGATTGGTACACAAATACACCTGTGTCTTATGAAAAAGTAATAAATCCTGTAGTTATTCAATAATAAAGCCGGTCAATAACCTTTAAATTTTGAATATTTGGCCATAAGAGGAACACCAATGGGTCCTAGAAAACGTTTACCAAATTATGTTATTTGATAATTCCCAAATTTAAAAGAGAACATAAACATATAAAGGTAATAAACCATATAACGTGCTAAATAGGTGTCAATAACCTCCGAAATTTGATTTTTTGGTAGTTCTTTACCCATGAAAGGGAACGATGTGGACCATCCAAATTTATAGTGGTACATATTGAAGACCTGTACTATGATACCAAATGCTTATATTAAACAATTTCTAAAACCGAGTGGATAAGCCAAGATACCCCTCCCAAATTTTTAAAGGGTGTGTCAATGTACGCATGTCTTATGATAGGAAATGAACCCATATACATGACCATATAACCATATAAGGTAATAGAACCTCATCAAAGGGGAGAAATTGGGCCAAAAACCAAACACATGGTACAACGTATTGCTTATGTTTATATTTTAGCAAATTTTGTACCCCTAAAAGGGAACGAGGTGGACCACCCAAATTTATCATGATACATGTTGAGGCATGTACTATGATACCGAATGCTCAAATTGGAAAATTTCCAAAATTTAAGGGGTTGGCCATGGTACCCCTCCCGGGGTGCATCAATGTACCCATGTCTTATAATAGGAAATGGACCAATATATACATGACCATATAACCATATAAGGTAATAGGACCTCATCCAAGGGGATAAATTGAGCCAAAACCAAACACGTGGTTGTACTAAAATTTGGCAATTGTGTACCCATGAAAGGGAACGAGGTGGACCACCCAAATTTATACTAATCTATATTAGGGTCCTATACTATAATACCAAACATGTAAAAGGGCCAATTTCCAAAATTAAAGGGGTGGGTCAAAGTACCCCTCCCGGGTGCACAAATGTAACTATGTCTTATGATAGGAAATGAATCCCCATACGTGACCATATAACGATATAAGGTAATAGGACCACATCCAATGGAATAGATTAGGTAAAAAAACGAAACACGTGGTACAACGTATTGCTTACATTTATATTTTGGCAATTTTGTACCCCTAAAAGGGAACGAGTTTATAGTAATATATATTAGGGTCCTATGCTATAATACCCAATGTTGAAATTGGGCAATTTCCAAAATTGAAGGGATGGGCCAAGGTACCCCTCCCAAATTTTTCAAGGGGTGCATTAATATACCCATGTCTTATGAAAGGTAATGGACCCCTGTATACGCCCATATAACTATATAGGGTAATAACACCTCATCAAAGGCGATAAATTAGGTCAAAAGACCAAACACGTGGTTGTACTAAAATTTGGTAATTTTGTACCCATGAAAGGGAACGAGGTGGACCACCCAAATTTATAGTGGTGCATACTAGGGTCCTATACTATAATACCAAATGTTTAAATTGGGCAATTTCTAAAAATGAAGGGGTGGGCCAAAGTATCCCCTCCCGGGGTGCACCAATATACCCATGTCTTATAAAGGTAATAGACTCCTGTATACGCTCATATAAACATATAAGGTAATAGGACCTCATCCAAGGGGATACCTTAGGTCAAAACCAAACACGTGGTTGTACTAAAATTTGGCAATTTGGTACCCCTAAAAGGGAACGAGGTGGACCATCCAAATTTATCATAATACATATTAGTGTCCTATACTATAATACCAAATGTTTAAATTGGACAATTTCCAAAATTTAAGGGGTGGGCCAAGGTACTCCTCCCGGGGGTGCACCAATATACCCATGTCTTATGAAAGGTAATGAACCCCTGTATACGCCTATACAAACATATAAGGTAATAGGACCTCATCCAAGGGGATAACTTAGGTCAAAACCAAACACGTGGTACTACGTATTGCTTACGTTTATATTTTGGCAATTTGGTACCCCTAAAAGGGAACGAGGTGGACCATCCAAATTTATCATAATACATATTAGGGTTGTATACTATAATACCAAATGTTTAAATTGTGCAATTTCCAAAATTTAAGGGGTGGGCCAAGGTACCTCTCCCAAATTTTTCAAGGGGTGCACCAATATACCCATGTCTTATGAAAGGTAATAAACCCCCTGTATACGCCCATATAAACATATAAGGTAATAGGACCTCATCCAAGGGGATAACTTAGGTCAAAACCAAACACGTGGTACTACGTATTGCTTACGTTTATATTTTGGCAATTTGGTACCCCTAAAAGGGAACGAGGTGGACCACCTAAATTTATCATAATACATATTAATATCCTGTACTATAATACCCAATGTTTAAATTGGTCAATTTCCAAAATTTAAGGGGTGGGCCATGGTACCCCTCCCAAATTTTTCAAGGGGTGCATTAATATACCCATGTCTTATGAAAGGTAATGGACCCCTGTATACGCCCATATAACCATATAGGGTAATAACACCTCATCAAAGGGGATAAATTAGGTCAAAAACCCCCGAAATTTGACTTTTTGGCAATTTTTTACCCATGAAAGGGAACGACATAGACACCCAATACTGATAGAGGTACATACTATGGTCCTAGGCTACCATACCAAATTTTTAGATTTGGCAATTTCCAAAATTTAAGGGGGGTGGTCCTATGTACCCCTGCCAAAATTTAGGGGGTGGGCCATGGTACCCCTGTCAAAATTTAGAGGGGGTGGTCCTAGGTACCCCTAGGTCATTGACCCCGGGCCAATGTCATTGACCTTTGACCTATGACGTCACAAAAATTTTTGCTGACTCGGCTAGCCATAACGGGGGGACTACTACTTAAGGTTACCTTTGTTTCACTTCTGTATAAATTAAATCCATGATTTATTTGATGATTTATTTAGGTGAAACCCATTATTCGGGCAAATGAGGCGAAGAATGAGGATTGCAGTGTGAAAGGCAGGAACGCCGATGTGTTTGAGAAAATAGATGAATACTTGAGTCAGATGGAAAACTTAGAAATGGCAATTGCTGTCATGGATTGGGTCGTCTATCGATTGCCCTTAGGTAAGTATTCCTTCCCAAAACAATATCCACCTATCTGTTAACAAGTGATTGTATACATATGGAAAGAATTAGTTATTATATAAATGTAAAGAATTAACAAAATTATGGCTATCATTGTGAAAAGAATGTGCACTATCTTGTTATACCTATTCTTTGAAATATTTATTTTGAAATTTGTTTATATACTGAAGAGAGATTTGTCTTCGTACAGGAGAAAATAAGGTAGAAGCAGTTAAAAGATGTGTGAAGTGTGCAAAGCAATGGATGGAAGAAGACGGTGGTCCTAAAGCACATGAAGCATATCAAAAGGTAAGTGGGGAAAATAGCATTTACTATCATTGCTACTTCTTTTCCTTTCTGGTTATTTCAATTCTTAAATTTATTTCATGTGAGAGCTTCCGTGTTGACAAATAACTTTTTTCCTTTCTTTTAAATATACAGTGAAGTTCCGACTATCCCAGTTTAGATTAATTGAGGTTCCGCGTTATCCGAGCTTAATTAAAAAAGAAAAAAAGAAAAAAGAAAAGCATCTTTTAAATTTAGTCTGGTTAAAACAGCAGTCTGCAGGCTTTTGTTTCAGGAAAAAAGCAAAAATGATGCTGGCGTAAAGATAACGATCCCACCCCGACGTTGAGACATTTAAGCGGCGAGCTTTAATTGCTGCACTTCTTAAGTTTCAATTTTTACGCCGAAGTCACAAGATACATACAGTATTTTGTCTAACAACGAAGCAATGTGAGAAGCTCTGTGTGTTTCTTCGAATCCTCACGACTGTATGTGACTGAAAAAAAGAAAACGTGTTGTTTTATCATTAGAAGATAAGCTTACTGTTATTAAACGATTAAATCGTGGTGAAACTATCAAATAGTGGCAAGTGATTTAGGTGTTGGTGAAGTGGCCGTTGGTGGCTGGAGAAAGAAAAGGGCAGAAACTGAAAAATGGGTAATTCAACGTGCACATGTGACTGGAAATGAAAAATTCACGAAGAAAAGAGACAATGAAAGTTAACAATTATTACGAACAGACGTCAGAGGCATGATTTCAGAAGATGAGAGAAAAGGATTGTCCCGTTTCAGATCCGATGTTACAAGCTATGGCTTCGGACTTCTTGAAGTACTGGGGGAAAAAAATGATGCAAAGGCGGAGAAGAGGAACTCAGTGCAAGCACAGGTTGGCTCAATCGTTGGAAAAAGCAGTATGATGTTCGACAACTGAACATTACAGGCAAGATTTTGTCAGATGAGTCAGGTGGAGTGAGTTCTTTTATTAACAAATTGCATAATATCATTGAGGATAACGACTTGTGCCCTGAACAAATTTATATAATTGTGGCGAAACAGAACTGAATTTTAAAATGTTCCCCAGAAAGACATTAGCATCAAAGCACGAACAATTGACTCCCAGCTATAAATGCAGTAAAGAAAAGGTGACGGTTTTGGTATGTGCAAACGAATCTCGTAACGATAAACTTAAGCTTTACTGATAGGAACAGAAAAAAAAAAAAAACTTTAAAAACGTCAATGTGGAAAATCCTCCTATCAAATGCAGATACCAAAAAAAGTGCTTGAATAGATTCAACATTTTATAAATCATGGTTCCAGAGGAGTTTGTACCAAGTATTAAAATAGTTCTGATGAAAATAATCTACCTCACAAGGTGGTTTAAATTTTTGACAATGCTCCAAAAAGCCCCGATGAATGTCAGTTGGTAAGCAGAAAAATCCGGACTATTCTTTTTTTTACTCCCAAACGTAACGTGTCTGATTCAACCTATGGATCAAGGGGTTTTAGAAAACCCAGAATGAAACTAATGATGCAGACTTTTGAAACACTTATTAGAAGATGTAGAAAATAGCAAAACAGTTGTCGAAAGGCTAAAAGGTGTTAATCTAAAAGATTCATTTACTGGTTGGCAGAACGTTGGGACGATGTAAAAGATTCTACCATCCTGAAGAACTGGAAACATTTCGTCAAATAATGATAGCACAAGGAATCTTCAGATGATGTAGAATTAGTAGCTCTCTTAAACAGGCTATAGAGACAATAACAATAAAGATGTTAGTGATGGGATGCGAGATGATGAACAGCATGAACCGTCCGATGAGGCCATTGTAAAAGTCACTCAAGGTAACAGTGGGGATGACGAAGATGACAATGAAATGGTAAATGTTTAAAGAATCAGTCACACGGATGGTTTCGGCGCGATCGAGAAGGCACTGCTCTACGTCGAACAGCAAGATGACACTGCACCAGCTGACATTATGATGTTGCGAGGCAGATTAATGAAGCAGAAGACTGTCAAAGACTTAAAAAAAAAAAAAAAAAAAAAAAAAAAAAAGTATATGTTAAATATTACCTTATTTGCATTGTCTTCTACTCATGTGCATATCAATATCAAACCGGCGAATTATTTACTGTATAATGGCTAATTCCTTATATAATACTGTACGGTATGAGCAATAATATGTAATAAATACACTAATAATTAAAATCTAATCAAGAGAAATAGTCAATAAACAACAATAATAAATACTGTACAGAAATGCCTATAAAAACATCCATGTTAACCGAGTTTTTGCTTGTCCGAGTTAGATTCGGTACGCATTAGCTCGGATAATCGGAATTCTACTGTATGTATATACAGGCACGAGTTTTTCGCAATGCACCATAAAACGAAATGCTTCCGAATTAAGTAATTTTCACTTTCTTGACGTTTTGAGATATTCTTTGTGACGTTTTGAGATTTTCATTGGTTTCCGTTGCGCGATTAAACGCGAAATTGGCAATTTTGCGAGAAATATCTAACAATACGCGAAATAACGCGAAACAAATACATTTTAATTAATTTAAACACGCCAGTTTTCCGCTGACAGAACGGTAGAACGTGGCATGAACGGTGCGTTTTGGGTATACATGACATGTTTCGCGTTAGCTATCACCATCGCAGCTGGATGGGAAGGAAGAGCCGTTTCGCCAATGACATTATTGCAGATACCTTCTGTCTTATGCTACTCAAGGTCAGCCGCAGAAAGCACGTTCCCGTCTTGTCATCAGCCTCAACGCGTCGTCACCTTTGTTTGAAAGTCTGCGTTTTAGAATGACTGGGTGAAGCAGCTGACATGTTCACGTGTGTCAATTCGTTTCCTTGTGTGATGCGTAACACTTTGTCCGTGATGGGGAAGCCGGAAATATCGAGACTAGAGCAAAGGAGTTCGAAAATTATGGTTTTTATGTTTCTGGGTTGTATATATTAATGTGTCGTTTGTGCAATACTCGCGTTGAATAGTACAGGGAAGATATATGTGTGAGAAACATGTTAAATCTAAAGCCCATCTCAAGAACAAAGAAGATAAAAGAAAACGCAAATAAAATTTAAATGGCAGGCCTATAGAAGAAAGCGTCTAATCACAAAAGCTAGGAAAGACGGAAAAGGTTGGTTTTATTTGCTAGACAAATGAAATGCTGCTGATCTATGAATAACCCTTCCGCGACGTACCTGCACGATTGTGCAGGTTGTGCGGGTACCACCTACAATCACTAATAATTATATATTTTTGTGTTGCATTTTATTTCTTCAGCCGGGGACGGGTCGCTACAATTTTAAGGGTTACATAAGTCGTACAGATGCGTCAATCCCATACAAGAGTGCGTTTTTCTTTTGTTTGCGGTTGAAGTTTGGTGGAGATTTATAAAGATGTTAAAAAGTTCCCGTACGGAAAGGGATAAAAGGAACAATTGTAAAAAATGTTAGGGAATATTTATTCCACAAGAGCTACAAAATGCTAAGCTTTATTTGGGAAATGAGATAAAACACGAAATATAAAAAACGAAACGCGAAATTTTCAAATTGTTAATGCGAAAAACTCGTGCCTCTCTCTCTCTCTCTCTCTCTCTCTCTCTTTATATATATAATATGAACAGAAATATAAAGCTATGGACAAGAAATATTAGGTTCCATATTATTTCCGTGACTTGTCATAAAATGGAATTCCTCGTTCTGGCTTTGGGCTTCGACAATGTTAATTCTTATATATGTGCTAATTTCGTTTAAATTATTGTATCTGCTAGTCAGTGTGCAAATATCTTGTCAAGATTTGTTTGAAAAATACGCAAGGAATGCTTCTATTCAAACTTTAGTGTTCCCGAAAATCCGGTGAATCAATTTAATCATAGCCTAGTTAACAAGAACTGAAACACTTTTAGATGTACTTGATTAAATAGATTTCACAAAGCTATCTTTGTATATGCATATGTAAAGCAATAGGGAAATTCCTTCAGTTAATTGGTATTGAAGTTTTCCCGAGATTTAACCGAAGGACACATGATGGCATCGTAATTTAGTGTTTACACTTACTATTCCGTCTGTTACGACTTCGGTTAAATCACTGTTTTCAATTTGACTGAACACAAACCACTTATGTTTATAGTCTTAAATACTTACTAGCTTAAGGTGCTCCAAACTAGGTAGTTATAACAAAATAACCAAAATGTGTGGTTTGAAGCTAATTCATTATCATAGATACACTGTCATTGTTACTGACAGCTCTCTATGAGGCAACTGAGAAGCTTCCGTGCTCCACGGTCGTGTGCTAACCTCTTCATGTTCATGTACGATTTTTGTGTTTTAATATCGTCCATCAATTCTAGCATCCTTCGCCATCTCCAATACCGTCTAGTACGTTCCTCATAATACAATTCCTTCTTAGCCAATGTCCTAATCAGTTTGTCTTCCTCTTTCCAATTTCATTTAAAATTGTTCTTTTCTCCCTCATCATTTCTAACGCCCTCATATTCGTTTTCCGCTCGACCCAGCTAATTCTCTTTATTCTTCCCCACGCCCACATTTCGAAAGTTCCCAGCCCTTTTTCATAGTTTTTGCATAATGACCATGTTTCTGCCTCATACATTACAATATTCCACACAAAGCACTTCTGCCCTGCTAAGCGAAAAGGCCTTATCTCCATTTCACATACTTTCGAGAAAATAAGCAAAACTCGTTTTGGCTTAGGCTGTACGTTCAAATTTGTTGTATTTCAGTAAAACTTTATTAAATATATTTTCACTATCTAAAATTTGTGTGGTAATACAATTAAATATTTTTGCTTATGAATTGCCATTTAAGGTCTTTTCGCTTACTTTCAGTTACAGTTTTGAACATAAGGTGAACACTCATGACATCATTACCCTCTACCTATTGGTCAAACAACGCCAATTTCACTTTAAATAGATACAGAATTGTACGACGAACATTCCCATACCAATATATCGATTTTCAAAAAATGTGGAATTAGGGTCTTTTCGCTTAGGACGGCAGATTTTATGAGTCTTTTTCTCAATTCTTTATTCAAGGCCCCACAAAATTGACTTTTCTTCCTCCTAAGCCTCTTTCGCCATTCCTATTTTTGCTTTTATTTCTCGTTGCGTACTTCACATCATCACTAGTAATACTAGTGTTCTGTTTTCTTCCCTCTTATTTCTATATTTGACACACACTGTTCGTTACAAGCACCATGGCTTTTATCTTTCTAACTTTTATTTTCGTCCCATGTTCTTCACAGCCTGAAACATGGAGATTCGTTATCGTCACTATTATTCAACTCTGTCCTGGAATACACTATAAGAAAAATCAAAAATAGCAACCAGGGCCTAGAGTTGAATGGTGTTCACCAGGTTATGCGTATGCTGATGATGTAAATTTAATAGGGGATGACAAGAGAACAATAGAAAGAAATGCAGAGGTCTTATTAAACGCGTGCAAGGACATAGGTTTAGAAATAAGTGTAGAGAAAACTAAATACATGGAAGTGCGTCGGGATCGTAATAGGGAAAATTACAGATGCGTTAAAATATCGAATAATATTTTTGATAAAGTGGATACTTTCAAATATCTAGGATCAATATTAACAGACGAAAACCATATTTACGAAGAAATTAAATGTCGACTAAAAGCATAGAATTCGTGTTATTATCCAGTTCAAAATCTCTTGTTGTCGCGAATTCTGTCGAGGAATTTGAAGCTTAAAATATAAAAACGATAATCATGCATGTTGTTCTATATGGTTGCGAAAGATGATCGCTTACTCTGAGGGAAGAACATAGACTAAAAGTATTTGAGAACAAGATCCTGAGACGAATATTCGGACCCAAGAGGAACGGGAATGGCGGAAACTTCGTAACGAGCAACTACGATTTATACTTTTTACCAAACATTGTTAGGGTCATCAAGTCTAGGAGGCTCAGGTGGGCAGGTCATGTAGCCAGGATGGAAGAAAGTAGGAGCGGTTTCAAAGTCTTAATTGGAAGACCAATCGGAAAACAACCATTAGGAAGACTTAGGCGCAGAGGGAGGACAATATTAAGATGGATGTCATAGAAATAGGAATCCAAAGTAGAATCTGGATCCAGTTGGCTAAGGATAGAAGTCAGTAGAGAGAGAGATGAACGCGGCACGCGGCATTGAACCTCGGGTTCCATAAGCCACAGAGTTAGTTATTTAGTTCTTTACAACTCTTTCTCAGGTCTTCTATAACTTTTTTTTTTTTTTTTAATTGAGAAATAGGCGCTATGGTATCTGCAAGCCGTATACATCAAATCATTGTACCTCTTGCCGAAGTAACGTCTTCATTATGTAGGCTCTTTTTCACTATCTCTTCTTGGTAAATATTAAATTATTTTGGCGAGAGACAGCATTGCTGTCGAATTTCCCTTCCAATTGCACTCTCCTCTGTCATTTTTCCCCTATTCTAATAATTATTGGTTCATATATAAATTTGTAATGGGTTTTCGAGCTTTCCATTTCAATCCAACCTTCTTTAGAACTCCCAACAACAATTCACATTTCATCCGGCAAAATCCTTTTCTAGATAAAGAAATATAACATACACCTCTTTTCCTTTTTCTATAAGCCTTTCACCAATTACTTTTAAAACGCTATTTGCATCTCTTGTGATCTTACCTCTCCTAAAGCCGAATTATTTCTTTTCAACTTCTTCCATACAAACTTCTATTCAGTATTCGAAGCATAATTTTTGCTGTATAAGATATAAAATTAATAATTCTATAGTCCCCACATCTCTCTCGATTCGATTTCTTAGCCAATGGTATCATGATCATCTTCAGTAAGTCTTTTGATTACTTTTCTGCGTCATGTATTTCATTGCAGAGTCTAAACAATTCGTTCTTCCCCTTGTCTCCCATATTCTTAATGAATTCGATTGGTATATTATGTATCACTGTCGCTTTTCCATTCGCTATTCCTCAGATATAACTTTTTCAAACTCATCTCGAAGAATATTAAATCCTTTATCATCCTCGCCTACTTCATTTTCTACTTCAGCATCTAGGCCACTGAGTTATATGATTATTATCTGAAGCTGATTAGTGTTTCATATAACAATGTGTTCTTTGCATACTGTATCTCATTTCATTTGTATAATTTCTTTGTGGGTGACAAAAACAGCGTGTGAATAGGTTTTCTTAGAATTCGCCCATTTTTTTCCATTATGTTTTCTTTCGTTATCACCATCACCACCTCCCGTAGCCCTCTTAACATAACATAATCATGGGATGTTAACTAATTTACCTAATTCATTTGATTTTCCGTATTCCTTTTGAAGTTGATAAAGCTCAAATGTTTAACCAAATGAACTTTGTAATATTGAAGTGATAGAAGGCAAAGTAGCAACTAACGAGTGAATGTATGAGTTTAACATGTTTATATTCTTGTTTCCAGCGTTTTTGAAAATTTATGTTTAGGAGGGAGGTCATTTCTATAATTTCTTCACCACATTAAAAGCTACGTTTAAGTATTACATCGCGGGAGAATTGCTGAATAGTTTGCAATGAATTTAAGAACATTGTACCAATCTCAGCGTAAGATTTTATTATTAGGGTAGAAAGGGGGAATTGGGTACTGGGGGTACTTGGGCTTAAAACTTTTTAAAAATTTATATTTTGCATTTCAGTAATTTTTATGGAATTTAACTACACCAACATTTTAGGTGGGTAGATGTTGATCAGAAAAAGAAAAAAAAAAAAAAAAAAGCTTAGATGAATTTTGAGAGGTTTTTGAGAAATGACATTTAAAACCAAATTTCACGTTTGTGTGTGTTTTAGTTTGAGTTACAATAAATCGCGCATCTGGGATGTTTTGAGCGAGATTTTTACTGCTGCGTGAAAACATCATAAGGATGGTGCCGTGACGAGCAGCAATCTTGAATCCTCACTGTGAAGCAGTTAAAATTTCGTTAAAATTTGTACATGATGCGGGGGTAAATGGGTGGAATGCTTTAAGTAAACATTTTTTGCTTAGAATTCATTTAAGTGCTGTGCCAATGCTGTTCTATCTTTGTCTTTTGTGATGTACACATTTATTTCATAGTGCATTGTGCTTATTAAGCTATTTTGTTCAACTTAGGCCTCCAGTGGCCGTTGCGTATGCCAATAGTGCTGATGCTGTAAATAGGACCTGTTTATCAATCCAGAGTTCCAACACATGTTCTATTGTAATAGTTTATAGTTATTTAGTGTTATTCTTATTACCTTCTCCTATGTTTGGTTGAATTTCATGGCCTGTTCTCTTGGTTTTCCTATTTGTATTTCATTTATTTATTTATAATTTTCGTTTTCGGCCGAAGTTTTGACCGTTTATAGTTTCTCTCGTATGTGATACATTTTGGATTATGTTCACATCACAATATACTGTGCTATAAACAATAACTGGAAAGCTTGAAAAGGCATTCAAATACTTTTCAGATTTAGAAATAAGTTACTCCTTATTTTGCATAGACAAAAGTGTATTTTTTTTTCTAAGCCACATAAAACTTTTAGTTTCTAAGTGGAATACAAGTTATATACACCAAATAAAAGCTTGAGTTTTCTTCATTTATACCCAATCACCCCCACCGGCAATGGCTTTAAGCATCTTGCACCCAATTACGCCCTTGGTGCCTCGGTGGCTCAGTGGTAGAGCGTTCACCTCTGGTGCTTGGGGTCTCGGATTCAAACCCTGCTCCCGCGAAGTGAACTTTGTGGTGTACAAACACCGTGTGCGTGGGTATTCTCGGGGTTCTCCCGTTTCCTCTTACTTTCTTCATTCCACCATTTCATTCATTACTCATCATCACCGTCTCCTTTAGCTAACCGGCATATGCGTGAGACGTAAAACCCAAAAATTTTATTTCATTTTCCAATTACCCCCTTGAGGGTGATTGGGTGGAAGTGTGAACAACAACAAGAAAAATATTGCAGCATCAAAAGTAATGATGCCGAAAACTTACTGTTACCACAGTAGATACAGAAGAACCTACAATATGCAATCAGTTCTTAAAAACTAGAACAACACCTATAACCTGTGACGGGAAAAAAGATTGACAAAAACATACCTCCCAATTCCCTCCTCCCCCTTCTACCCTGTTAAATTGCACAACCTAAGAGGGTAGGAAGATCCAAAAATTATGCGCGAAAATAAAGTACATAATGAACTTTTTATCATTTTACTTTGATTGTAATGAGTGTTATAAGGGGGCGAAGGGGTTCAAATATATGATTCAAGTATTTTCCATAACTTTTTTTCTAGATTAATAGAAAGTACCTTGACCTGGGTACAGAACAGATCCTGTGTTCCTATGGATTGAATTCTTCTGAATATTTAGAATTAATGGAGAACCCTCAGCAGCTAGTGGAGGCTTTGTATCATGATAGAAGCATTATAGAGAGCATCCAAGGAGCAGTCAATAGCTGTCCAGGTAGATACTTGCTTTCATTGTCTAACATCTATCTTTTTTTTTTTTTTTTTTTTTTTTTTCATCCCTTTGTGCTAGTTTTAGGTTTCTGCATTTCTTAAATGTAATTTCTCGGAAAGATTAGAGGTATTTCCAATGTATTCTGGATTGAATATTAATCTTTATGGACTGCTAAATTTTCTAGATATCGTAGGCACATATCCGTATTTAAGAATCACTTATTAATGCAACATTGCTTTTAGCTAACGAGACTATGGTTCAAATAATAATTGAAGCGTACGTCAATTAACTTCAAGTATCTGACTCAACCGGCATTTGTGTTTATCTGTTCCATGATAACTCATAAAATTTATCTGATTTTAATGAAATGTCATCACTTTTCACAACTACTTCTTCCTAAATGTGTTTTGTGTAGCTTTTTAGTGTACCAGGTGTGTTCAAAAAGCATCGAACCTTATTCCCTCCCCCCGTAAACCAATGAAGTACGGGAGACTTTCTTCAGTGTAGAGGCAGAGGGGACACTCGTACGCAGTCGTCTCGCCCACAGAAAGCATGAATCGCTGCCAGTGGGCCAGCGAGTGAAGGCGTGTAGTGAGCGGTCGTTGGATTTCAGTTTTTGAGCAGCGATATTGCATCAAATTTTGCCAAAAGCTTGACGATGCCGAAGCGGAAACCATTCGCAAGATTCGACAGGCTTTTGAGGACGATGTCATAAGTAACTCAAGCATAAAGGAATGATACAGCTGCTTCAAATATGACCGCAAATCAGTGGTCAATAAACCACGTTCATGTAGGCTCTTAACAAGCCGGAATGACAATGTCACTGAGCAAGTGCGGACTGTGGTCTTACAGGACTGTCGTATCATAGTCCGAAAAATTGTGAACGATATACGGGTAAGCATCAGATCGGTACATTCAATTTTGAACGAGAGTTCGGACATGAAGAGAGTATCCACGCAATTTGTACCGAAGCTACTAACAATGGAGCAGAAATAATGGCAACTGGATATCGCACAGGAGATGCTGGAGAATGCAAACAGTGACCCCAATTTTTCTCAACACCGTGACAAACGAGCATCGTCCGAGCCTGCACGCCTGATTGACTACTCTGGTTTCCGCCATGATTGTTGGCTCAAGACATTGCGATCTTAGTGGCGCGGAGTGGGCAGAGTAAGTGTGGCGAAGCTGTAACGTATGGCTTCACGATTTTGTTGTATGGTCAGATCCTCTATTTTATAACATCCTTGGTTTATATGTACAATCCGATTTGAGTCAAGAAAAGATATAATGCGGAATGCGACGGCATGGTTGAACACCATTCGAAAAACTGAATTCCAGAAGTGTTTCCAACAATGGTGGGAGCGCTGGGAGAAGGGTGTGCATTACCAAGAGATTGTTTTGAAGGGAATTAGTGTTTCGGATTTCCAAATCAATAAATGTATTTTTGCCAACCAAAGGTTCGATATTTTTTGAACATACCTTACTTTTGTCCTTGTAACAACAATTTGCATATGCTTTCCGTAATTGAAGATAGAAGTGATTATTGATGGTAAATAAATGATCTAATATTGTACACTTGAAATTGTTATAGTGGAGTCATTGAGGAGAAAAATGGCAAAGCTACGCGTCATGTTCAATTACTTAAACAGTTCTGTTTTTCATATCACCGAATTATTTTTTAAACATTTTAGCATCCTGTGCATGAGGTAAAGTAATTATGTGATTTTACCAAAATTGTCCTTGCTATTGATTTATCACAAGTCCTTTATATTTCTAAAATTCGTTCATTATTTTATTTTATTTATTTATTTATTTATTTATGTATTTATTTATTTATTAAGATATCAATGCAGCTGTTGATGAGATAGCAGAATTGCACGGCCTCAAAATAAGCAAGATACGTCTAGACTTAGTGTATAAATGGTTGGCGCCTGAGCCTTCATCAGTCGATTTAGACGAATCCATAACTGTGAGTAATGCTCCACTCTGGGACCAAAACCAGGGAGTCAGTTTAGAAGAGGATGAGTCTTTACTAAGGTATTAGCACTTCCTTTGCTTCATAATTTAGCCGCTAAAATTGTCTAACCTAATTAAAAATCTCAAAAATCTATCGAGCTTAACAGAATTCTCATGGGTAGTTTTCGAGAAAATCCAATCTTTATGGCGTTAAAAAGTACGAGGAGGAATCCGAAAATAAGTTTCCCCTCTCGTTTTCCATATTGCAGTTCATCGGTGGGAGCGCCTTGCCCATCCGTCGTACCGTTCTGATTTCGCACCCAGTTACTTCCATCTCTTTCCGACTTTGAAGAAGACTTTCGGCTGCAGGCGTTTTGAAAGCAATGCTAAAGTCAAGAGAAGATGTTCAACGGTTCTTCCGTATATAGAGCCCTGAATTTTTCCTGGAATTGTTTTTGAAGATCATAGACCAGTATGACAAATGTCTCAATATACATGGTACTTATGTGGAAAAATAAAGGTACGTCTGATCTTTAATGTCACATGCTATTCTTGGTCTTCCATCCCCACCTCTGTCCACAGTCGCCTGGAGAAACTTAATTTCGGACTCTTCCTCGTATATCGTTCGTTCCCAATCTAATGCATTTACTTATTTATTTATGTATTCTTCATGAAAAATATTTGTATACTCTGTTATGTATCAGATTGTATCTGTTTTCTTATATTTCCTAACAGTGACACGTTAGTCCACTCAGAATAATCCAAACAGTGACGCACATATTACTTGTAAATTGGTCAATTTGAATGATAAGCTTGTAATTTTTTCCTTGCAAAACAATAAAAGAGAGGATGACGTGAAGGTGGAATATGTTTTATATGTTCTCCTATTTGAGTATTATTAATCCATGCTTCCATAACGTGTCTCTTGTGTAGGATTTCGTATGCTATGAAGGCCTTTGACATGGAGATGAATATAAACTGTCTGATGTTGGCATTCACTGACGATGACTCCTACAGTATTAGCTGTAAATTGAGAGCTCTTCAGTGTTTGTGCTTTATTTTAAATAAATCTGCGTTAGAAGACCTCACAGGAAGGGACATGGCATCCATCATGTAAGTTGATTTCAAATATATAAGAATCAGGCTGTACAGTCCCATGCATGCATCTTACCTTTCCAATATAACCTTTGTATGGTTTTAGTGGAAGTTTTCTTAAATCTCATTAAGTCAATGAAAAGAATGCTATTTCAGAAAATGACTAAATTTATCGCTTTCACATACAAATTCTCAAAGTCTACAATATACAATCTACAAACTGATTTTCATATCGTTGTATCCTTATGCTGTAAATCATCTAACCAGTTACTAGTTTAAGAGCCTAACTTGCTAAAAATAATACAAAATTTACTTTTTTTTATTTTGGTTGTTTTTTATAAGTGAAAGGAGATAATGAAATGAAATTACCACAATCATAGATAATGTTATTCTACAAAGAAAATACTGAACGTGAAGAATTTTCAGTGTTGCCATCCATAGAAAGTATAGTGTTGCCAGAATAACATTTGCCCCAAAACCCAATTAAAGCAGCGATTAAAGGAACGAACTCAACTGCATTTGATTACGTATCATGTTGTTTTGGAATCCTGTGAACTACTTTATAAATAACATTATTATTTAATTTTAATAACTGTATGTTAAAACTATTTTGTTTATTACAAACTACATACAGCTATTATTTAAAAAGTAGTTCCCAGGATACCAAGACAACATGATGCGTAATCAAATGCAGTTGAGTTCGTTCCTCTAGTCGCTTCCTTGACTTAGGTTTTGGGGGAATTGTTATTGTAGCAACACTGAAAATTCTTCAGGTTCAGTATTCTCTTTGTAGAATAACATTGTGGTAAGTTGTATTTCATTTTCTCCTTTCACCTATGAGAAACAAGCAAAATAAAGAAGAGTAAAGTTATGGTTATTTTTAGTAAGTTAGGCTCTTAAGAACCCATATATGTGTAATGTTTTGCTCAATTTGTGTGTTTGAATACTTGCATTAAAGTCAATGTATTAAACACATAACTGAAACACCATTTTTAAATTTTTATATTTTATTTTTTCAATTTAATTTATTTATTTTTACGTATATTGTATCTGTAATAGTTTCCTGTATGGTTTTATAATACTTGCACCAAAAGTCAGAATGCAATCAGAATGTCTGGTGGCCAAGAATAAGTAGTCGAAACCGTTCAGGGAAACTTTTACAGACACAATCAACGAAGTAAGTGTTTCACTAATGTTTTTAATAACTTAATTTAAAATGCGTCAATTTCTGCGTTTAAGTAAATAAAAAAAAAAATAAGTATTTTTCGTTTCGATTTTCATGTTTAAAATAAATTCTTACTACTGAAAGCTCTGATGGTAGTAGCGTTGTACACATGAACTCATAGAGTTTGTATCTATTAATTAAGTATTGTCTTCTATATCTAGGTCGTACATGAAGGCACTGTACTACGTCCAAGAGCTGAAATCTATTGGAGTTCCATATTCTGTGGAGTTGTTCATCACGTGCGATAAATTGGATTTGGCCAGAAGACTGTGGAGAGGCCATCATCAGAACCGAAGAGCCGTCATGATTGTTGCTAGTTTGTGTTTGGACTACGAATTGTATCAGACCAACTTATGGACCTCTATATTAAAAAATATGGTGAAACTGAAAATGGTCAGCAGCATGTGATTTACATAAATTAGTTCGATAAATATGTTTATTCGTCTTTTTACTAATCCATGTCCAAGAAATTGAAAACAAAAGATAAATGGAAGTATAATTTGGCCATTGTAATATATGGTTGTAAAGGTTGATTGTTAAGTGTAGGTATGAAACATCAGCTGAAGGTTTTGAAACACTAAGTTGGGAGACAATTATTTGCAGCTAAGGACGAACAAGAGTTTAATAGTTAGTATCTGTACTCGTCACCAGATGTCATACGGAAAAGTAAGATCAAAATGTCAAAGATGGGCTGTTGTAGGGCTCTAGGTGGGAAAGAGACCTTTGGGAAGGCGAGAAATAAGATGGTAGAATATTATAAAACTGTCTCTTAGAGTAATGTGTAACAAAATACAGATTGGGTTGAATTGGCTTGGTCAGGATAAAATACAATGAAATGGTAAGATTTTGTTTCTGCGACGATGAACTGTCAATTTCTTAAGCCATAGAGTTCGTTCGATAGTTCATTAATTGACCTTACTTAACATGGAATGAAAGTAAAAACGCATATTGTTACAGAAGAAATATATCTCAAAGCGGTAGGTTTTTCTTAGAGATAAAAAGAGCTTACAAGGGAAGTTCGGGAGAAAGCACTCGCCTTCAGAGGAGTAAGCTTACCATTTGAAGGACCAATTCATGCTGATTACAACAAGCTAAGAAAATTCCTGTACGGTTGAGAACTGTTCGAGAGATTCGACGTTAAATGCACGATTGCGCCTTCTAGTGACCTGATGGTTTGAACTTGCAATTGGTTGATCACTGGGGTTCATTCACAGACAGATTGTCCATTGCAAGTTGGATGACGGATGACAAAGACGTAATGGTTGAGAATATAACAAAGAACTGCACACGATTTGTACAACCAATTGATGTGTTTGAATTCCGACCAATCAAAGGTTATGGCAGGAGATTTGTACATAATATGAAACTTCTTCATCCGGACGTTATGATGTACCAACGAAAGAATCAAATAAAGTTCGTGTCCATGCTAATGAATTAGTTCCGATCACCGTGATATATTGGATTGTTTCAGTTTGCGTTCCACAAGGCAGGTTACCGAACAAATTATACCTTGTGAATCAGGTGCCGAACTTGCTTTTCGCGTTGGTTATACGAACTGTTCCCTTGACGGATGCAACGCAATTGCACATAGAAAAAATGTTCGTGGTGCAAGGAAGTCTTTCACCTGAGTCATTTCTTCATAGAACAGAAGAACAACAGTGATCAATTTTCGTCTCTAACCTATCATTATTGTGAACAGTACAGTGACTAATTTTAACTAACAAACCTCTTAGTTATTGCAAAACAGTTTTTTTCTATTACATCCGATAGATTTCAATTCGTATGTCAATATTCGTTGCTAATAATGTTGTACTTAAACGCGCTTAAATGCGCATATACTCATTTTTCCATATAAACTGCCAAGTTGAATGTCTCGAACAGTTGTCAACCGTACAGGAATTTTATTAGCTTGTAATCAGCATGAATTGGTCTTTTAAATGGCATGCTTAGTTTCTCTGCAGGTGAGTGCTTTCTCCCGAACTTCCCTTGTTAGCTTGTAACTGAGAAGGAGAAAAAAAGTTACGCTTACTTTTCGTTGCTCACTAACACCTTCATCATATGTCATCTAATGCCTGCTCAACTAGAAGCATGTACGTGGGCCATGTTTATACAGTTTTTAAAGCTAGGACTAAATTTACTTAGTTTTCATATGGAACAGACACAGAAAGAAATCTAGTTTAACACCGCATTATATGGCTTTGAAAAAGTTGCCAGGGAGCAAAGACACAGTAAGGTTATAGGGGAAGGTCTTTATCTCTTAAATGAGTCCCATGTAACTACTATTAAAAATTTGATTTTGTTAATTTTATAAGCAATGTAAGTATTGAGTATGTTTTGTGTAAATTCCAGGTCGAAAATGGATTATATCAATCCCAAGTCTGTAATTAGCATAGATTCAAATTCATGTAGAGATGTACCTGCTAGCAGCAACAAACTTGGTAACATTTTATATCTCACAAACAACTGACATTAATCTATTTAAACCATTAATTTTACTCATATTTAATCCCCGTTTATATAACTACTTCAATAAAAATTATACATACAGGGGCCGCGGTGGTTTAGTGGTAAAGCGTTCACCTCTGGTGCATGGGATCCTTAGTTCGATCCCAGCTTGCGCCAAGTGAACTTTGTGGTGAAGAAAGACCATGTGCGTGGGTTTCCTCGGGATTCTCCCGTTTCCTCCCAGTTTCTTCATTTCACGATTTCATTCATTTCTCATCATCATCGTCTCCTTTAGCCAAGCTGATATAACAGTAGGACGTAAAACTTAAAGATTTCATTTCATTTTTCAATGATACATACACATTTCATTCCAGCTGCTATTTTATGTAGCTCATTGGTAGAGTGCTTACCTCTGGTTCGATTCCCGAGCAAATAAGTATGTGGCGAACAATATCATGTTCGTTGGTTTTCTCACGATACTCCCGTTTCATCCCACATTCTCATTCCACCAATTTTTGTGTCGTTATTCATTAGCTTTAATAATCCATCTCCCTTAACCTAAACGATATAATCATGCGACGTTAAACTGATTTTTTTTTTCCCTGTTTCATGCTAAATCAGAATAGGATTCCGCCAACCTATAGCACATTCTTCTTTCACTTCCATTATCTCCTCGAAATATTTAAACATTTACAACACTTAACAATTTCTCTGGACCGTCGTACACAATAAGCGGATTTAAAAAATATAGGGAACTTAATTTAGCCAAAATTTTACTTTAGTTTAGCTTACTTTAATTCTCTAGTTTATTAGCTGATCCGGTTTGTTCACCAATGTTATTTCAAACGCTGATTCGTAAGAATGAAAGAACATATTTGTATTGTAGTTATGCTATCCGGTTTCAAGAGAGACAGATGCTAAAAACTTGGCAGTTTGATTTCTATTTGTTGGCATTGTTCTGTACCTCCATCAACTGCAGAACGGATTAATCAATTGGAATTGCACACCTTTTTTCAGTTACTAATTGTTATTTAACATTTTTTTTGTTTGTTTATTTTGTTTAAAAAGTTATAACAGAAAAACATAAATCGATACCAACTTTCGGTTACTACCAACATGACGTTGCATCTAAAAAGAATGAGATTGCGATGGCACAGGTGGCTGAAGCAGGAATGATTCCGGAGGTCGAGACTTACACGAGAGACCATTTCAGTCTTAGTTTTGCCTCGAACATTGATTGTGTTTCGTTGTATCTAAGGTAGTGGAACGATAGTATGGATGATGGCACTCTTGAGCGAGCGCGGAAGAGGCAACGGACATATTTTACACCTAATCACTAGATATGTTGGAGATACAATGGCTGTGCAAAACTTAAAGACGAGATAGATAAAACAACATAAAATATTCCGTAGTCAATGGAAATGAACAAGAGCCCGGCAACATATTGCCAGAAGTCTCCCATATGTGCACAAACAACAAAACTTTGCATAATGTAACGTTTTTACTGTAGTAAAAACATCACCTTCAGCAAAAAATAAATAAATAAAAATAAACTGCTGATTGTTGTTTCTTCTCACATATACTATTCACTTGCCTACTACGGACTAGAACGAAAAACATGAAAGTAAATTAATTTGCTTAGCAAAAATACAGCTGGGAGCAACTGATAACTTCACATTTCTTACTCTGTTCTATTGTTTTATTCCTTGTAGTTGAAGTATATGAATATAATATTACTTAATAGTATCATTTGTTTACAGGTAAGAGAGCTGGAGAAAATTTTGCCCCAATTGACTGGACTTGATTATCTATGGTGCACCTCAGCAATTGTTGAAGCTTGGAATGAAGTATTATTAACTCCCATCCTAAAAGGTAACTCTTCGTCTTTTACCGACACATGCACGTGACTAGGCAATTAATTGAGTTAAGAAGTAAGACAGAATTGACGATGATACATTGATAATATACACAGTGCGACAATTAGGAAGCAAGAGTAGATCTGTAAAAATAAATAAATAAATAGAGTAACAAGTAAAATCAGCTTATCTCGGTTTATCCTGAGTAGATTCTTGGTCGACACAGTTTTGCACGATCCAGTAAGTCATGCAATGACTTCTGAAAGTCCTGTACAGTAATGGTCCAAAGACCTCGTTTCTTTTTTTCTGCATGGTGGAAACATTCAAAAAGAAAGAAAAAAAAAACTTTATTTGTGCTTTTAATTTGGGAAAAACAAAGTAATTACAGGTGGAGAAGTCTGGTGAGTGCAGGATATAACACACAAACTCTTTTTGGGCCAAAAACTCATGAACACACTTTCAAATTTCTGCTCTTACATTGTTAAGAAATGAGGCACAAAACGTGCACACGTCTTCCATTTCTTTGAATCCTACGTTATTATTTAACAGTCTTTTTATTCATCCCATGAGGTCTGCTGTTATCCTGAAAGTTGCAGTTCCATCATTCAAAAATCATGTCCCAAACTTTGTCAATCGTTTCAGTTTTCTGACAGATCTGCTTAAACCTGGACGCTTTTCATCTTCTACAAACTCTTCCAACACTGAATCTCTTTAGACATTTGTAACGTACCTATTCTATCGGTAACACATCATATGAACTCATTATTCTAAGATAACCCTCTTTATTTATTGTTTAATAATGTTACGGTTGTATTATTATAGCATACGTAATTTTAACCTGCACCATAAACATATGTATATTTTATTTTTTTTTATTAGAAGTTTGTTATGGTATATGAAATCGATGCTGACCTTGTGATTCAAACCCCAAATAAGCGAGATAGATACTAACAAAGTTTGGTAGACCTTAGCTTAAATCGTAATGGTATGTTGCATCTGAGTTGTTTGATTATAATATATCTGTGCTCGCATCGGTACGTGTATTCTATACCTGCAGGTCTTGTTTTAACGGAAATCGAAGCTGGCAAATAACCAGTACATGAACGGCGGTCGTATAATTGAACTGCACGGATATCTATAGTATTACAGTAGTGTCAACGTCAGTTATTTGGGTGATATTCTAGGTGTATAGCACGAAATTGAACTAATGTATAATAATGTGAACTACCCAGTCATGCATGAAATGTACACTTGCATGTAATCACTCTTAAACTGGATTATTCCATTTTCTTTAGTATTCTTATCATTAACATAACAATATTACTCTTAATTTATCCGGGAAAAATTTGAAATTATATAATACATAGATTTATTCTAAAATCGCAATATTATCCATATATCGTGTACGAGTTGTTTATGTTTCGCAGTTGTTTTAATATTGCAAGTATTACGTTATTCATTGGTTTTGAGATGGTTAATGGAATATGTTGCCCCGCGAGATTAGGTGAGAATAGAAAAATAGATTTTAGTACGATTTAGAAAGTTAAATTTTAGGATATATATATATATATATATATATACACACCCTCCATTCCAAAAGAAACCGAACTTTTGAAAACAAATAGTACCACTAGTGCCATCTGTTGTAATATTTTACCGGTAGATGGCGTAGTCCCTCATTGACAACTGGTATAAATGTCATGACATTTGAATGCACGGCAACAAAGTTATTGCGTTTCAACTGTCAGTGTGCTGTGTACATCGGTCGGAAAATGAGTTTCAAACAACGAGCTGCAATTGAGTTTTGTGTTAAACTGGGTAAAACTTTTAGTGAAACGCACCAAATGCAACAAAATGCATATGGTGATGAGTGTCTATCCCGTACGCAAGTTTACGAGTGGTTCAGGCGATTCAAATCGGGTAGAGAGACGCTGGATGATGACGAAAGATCAGGCCGTCCCAGAACCGGATTATCGGAAGAAAACATCGAAAAAGTGCGTGAATTCATCAAACATAACAAAAAATCGTCGGTGAAAATTATTGAAATGGAATTAGGCATTCCTCAAACAACCGCATACCGCATTTTGACCGAACTTTTGGGCCTTAAGAAGGTTAATTCGCGGTTTGTACCACACAAACTCACCGAAGACCAAAAAGTTGATCGAATTGCGCATTGCAAAGACATCGTTAAAAGTGCTCGGCAGGATCGAAACTTCTTGAAATCGATTTAACTGGTGACGAGACGTGGTGTTTTGAATATGAGCCCGAAACAAAGCGGCAAAGTGCTGAATGGAGAGCGCCGGATGAAGGAACACCCAAAAAAAGTCGCTTGGTGAAGTCAAAAGTTAAGGTGATGCTGATTTGTTTTTACGATTCAAAAGGAATTATCCACAAAGAATTTGTTCAGCCCGGCCAGACAGTCACTGGAGAGTTTTACTTGGGCGTCATGAAGCGTTTGCTGGCAAAAATTCGTCGTATTCGGCCCGAATATCGCGAAATCGGCAGTTGGACTCTTTTGGACGATAATGCACCATCACATCGTTCGCGACTTGTAACTGAATTTTTGGTCAAAAATCACATTCGGTTGCATCATCCGCCCTATTCACCAGATCTCGCTCCGTGCGATTTCTATCTGTTCCCGAAACTGCATTTGGCGATGAAAGGAAAGTGGCACGCATCGATTGATGCCATTGAGAAGGCGACGACCGCCGTCCTAAAGACCATTCCAATAAAGGACATGGAGAAGTCGTTTGACTACTTGTTGGAGCGTGCAAATATGTGTATCGATGCAGAAGGGGAATACATTGATTAATAAAAATGATTTGTTCCAAAATGTACATTGCTTTTTTGTTTTTTTAAAACGTTCGGTTTCTTTTGGAATGGAGGGTGTATATATTCAATAATAACAATAAAGTCTTTAAATCTGAGCTGATAATGACTTTTATACTTATTAATATTATTAAGTGATATATCATTTGCGATATGCGAGTATGTATGTCAAACACAGAGAGGAGATGAAGAAATAAAACCACATAGAATAAAAGAACACCGGTGACAAGGAGTGAATCCTATATTAGAAATTAATTAGCAAAATTGCATCCGTCAAGCGAACCTGTGAAAATTTGGCATCTCGGGCTAACCTATCTTATGTTTGTGGAATAAAGATCCTCCTATCGAAATTTAATTATCAACCTATATTTGGACATCATCACTGGTGAAAGTTGGTTTCGGACACAACCGCAGTGGCAGTATGGAACCGAAGTAGCTGATATCATCATCAATACCTGACCAAAGTCCATCCCTAAAGAGGAGTGAAATTTGGTTGTGTCGGGAGACTCCTACCAGTGCGTAATTACATTGGAACTCAGGTAACCCAGATTTTCTTAAATTTTTAGACTGTCAGGAAGTTGAAAATTATAAAACCAAGATGGCGCCGACGACGTTAACATCATAATAATTACCATCAACACTAATGTGAAATTTAAGTGACTGTGTTTAGAATTTTGATTTATGTTATGAAGATGATGAGTATCAGAATGTTAGGTTAAAACTCGTACGGCGCAACACATCTCAAGCATTCTTCGATTATCTCTCCAGTGATGTAATCGATTAAGTAAATCTTCGTTAGAGCTATCTATAATATGAATCACGAGGGTAACATCGAATAATTTTCCGTTGCATTTTCATGTTTCTCTAGTAGTTGCAGTAATCGTGATTAACCGTAAATAGCCTATAGTCTGTTCAAGCCTGATAAGTTCGAAATTTGGCAAATTGGGAAAACTTGGAACATAAAACATTCTTAAAAGTCTTTAAAACGCGACATAGTTACTTCGGCGTACGATGTGAAACAATATAACTGTAACCTTTATGGTAACCTCATTTGTATGTAGACTCAAGGTATCAGCTTCCTGCCCTTATTTCCGAAAGACATCCATAATACTTATTTGCTGCTTATTATTATTATTATTATTATTATTATTATTATTATTATTATTATTATTATTGTGATAAGGGCACGTCTCTTTTCATAGATTTCTTCTATAATTCTTCTCGTAATGATTAAGATGTTCAATGAAGTAACTTTAAAGTGCTGTTCAGTAGACTTTTTTTTCTCATTAGTGCTTGCATGTCCATTTCTATATAGCTCATATTTCATTTTAGCGTGTGTAGTTTGATGGCTAAGTTGAGTGAGTCAATGTTATGGCCAGAAAGAGCAATGCCTCGTATTCGCCATTGTTTTAATCCTGAAATAATAAATGTGAATTGTGGAAATACATAAGGGAGGATATAATTGCTCTATAAACTAACACGTATAATGGGACAGCTTGAATATTAGTTATTGTCATGAAGTACGATATTGTTATAGGAGGAGAATTATGATTTACTCCTGTGCCATATTTTTGTTATCATGTTTCATACAAAGGCACTGCGCATATTACAATAATGAGGTGTTTTTAAAAGGGAAAGTGATTTTTTTTCTTTCAATTTAAACAACAAAGTTAAAATATTTGATCATTTATTGAATTGTGAGTTATCAAAGAATTACATTAAAATTCAGCTATGAATCTAAATAGTTATAATTTGAATCACGATTAATCAGCTACTTATTTAAACAGTTATAAATTGAAGTTGTATTCATAGTAATTAACAATAAGTTAACCTTCTTCTGTGATTTCGAAAGCAAACATCTTCTTTTTGGTTAAGTCATATCGATATCCGTATTAACCAGAATGGAAAATAGTTTTGTATTTCACCATCTCAAATCAATGGAAAAAAAAAATCGAATATATCACTTCAGTCTCGTGTGATCATGGGAACACGCTATAGTCTAATCTACTCTATAATATAATATAAGAGTACTCCAGTCTAGAATAATTATAAATTTTTGCGATTGGTTACTGCTTCAGTAAGAACTTGGATAAAAATTTAAAAAAAAAAATATTTCATTCTACAATCAAAAGGAATTGGCGTTTGTTTGGGTTATTATCTAATCAGTTGCATTAACTGTGGCCAAAACAAGTTTTTTTAACTGAAATTTTGTCAAATTGGCTTAATCCAGTCAGAACTTTTTTTACGTTGATATTTATTCATTCTAAATGATTACGCCAAAGTAGTGCGTATCACATTCAAAAATACAGAAACGAGAAGGGAAGTTGTCCTCATTAGTCTTGAAAATGGATCAATCCATACGAAGTGGTCCAGAGGTGGTTGCTCGACCATCTCCGAATATTATAAAACTTTCACTGTGTCGAATCTTGTGTATGAGGTCAATAACATCATTCACGTTGTCGTATGTACAAGTGTTCCTGAATGGCGGCCATCTTTGTTGTCAATGGAGTGACATTTTCTGCATTTGCAAGCGTTTACGGAAACTGCAGTTGCTGAGTCGATGGAGTGACATTTGCTGAGGACGAACGTATCAGTCGAACTCGAAACAAGAAGAAATGTTTAGAGGAGAGACTGAGGTACACTGAGAACATATACTCTTGCTGCTAAATAAATATGCAGGGTTGCAAACCAATACATGAAATCACTAGAGAAAGTACAGAAAATTACATTTTTAAAGGGGCTCTATTTTGGATTGGCATAAAGTGGGAAGTTCAAAAATTTTGTGCTGAATACTATTGCATTTAAATAGTCTGCAGAAATATACACAGCTATAATACTACTGGCTTTGTAGATTTATGGGGGTCCGAAAGTTGAAGTTTGTGATTATGATGCCCTGTTTGGGGCGTAATATTTCAGGAGGGCAAAGTGCTAAAAATTGCTGCTTAGGCCACAAAGAAATTCTATATGTGAATAAACTATTACAAAAAAATCACGACTGATATTACATGGAGAAAAAAGTGAGGACATGGTAAAAACGCGAAAAAACACTCGCGTGACGATGGTCGTAGCCCGGAATGTTTTGATATGTTTGATGCTAAATCTCAAAAATTACACACATTTCAGCAATTAGGCCTGCTTTTGTTTGTGTTCAGTTGTGCAAAAGCTTGCGAGTGGCGTTTGTTCCATCTTTCTAGCTCCATGATCACTGCCACGTCTACAGAGTGGACAATTTATCTTGACCATCCGCTATAACGGACAAACCAAACGGGAGAGAAAAGTGCAACTTTGCACGAAGCAACTATAAGAAGGGGAACATCTGTGTGTGTATTAAACAGAAAGACTCAACAGTATTGCCAACCCAATTTTTTCAAATAGCACTACGTCAGACTATTACATATTTAAAATCAATGTGTCAAACGTAAACGGAAAATACTACTTTTATTACTCAGTGTTGCAAACTAAGGATGTCATACTATCACAAACATCCAAAGTTCGGAGCCTCTAACGCAAATACAGCATAGCGGATATGCACAGGATCATGTACATCGAAAGTACTTTAGTGTTTTATACCATAGTCATGGTATGACTTGTTTCGAATGAATAGGAACGAAGTTACCAGGGCTTGAAAAAAATTTTTAAAGTATTTATTACGAAAAAATGTTAGATAAGTATCATATCTAGTTACTCGTATGGTTTGTAATGTATGTGTAAATCATTATGCCGTTTACAGAACTTTGATATCTCAAACCTTTCCGGAGATATGATAAACATTGCTGAAGTTTGCAACACTGCTTAAATCGTGTAATTGCGAGAACTTGTTGTAGTTACAGCTACTAAAAGCTATTGCTGTAATGTTATAGAAGAGAAGAGAAACAACAATTATTTTAAATATGTTTCACAAATACGTCATTTTCAGCAAGACAGGATAGATAGGTGTAACGCAACCTTGTGAACACATTAACTTCCGTAACTGGGATTGGATTTCAATGACACTTTTCTGATACATTAAGTGCCTTAATTCCGAGTCCAGTTCGAAAATGATTGTCGTATGCAAGGGGGAGCTAATCCCCTTACCATGTAGACATGGCAATGATCATGGAGCTTGAAAGATGGAACAAACGGCACTCGCAAGTTTTGCACAACTGAACACAAACTAAAGCAGGCCTAATTGCTGAAACATGTGTAATTTTTGAGATCTAGCATCAAACATATCAAAACATTTAAATCTTTCCGGGCTACGACCATCGTCACGCGAGTGTTTTTTCACGTTGTTACCATGTTCTCACTTTTTTCTCCATGTAATATCAGTCATGATTTTTTTGTAATAGTTTATTCACATACAGAATTACCTTGTGGCCTAAGCAGCAATTTTTAGCACTTTGCCCTCCTGAGATATTACGCCCCAAAAATGGCATCAAAATCACAAACTTCAAATTTTGGACCCCCATAAATCTACGATGCCAGTAGTATTATAGCTGTGGATATTTCTACAGACTATTTAAATACAATAGTATTCAGCACAAAACTTATGAACCCCCCTCTTTATGCCATTCCAAAATACAGCCCCTTTAAAAGTGTAATTTTCTGTACTTTCTCTAGTGATTTCATGTATTGGTTTGCAACCCTGCATATTTATTTAGAAGCAAGAGTATATATTCTCAGTGTACCTCAGTCTCTCCTCTATACATTTGTTCTTGTTTCGAGTTCGTCTGATACGTACGTCCTCAGAAAATGTCACTTCATCGACAACAAAGATGGCCGCCATTCAGAAACATTTGTACATACGACAACGTGAATGACCCAAATCTCAGATGTTTCTGTTGGAGTTTTCGTTAAGCGTTCATGGAACTCTGCGTCGTTGTTCAAACTATGACGTAGTGTCAAAACACCAGTCTATACTTATCCACGTTACGCACCACACTGGTGATGGACCGAGATAGAAATTTCTGCGCTTGTTTCCAAGGTCACACACAAGACTCACCACTATGAAAAACTTTCGTGCCATAAGTAACCTTACAGCAAAACTAAAATAAAATTAAAAATTATAAAATCAGTCTTTACCTCTAATTGTCTCACAGTGTTACCCAATCAAGGAACTTAACCCTAAAAAGAAATACAGTTTGCGAGCGCTTACTTTCTTCCGTTTATTAAAAGATTGGGCGTGAATTATGGAACCTCACACTATTATATAATTTATTCTGATAGACTATTTAAACATTCTGGTAACTAACAATAATTGTTAAATAGGTTTTCTAAAAATAATCTCTGATAGCACTCGATGAGAAGTATCGGGAAATAATCAACCGAAAATTCATTTCTCATGAAGATACAGCGAAAACTTCCTCTTTTTAACCTAACAAAAGCTGTTACAACTTCTTTGGGAAGAATTGATTTGGCTACAATATTCACTAAACATTGCACTGATAGACTATACATATATATATATATATATATATATATATATATATAATTCTTACAAAATTCACTTAATATATAAAAAAAACATTAGAAGTCTACTAACTGCACTTAGAACTTCTTTTGCTAAGAGAAAATGAGCTTTTGGAAAGGTAAAATTAGAACCTTTTCTGAAGGATGGCAAAACCAAATGATGTATACGCTACAGTTTAGTTGTTTATTAAAATTATAACTATTTTTACTTTCACGTATAAACCGATCGAGCTATTTGACCAGTGCAATACTTTAATTATGCGAATATCCCATTGAAAAGTACAGAATTCTAAACCGATTCAGTGTGTATATATATTTTTAATAATTTAGTTACGTGTTACTTCGTTCCGTTTCTAGTCGGAGTTTGATGTACGTCTGATGGCATGAATATAGTTTATTAATCAGCTTTGTGCTGCTTTTAACAATTTGATTAAAGCTAAAATATGGAGAATTATTTCAGTCTTATTCTAATTGAATAAGATAGAGGTTCTTCCTTATATTCTGTCTTTATCTGATAAATTTTTGACTTTGTAAACGTTATAAACTTTAATTTCGTTTTTTGATTGAATCAACTGAAATTTAGAACTTGTTCTCAATACAATGAAATTACCCTTTATCATTGTTTTATCTTAGTTTTCTTTGTTTCTTCGTAGCTTCGTATCCACTGCTTGCTGAACAAGAGAATGCTTGCATCAAGAGCTTGAAACTTCTACAGTCTTGCCCTGTTTTCCGGCAATTGGATTTATATAATCTTAGCAAGTATTGTTTAAAGCTCAAGAAACCTGCAATGGCTGCCTCAATATTATCATTCCTTGGTGCGAATGAGCGAAGTAGTATAACAGAGGTATGCAAATACTCTTGTTCTTGATGCGATTTTGACCTATATACTTTGACATAGACTATAATCAGAATTTAAACATAATCTTGAAATTTGTACAACTTTCTTTGCTTATATAATAAATAGGAAAACGATTCCATTTTTTTTTTCAGATGTAAACCCTATAAACACAGAGGTCAAAATGATCCCTTTGATAGTTCGAGTGTTCAGCTGTTTGAGATTTTGTATTCAGTTCGTGAGTTAATATTTGTAGTGCTATCTTAATGTATTAGTTTATCATATTAATATATTAATTTTTTTAAATCTTCATGTACACTATCTATGTTTTAATTTTTTAAGTATATCTTAATATTATTAAATTTTATAGAAACTAAGATGTAATAATCGTTGTTAATAAGAAATATTTCTTTTTAATTTCAAAATGAAATATACTGACAATGAACATTTATGTTCCAGGCGATTCTAGATGTAGTCTCAGCAGAAGAGCTGAAAGAAGATTTGCGTATGTTGGAAGAGAATGGAGTATTATCAGCAATGCAGGTTTGTTGCTTACTAACTGGTCTATTTAGGCGGAAATTAATAAAAGAAATCGTATATGCGTAGCTTCCGACGAAATGTATATACAGGGTGGCCCAAAAGTAGGTATACAGTCCCGTACTGATCAACTCATTACATTTTATATCATGTCTTATTGTTATCCATTAGGTAGACTTAGTTTCTTTATTATTGTTCTTAATGTGTTTTTACTTAAATCTGAAACTCGGAAGAAGAGCCGAAGCAAATAAACCCATAAACTAGAATGTTATACTTGGTCATTGCATGGGTGTACAGCTACTTTTGGGCCACCCTGTATATATATATATATATATATATATATATATATATATATATATATATATATTATGATGTATTAGCATCTATTTAAATGTCCCTGTGTAATTATACGTAATATTAATTTTCAGTATTATAACTAGGTTTTAATCTTTTAATAACCGATTATCAAACCTAACAAACCTTACTTATCTACGTTTATGGTGTGTATAGGGCGCAGAATTGAGACCGCTCTGATATAAGGGCAAACAGGGGTGGACTAGCTCGCTGGGCAATCTGGCAAATGCACGGTGCACCCTCCTGTTTATGACGGCTATCCAGTTAATCTATTTAATACTAAAAATAAAATGAATAGATTTTCCCGAAAAAAAAAAATACAGATTTTCTGGAGTAATAAAAAGAACAATTCTCGTATCTTCTAAACTTTTATTAGGGAGCCGTGATGGCTTAGTTGTAGAGTTCAACTCTGGTATGTGAGGTCCCTGGTTCGATCCCAGCTCGCGCCATTATGCTTTATGGCGGACAAATGTATGTGGATTCTCCCACTTTCTTTATTCCACCATTTTGTTCATTAACATCATCATCAATCTTCCTTAGCCTCGGATCATAAACGTGGAACATTAAACTAAAACTAAAATGTTTGTTGTAATAACTTTTAAAGACGCGTGTAAGGTTGGCTAATCTGAAAATACATTTATATTGCGACGGCACCGTAGCTGTTTTCTGTAATCGAGGATTACACTAAAGCAGCACTTTCGTGTGAAATATCTTTATTATGCCTAAGTTATAGGTAAAATCAAATGCGACTATAGACATTTGAGATGTGTGTTGTAAAAGAGATCTATAAATGACAATACCTCCCACCAATCCCTCTATAATGACAATACTTCTGACTATGGCTCCCTTTTAAAATCTGTGCAAGCGCCTTTTCCATGGAGGCAGTCATTAAATCCTCTTTCGGATTTAAAAAAAAAAAATCCATTAGGAAATGAGACAAACTATGACTTCGATTCCCGAACAAACTGTGATACATTAAGATACGTGGTCAAGCATTTGAAACCTATCAGATCAAATGAGCAGTAAACAACATGAAAGACAGCTCAAATTATCTGCCTATTCTAGTGTGTCTGTTATGTCAGAAATACAATGCAACTCTGAATACAGCACTAAATGGGTATAACGAATGGCACGAATACAGTTAAAGAACGGCGGCGATTTAGTAATTCGTGAAACAAAACAATAAATCGGGCCGCGGTTGTTCAGTGATAGAGCGTTCACCTCTGCTGCATGGGGTCCTTGGTTCGATCCCAGCTCGCACCAAGTGAGCTTTGAGGTGAAGAAACCCCGTGTGCATGGGATTCTTCGGGGTTTTCCCGTTTCCTCCTATTTTCTTCATTCCACCATTTCATTCATTTCTCATCATCACCGTCTCCTTTAGCCTAGCCGGCATAGCCATGAACGCAAAACTTAACAATATGGTTTCAAAACAGTAAATATAAAATGTAACATTTGCATTGCTGGAAAAAGATTTAACATATATTATATTTAATTTGTTTCCACAAGCCAACATCCATTTCACTACCAAAATTATCCTTTGAGATGCCTAGTTCTGAGCATTGAGTTCCTTCTGCCTTTCCTAAATACAATTTAATGTCTCAGCCTTGCAAGCCGTATTAATTATTTTTCTTTGAATTTTAGTTTTACTTTACTTGTTGAAACAGTTTTTATTATGGTAATTTAATTAATTTATGGTGCTGGAAAGAAATATATAAGAAACTTCTTGTTTAAAAAAGATGAAAATTAGATTAAAAGGGTTAAATAAAAGTTTTGAAGAACTAATCCAAAATATATGTAAAACTTAAAAAATATTGTTCGTGTTGTAATTATTCAATAATAATCATTTATAAATCTAATCTGGAATATGCTTACTTTGATTGCAATTTAACTTTTTCTGAGTGTATTAGGGAAGTATTATTTCTTTCATCATAGCCATTGCGTTGAATTGCTAAGATTAATAAATAGATAATAATTTTAGGACGAATATAAATGCTGAATTAATATAAGAATTAAGTAATAATATTACGAGAAACAAATATAGCTAGAATAAAATAATTATTAAAATACATGTAACCTCTGCTTAATGTGTACGATTCTGGAATCATTATGCTTTCATTTGATGTAATTTTTGGGTAAATGAACATTGTGATTCGAAAGATGATGACTCATTATTAAATAAACATTATAATGATATATGACAGGGTTCACACTAGCCTTTAAAATCATAGGAGGTCATGGAAAGTCAGGAAAATGCTTCAAAGTATGGCAAGAGTTCAAGGAAATTGCAATATCTCACAGAAGGTTCATAGACAATGCAATCAGATTTCGCTAAACTATTCAAAGTGTTCCTCTTACTCAAATTATGGTAACAAGCATTACAACTGCTCATAGAAGACATGAGGAACATCTTAAAATATGAATGGAGATTCAAAAAGATTGCAGTCTTGACCATAGTTTTTGGATCAGGGGCCAGAAAATTTTTGAACGGTCTCTAAATCAACTGAGTTAAGTGATAGTTTGGATTTTGCAACACTATAAGTAGTTCTCCAGATATAAGGCATACAAGAAAATTTTTGCCTGAAATATATTGGATTTTTTGATCCCAAAAAAAGCTGTAAAAAGCTAATTATCTTATAAATAAAGAACTTGAGAAGCAGAAAAACATGTTAAAACTTTAATAAGTTAGGTTTGTTAGTTGTAGATAATCGATGATGTAGGCCAAATTATGATGCATGTTTATTTTATTGTATCCCAAGTACAGGAAGGGGAGCAGGGTGGCTCAGTGGTAGAACGCTTACACCTAGTGCTTGGAGTCTCTAGTTCGATCCCCAGCTAAGTAAGTTTGTGGTGGACAGCATCGTGTCCGTGGGTTTTCTCGGATTACTCCCGCTTCCTTCCACATTCGCATTCCACAAATTCTTCAATCATTCATTTACTTCAGCCTAAGTGGTCTAATCGTAGGACGTTAAACTGAAAGATTTCATTTCAGTTCATTTTTCCAAATTTAGGAATAAATATTCACAGTAAGAAAGTAGGCTGGTACTGTATTTAAAGAAAAGTAAAAAGGAGAGCATTAGATGGCTATGGAAATGGTAGAGGCCGATTGAACATTATTTCTTTTTGTAAACTTGAGCATAAATGATACTGGATATGGGAAAATTTACTTACTTAGTCAGGGAAATCACTATCAGAATTTCAGTCTTGAGTTTGAAAAACTTATTAGAAAATGCTCATGAAGTAATATTCATATTGAACTTTGTTCTTTTCGATTGTATTATAGAGTTCATGGAGCTACTTGATCGTACTAATTGAAAACATAACCCTACTGTATTCATTATCACAGCGATTTGTGATATGTTGAACCAGAAAAAGAAATCACTGAACAAAGTAAAGCTCACTTTAAAAGTAATAAATGGATAACAATTTCGCCAACTAACTGAACATATTAATTTCATCAGACATTGTCAAATCTGCTGAAGCCAGTGTGTTCAGTTAGTTGGCGAAATTGTTATACATTTATTGTTTTTAAAATGAGCTTTACTTTGTTCAGTGATTTCTTTTTCTGGTTCAAGTTATTTTAGATAGCAAAGCTAATATGAACCAGTTAGTTATTGTGATATGTGTTTGCTTCTAGAGAGACATCAAATTATATAAAATAAAAGTAATCTATTATCATGTAGTTCATTAGATTAATAATTGGTAGATCTGGAATCATAATATATACAGGATGGTAGGTAACTCCACGGACAAACTTTGGGAGGTGACTCCTTATATGAAATGAAAGAAAAAAGTTCTAATAAACATGGGACGAAAAACGTCTCCTTTCAGAGTTATGAACCGCCGAAAATTCGAAAATTCACGTTTCGAAACGCTCTGCCTTAGAAACTACAGGACGGATCCCAACTGTAAAAAGGAAATTGAGGTATAGGAATACTCCTTTAAGTACTAATAACGCGTTCGTTTCACCGATAACGGAGGATGGTAAAACATGGATATTTAGGTAGTTCGCATACTAGTTCCTGTGTAATTCCTTAAACCGCTTGTTATAGGTCCTATAGTTTCTAAGGCGGGCGTTTCGAAACATGATTTTTCGAATTTTTTGCGGTTCATAACTCTCAAATGAGACGTTTTTCTACCTATGTTTATAAGAACTTTTTTCTTTCATTTCGTACAAGGAATCACCTCCCAAACTTTGTCGGTGGAGTTACCTACCACCCTGTATATCTGAAATGTATTTGTTTAGTTTTGAAATACATAAACGAATCTGTGATTAATTTACTAGTTAGTTGTCGCATGGTTTTATTAATAGTTGTCAATATGGAATGAAGCTGGCAAATGTCTTATTTACAAATAAACCGACTTCAATGTGTAGTTTAACTTCGTGGCAGCTTAGGTTTTGTAGAGTTGATTTTTTTTTTTTTTTTTTTTTTATTTATTGAAATGAAACTGGACAGTAGATAATTAAAATTAAGAAAACTAATTAATAAAGCATCAGAAATGTGGAACATGGCTTGAAAAAGAAAGAAAAAAAAACTTATTCTAAACCATTCTCTCTATTTTCCAGGCTTTTAAGATACTGTCTGCAAAGAAGAATGATGGATTAAATAGTTGATCTAAACAAGAAGATAGTAAAATGTACAAGATTGAATGTGTAATAATAGTTTCTGTATTTTATAAACATATTTACAAATTCATCAATTAACTATGAATTTAGTTTCATGGAATCTCTGTATTTTGTACATACTTATATATTTTTGATACAATTATTGTATGTTGAGAATATGAAGTTTGTATGTACAGTTAATCTAAAACTAATTAATAGAATTAAATATATTTTTTACACTCCTTCTGGTTTCTTTTTTTCAACATTGTATATATTCCAATGTACTGGCGTTAACTTTTTCTGCAACTGTAGATTATATACATCGACTCTTCAGGTCTATGCCAGATACTGGAAAGAATTATTTTCTCGAAAGAGCCCTACACAGTATGGAAAGCATGTTGCGTAATGCATTGGGTTCTGTACTGTACTTTGTACTTCAAATTCGTTTCTAATCATGCTTCACTAAATATCGAACCAAGAGGTGGTCTGCGAGGGTGTAGTTACGCCACTGTTCCGACGTGCTTCAGGATATCGTGTTCGGTAATTACGTACTTACAACATTGTAATTTACGACATTTTTTTTTCAAACCAAAATATGTACAGTTGTGTTCAAAAAAGTTTGAAAGGCTTTGCTTTTCACAGCCGTACATAAAAAAATCGTAGTACTTCGGGTCTAAACAAATGTTTTAATTGGCGAAAGGAAATTCACAAGAAAGAGTGTACAGCACTTTAAAGGATGGTGAGTGGCCAGTTTATAAAGAAATGAACAAAAAACGCTGAAACTTCGTACCATGCAAACAGCGGCAAGGGGACATTTTTCGACATATTCTGTGATACTTAGGTTAACAGTGTTGCCTAATAGATGTACACTCATGTCCAAAATTGTTGTCGCATGTCTATAAATGTATTGTTGTAGGAATTGAATTTGATAACGAATTCATCTGATATTTCTTACAATGTTAGTATGTGTATAATCGGTAAAGACATGTATGTGGCAAATTTCATGTCAAAAGAGCAGTAAATAAGAACAATAAAACGAAAATAAATCTTTCTTGTCCATTAAGAAACATTCTGTTTTACTCATTCTAATGTTCGTATTTATAATTCTTTTCCCATGAAATTTATCACACATATACATTTCCCGATTACACACATAGTATCAGTATTAAAAGTACCCTGCAAAATCATTATCAAATTATATTCTTACAAGAAGACAGTTATAGATATGCGACAATCATTTTGGACATGAGTGTACATGTTTTTGAAATAACAACGTACAGTATCACAAACATCCAAATTTTAATGGCCTCTAGCAGTAGCAACGCAAGTGAGACGGACAGGCTTATCTAAAGTCTTTTAGTGTCTAATACTATGATAATGACGTACAAATTTCGAATGAATAGGAACAAAAATACAAAGGATTCAAATTTGATTTTTTTTTAACTTGATTTCGAAAAACTGCTTAGATTAGTATCTCATCCAATTTCATAGATAGCTTTCAATAGATGTCAAGATTATAATTCCGTTTACAGCAACTTGATATCTCAAACCGTTCTGAAGATAAGATATGGGTTAAGTTTGCAACACTGCTTAAAATTGTGTGATTCTAAGAACTTGTAAGTAGATCTATCAAACAGTATTGATGTAATATCGTAGAAGTAAAATAAATCAAAAAATGTTTTAAAAAGTTTCCATAAATACGCCATTTTAAGCAATAAATCAAAAGTAACCATTTTTTTAACATGCGGAATGGTTTGAGATATTAAATTGCTATAAATGGCATTATGATCTGTTTATTGAAAACTATCTACGTAATTAAATATGATACTTATCTAAACACGTTTTTCAAAATAAAGTCCTTTGAAAAAAAATCAAATATTCAATTTCTTGTACTTTTGTTTCGTAATATTTGACACTAAAGTACTTTGACTGTTCGTTACCCTGTCTTTGTAACTTTATATTTACTATTTGTGGAACCCTCCAAAATTTCCAATCTATTCGCAGTGCAAATTTAGGGTAAATCACTGTGTTAAATGATGTCCTTGTGTATAGTAACCATGAGTCCATAAATTAGACCAGCGTTTTTCGAACAGGTCCCCTTAGACTGGACTTAGTCCAAGAAAAGACACCCAAAATAAATAAAGTTCAAGTCACTATAGTTGAGAATCTGAAACAGGTGTAGGTTATACTATTTAGTAAAGATAAAATTCGATAGCTTACATAAAAGTACACTCATGTCCAAAATTTTTGTCGCATATCAATAACTGTCTTCTTGTAAGAATATAATTGGATAATGATTTTGCAGGGTACGTTTAATACTGATACTATGTGTATAATTGGGAAATGTATATTTCTGGTAAATTTCATAGGAAAAGAATTATAAATACGAAAATTAGAATGAGTAAAAAAAAATGTTGCTAAATGGACAAGAAAAATTTATTTTCGTTTTCTTGTTCTTAATATTTACTGTTCTTTTGACATGAAATGTGCCACATACATGTCTTTGCGGATTACTAACATTATAAGAAATACCGGGCGAATTCGTTATCAAATTATATTCCTAGAACAACTTATTTATAGACATGCGACAATAATTTTGGACATGAGTGTACAAGTATTCTTGATGGTCTTCAGTTTAAAAACTATGCGTGTCTATTAATTTCAATGTAGAATTAAGAGAATTTTCATTTATACCATTTTAAAAACACTATGCAATTAATTGGGATAGGCTCAAAACATAAATAAATTTGCTTTCAAAGGTGACAAGAATAGAGTTGTTTGTAGAACGTTCTGACTCTAATAGAAAGTTCTAGAAACGCTGAGTCACATTAATTCTTTGAAACTGGCCAAACGTGGAAAAGCATATATTCTCACAATTGTGATATTTTATTAATGTAGTAAGACTTGAAATTTTGTCTGATTTTTCTTTTCCATTGGGAAGGTGTTAATTAAACTGTAACTATGAGGGATAAAATAATTTTTAAAAATAGTGGGATAATAATTATGTTTATTTGAGATAATATTTAAAATTCCAGCTCAAAAAATAAATCCTAAGAATAAATATTTTGTAAATATGTTTAATTGTTTTAATTCTAAGAAATGCATATATTTTAATCAATATTCGTTTAAGAAGATTCCACTCGCAGTAGCAATCCCGATGCTCCGCCCACATAAATCTCCTTATTCGGTCCAATAACCAGGGCAGTGATGTAATTTCCAACGTCCAAGTTGGCAGTGTTCTTCATGGTCTCCACGTCCCATTCTCGTAGAGTGTTGTCCCATCCACCGCTGTAGAGTTTGTTCCCTTCGCCAGCCAAAGCGTTTATGATTTTGTCATGAGCCTGCAACAGAAAAATAATATTTCAGAAATTATGTTGATCATGTACATTATAATATCAAACATTGATTTTATGTTCGAAAATATAGAACGCAATGTACAAAACATTTAATAGAGAGGTTATCCACAAAATAAGCGGTAACCTAATTGAAAGAACACAAAATGTAATGAAACAAAAGAGTTTATCATCCGACTTGGACTACGTTTCTACATATTTACCATCACTGGCGTCCGCAAGGGGGAGGTTGGGGCTTACTTCCCACCATGGGCCAAGATAATGTGTAAAAATAAACATTTATTATATTTGTGATGATAATCGAATGTAACAGGTTGTCCGATCATCCTCGAAGCGTTGGCCAGCAAGAAACCCAGATGGGTGAAGTCTGGAATATACGGAGGATGAGGAAATGTTTTCCAGGGAAAGGCTATAAGCTCTCATTATGCACATTGTTCCATGCTTCGTTAAATTATCGCACTGATTTCCATACCATTGAAGCATGTTCTGTTCATAGGCGGCGCCACCGTGGCTGCAGCTGCACCCACATTAACTTCGATTTTCAAATTTCCTACAATAATACTTTCTATTTTGTGTATTTATTAATTTCTTATGTTTGGATATATTTGAGTGACTTTTTAAGTCTTAGGGATTATTTTTGAGATCTTAAGGTTCAATAGTGCGGAGCGTTCTGGCAACAACGTAAGGATGTGTTGTTCCATCCAAGGATCTTATAAAATAGAGGATCTGCCCTTACAAGAAAATCTTGAAGCCATACGTCACAGTTTCGTCACCCCTACTCTGTCCACTCCGCCCAATAGGATCGCAATGTTTTGAGCCAACAATCATGGCGGAAACGAAAGTAGTCGATCAGACGATGGCAGAAACGAGAGTAGCCAATCAGACGTGCCGATGCTCTGTTGTTTTTTGGCTTCATCGATTTAATAGGATGAAGATACATATGGGCAGATCTTCTATTTATAACATCCTTGGTTCCATCCTAGCCTGCAGCCACATTACCAAAATCCTGGCGCCGCCTATGGTTCTGTTAACTACACCACTAATTCAACGATGAATTTAAGTTCTGGGCATATTAAGCGCATTCAATATCAATGACTGAACTCACTTGACAAGCAGCGAGTGTTTTGATTTTCTTGAATATTATCGTAACTTTACGAAGTGTATGCATTTCTGTCTATTGTGACGTCTCTGGCTTGTAAATTGGTCTAATTCCTCAGTATACTTGCGATTCGGCGGGATTGTAGCATAATTTGCAAACTGGACGTGCTTTATAGGTGTAGGAGTATGTTTTGTACCTTGTGTTGAGTTCCAATGTGAAATTAAAACTACGAATACATATATTTGAGTATTCACAATTAATTCTAATTTGTAAAAATAAATATTTTTGCAACACTTCCTCACTGGTACGAAAGTTACACGTTTTCGAGGCTTGAATTTTGCTTATGACGACAATAAATCTTAAGTTTATATTTAATGCATTCCTGTCATGTATAGAATACTCCTCTCTATTCATTTGCCTTAACAAGCCTATTTCTATAAACATACAAGGAAAGTTAAATTGGTGCGACTGAAATGTCCGTCTTGATGTCTGATGAGAAACTCAACTTACCATCAGAACAAAGAGCGCTTCTAACATCACAAATTCAGTCCACATCCAACAAACAGATGGGGTGTGTTATTGAACAGAGTCATTTGGAAGTGCACCATGGAGAATATTGCTAATGACTTTGTTACGAATTCAAAGTGGGACATTCTGCAGAGCAAGCCGTGAAAGACTTTAAAAATGCATTTGGACCAGGAATGGTATAGCGAATCACGCAGAATTCGCCTTCGGTTTGTCAATTGTTATTCCTGTGTCATAGCATTGTAAAATGAACCCCCTGGGCACCGAGGAACATCATGTTCGAATGAGCTCTTGAGAAACATCGTGGAAGCCGACTGTCGGAATAGCGTTTGTGCCATTGGAGATTAATTATAAGGCATATATCACACTACTGTCGTTTGGCGTCTCTGTTCAATCGGTAAGATGAAGGAATTGGACTCACAGATGCCACATGAGTTGACAATAAGAATCGGCACCTCGATGTGCGTAGTTCTTAGACTGTATGGAATAACTTCGATTGTCACTTCTGATGAAAAATCTACGACAAACAAATAGTCAGGACAGTGATTGGATCGTGATCAACGTATAGAAAAGTATCCCAAGTCATCTCTCTACCCGCAGACGGTATTGCTGCTGTTTGGTGGGTGTGATCCATTCTATATTCCTCGTGAAGGTAAAAGCCATCACTGGAGAACACCATATTCCAGAACTCCTTGAAATGCAGTACGTAAGCATCTAACAAGCAAACATGCTGTCCTCATATTGGACAATAATGCTGTCGACGCATGCTCCCTGCATGAGATGTAGTATGAAACCGTCACCCACCGTATTCCGCATAGATGTGCTGAGTACCACCTCTTCCTGCATCTCGATCACTTCTTGAAACACAATAACATAAGGTAGTACAACGTGCTGTTAAGAATTTTGTCGCATCACAGACTTCATTCGCCACGGAATTCAATGGAGTTTAAGCAGTGGCAAGAGTGTGTGAAATGAAAATGAAATGTAATCTTTGAGTTTTACGTATCATGGTTATGCCGGCTAGGCTAAAGGAGACGGTGATAATGAGAAATAAATGAATTGGTCGAATGAGTAAAGTGGGAGAACTCCGAAAAAACTACACACATGATTTTTTCAACACAAAACCAATTGATTTGACATGTGCTGAGATGAATGCTCTACTATTGAGCCACCGCGGCTCCTAGTCAGATGTATATGGTTGCAAACTGCAACTATTTTGATTATACACTATTGCAGTTTTTCTGTTTCTTGGAAATGACTGGGACGGATGTTTCATTTGCACCAACCTAATAAATTTGAACATTACAAAATAAATAACTTCATCAAACTTCAAGCTCAATTCACTGTCTAACTTTTTAAAGAAACTTAATGTCTGACTAAGATTTGATAGTACTAAGGTTTTCCAAAAAGTTTCGGTCGAAATTTAAAAAGTGGAATAAGAGACACGGTGCTTAGCGTTAGAACTATCACCTCTAGTGCGAGAGGCCTGTGGTTTGTTCTCAGGCCAATTGAGTTTGTGGTCGACAACATGCTGTTCGTGAGTTTTCTTGGAGTGTTCTTACACATTTTATTCCATTAATTATTTCATAATAATCCGTCTCCTTTAGCATGAAGGGCACAATCTTCGGACGTAAAACTACAAATTTCAAACTGAGATAACTTACGTAACATACCACATACCGTAAGCGTCGGTGGACCACAGACGGGCAACTAGCTACATCTTGCCAAAATTTGCGGCCCCGCAGCGACGATCTGCCATGGCCCCACTTCCGTCTTGAAAATTATACCACGAGCGTCAAAGATGCGACGAAACACGAATGAACCACAAAATTGTCCCCCAAAAATATGTTAAATCTCCTATATGCGTCATCTGGAGACCGTGGTAGCGAGTGGACGTGTTTTTCTTTTGCTCCTGAGTGCAGTGAACCGTGATGGGTGTTGAGCTTGGAATTTATAGGGCCAGAATAGGCTTATTCAGAATTGCTGTGAAAGAATCATCATGTTCTGTGTTAGTGAATACACCAGGCTATACGAAAGTGTTTTTTGCCTACGGATTAATAATATTTACTTTGTTAATCATCGGGGGTGTAGAGCAGCATCCTGGGCCTCCTAGCACTCAACGCAATGACATTGCTGAAATTAAAGATATATTATCTTCTCTTCGCGCGTCCAATGAAAAAGTAGTGGTTGAAGTGGCATCCCTTTGTGCAGCTAATGAACGCTTAACAACTGAAATCAAAACATTAAGGGAAACAGTAACAAAACTGGTTGACAGAGTAGATACCATCGAGACGAAATTATTGGAAGTGACAAGTGAAGTAAGTGAGCTACATCGCTATACTACGTTCTTAGAACAAAAAATTGACGATCTCGAAAACAGGTCACGAAGACAAAATTTAGTGTTTTATGGGGTGAAGGAAGAAGGGAATGAAGACTGGGCAACTACAGAAAAAAAAGTGTGTGATTTGCTAAACGACCGACTGCAAATGGAAACTGATGACCAACTTATACAGAGGGCTCACCGCGTTGGAAGAAAGTGTCAGGGCAGAACAAGACCCATAGTATGTAAATTTTTAAGTGATAAGAAAAAGGAACACGTATTAAAAAATAGAAATAAACTTCGGGGTACAAACATTTGTGTGGACCAAGATTACTCTAGTTCTGTAAGGCAGGAACGTAAACAGTTGCAATATTATTTAATGAAAGCGCGCAAAGAAGGAAAATATGCAAATATCAATTTCCGATATTTGTATATTGAAGGGAAAAGATTCACGCTTGCCGAACTGCAGAACAGTGAAGACAGGTATTTCCAAGAAACTGACCAAGCCGAGGGAATTTACAATCAGCCACCTGAATCGCCTAAAGCAACTGTCAATCAAGAACAAGGAAAACCTCAACAGCATCTGCGACAAGAAAACCAAGCATCCGCTCCCTCCCCCAACCCTCTATCTGGACATTCCAAGGCAGGCAGAAAGATATCAACATGAGGGGGGTGCACCAAGGACACTTCCGTAAGTACAAAAACATTCGAAGTGAGAGGTGAAAGTGACAATATAGTTAAGGGGAAAGATTGCTATTTTAATATATATATTCAAAACGTAAGGGGAACTCGTACCAAATTAAGAACGCTGACCGAAAATGTATTAAGTAACAATTATCAGGTAATTGCATTAACTGAATCTTGGCTTACTAACAGTCATAATGACTCTGAACTCTTTGATTCGCGGTATGTCGTGGTAAGAGCTGACAGAAATATTGTTACTTCTGGTAAGAAATTGGGTGGTGGTGTTGTATTAGCTGTAAATAAAAAATATCGTGTGCAGAAAATTCCTTCCCCAAACATTCCTGGTGTTGATTGTATTACAGTAAAAGTTTTTGTAGATACGGTTAATTGTATATATATTGGTCTTGTATATATTGCACCTGGGTCAAATCAATCAATATATAGAGAATATTTTGAATACATATTTAGTGTACTACAACCAGAGAGTAACATTCTTCTGACAGGCGACTATAATCTCTCACAGGTCACGGGAACTGATTTCAATTTTTTAACATCTACTGGAACCTGTCAAGAATTATTTCACTTAATGAATTTTTATAATTTACAAACCTACAATAATATTAGAAACTCGTATGGCAAAACGCTTGACCTAATACTATCGAATCTTACCAGCGTAGAGGTCATACACGAACACCCTCCCCTTTTACCGGAGGATGCCCATCACCCAGCCCTCCTAGCTGAATATAAATGTATTAATTTTAGAAATGCTAAGTGTACAAACAAAAGCGAAGTAAGAGACTATAATTTTTTTAAAGCTGACTTTGATAAACTGTATCGCGAAATATCACTAACAAATTGGGAACCTATCACAGATAGTTTGACTGTAGATGACTCTGTGGATTTTTTCTATAATATACTCTATTCTATTTTTGACCGATGCATCCCGAGAAAAAGAGCTAAATTCAATTATCCTACTTGGTTTTCAAGTGACATAATTAGATTAATTAAGAGCAAATCATATCACCATAAGAAATGGAAGCAGGGTTCTCGGGACGCACTTTATCACTATAATAAATTTAAAGAATTGAGAACTCTTTCTAAAAAAGAAATTTCTAATGCATACAATATATATTTAAACAACTGTGAGGCCAATATTATAAATAATCCTAAGACTTTCTGGGCGTATGTTAAGAATAAAAAGAGTAATTCGGGAAGTAATATCTTTCATTATGATGGTCAAACTTTGAGTGACGATGCTGATATTGCAAACGCGTTTATGACAAATTTTCAAGTTACACACAATAAATCGAGCTACAATCTTATTCCTATGGAGCAACACAATAATTCGGAAATCCTGGACAAATTAAACATTAACTTTATAGATATCGAAGATGTGGAGAATGCTATTAAAAAACTTAAACCACGGTCATCTTGTGGACCAGACAAAATACCACCATATATCATTAAAGGCTGCTCAGAAATACTGAAACATCCCCTACAAGTTATTTTTAACAAGTCAATAGCTTCTTCTACATTTCCTACGAAATGGAAGATTGATGACGTCTGTCCCATTCCCAAAACAGGCTGTCCTACAGACCAAATAAAAAATTATCGACCGGTAACCCTACTATCTGCCCCATCTAAGATATTTGAAATTATTATATACGAAAAAATTTATTCACATGTACGGTCAGTAATATCTCCCTTTCAACATGGTTTCATGCCAAAGAGGTCAACTGTAACTAATCTCTCAGAACTTACACATTTTATAGCTAATCAAGTTGATAAAAAAGGAACAAGTAGATGTAATTTATACAGATTTCTCCAAGGCGTTCGACGTAATTAATCACGATATACTTCTAAGCAAACTTGTGACATTCAATTTTTCACAAAATCTTCAACAATTTATAGCATCCTATCTTTACCAACGGAAACATCGCGTTCGATACAAGAATATTTCAACTAAGGAATATGTCGTAGACTCTGGTGTGCCTCAGGGATCGAACTTAGGACCTCTGTTATTTATACTATTTGTTAACGATTTACCACCTGTAATAACATCTTCCCACAAACTTTTGTTTGCTGACGATCTAAAAATCTATCGCAGTATTTCCACGGAATTAGACGCAATTTCTTTGCAAAATGACATTAATGCTATTTCCCAATGGTGTGAATCAAACAAGTTGCTACTAAATATTAGAAAATGTAAAGTAGTATCATACACCAGGAAAATAAACTATGTACGCAATGTGTATACTATTAATCAAACACCAATTGAGAGAGTGGATTATGTTACTGATCTTGGAGTCACTCTGCAGTCAAACCTATCATTCGATATTCATGTCAACAGAGTAATTGGTGAGGCCTTTAGGAATCTTGGCTTTGTGATGAGATTAGGAGGTGATTTTTCTAATACTAATGCTCTCAAAACATTATACACTACCTATGTACGGTCTAAGGTGGAATATGCAGCGATAATATGGGGTTCTAATAGTAAGAAATATATAAATAAAATCGAAAACATTCAAAATAAATTTGTGCGCTTTTTGACATATAAAGAAATAGGTATATATCCCAAATTTGAGAACTACGAAGGTCTTCGAAACAAATATTTATTACAATCTCTTGAAAGCAGAAGAAGTCACTTCATATTATCTTTCTTACATAAAATAATTCATGGTGCAATTGATTCAGAATATTTGTTATCAGAAATCAAAATTCGCGTCCCACATAGAGCAACGAGACCCCATAATGACATATTCCATCTTTCAGCGCAAAGGACTAAAGCATTAGATGTATCACCTGTCAGAAAAATGTGTATATTGTATAATAAAATGTCACAAGAACACCCAGATATAGATATTTTTAGTTACAAACAAAATTTTCATTCTACATAAATTTGTTGTATCCTGTATATCGTGCTATTTGTATTTTAACGTATATTTTACTTTCATATTATTATTTTATTATATGTGTATCTTAGAGTGTATTATAATAGAATTGAGGTCATATTAGTATGTTATTATATATGTATTTTAAAGTGTATTAAATACACTTTACAATAAGGGAAAACTGTAATTAGGCATTTATTTGCCTGTTGTTTTTCCGAAATAAATAAATAAATTGTTTATATTAAAGTGAGTCTAAAAAGCACTAAAAGAAAAGTAGCGCGAACCACCAACCTTATTATTAGTAGGTGCGTGTTCTTCCGACATAGCCACGGAGGGGATGGAAACCTTGCTTGTAGAGGAATAAATCATTGACGTCTTTTTAATTTGGTCAATCAGAGTACTCCTTTGACCGTGTATATTCGACGATAACCGTTTGGGATCAGACAGAATGAGTTCGCCATGTAATTTTATAACAAAATGACACGAGTCTGGCAGTTTCCAACTAAATTCATACAATTATACGCACTCATCTCAATATTTTTCACTTCATGATGTAGAGGCGGAGTTTACACTTGACCCCCGGAGCTCACTTTAGGAACAATTCGTCAGAAAATAATAATATATAATAATAACCGGATGCACATGACTGGCGATAGTTCGTGTTGGTCCTTTCGCGATTCTCCGAGACGAATCGAAGGAGCGCGGACCAAAATGAAGTAACGTGGTGCTAACTTCAACACTCCGACTCTAGATATCTGTTTCGACTCGAAGAAACCGTGCCACTAGTGGCACACCAGTGGTAATGCTTCGACGCGTCGCTATGTCGCCGATCGACATTTACCGGCAAGTGGGCCACTAGATGTTGGTGACGTTTACGGCATGGGGTAGTAACTTCATTTTCCTGTTTTCATATACCTTCCCAGTCAAGGTATTCTCTGAGCAACGTTACTTATTGAACATTGTCAGTGTTAGAGTAACCAAAATGTTTAATGAATCCAACCGAACAAAATCGAAAGTTCCACGCGTCTTAACAAATTTCCCTACAAATCGAATCTTTTAAGATGCAGAGAGCTCCGTACGAACAAAAACAAGTATAAGACAGATTATAACACATGGGAACAAAGTGTAGAGAGCAGTAATAATCAATTGTGTTTCATCCTACCCATGAAAATGTATAACTCATTCCTTTGTTAGAAGAACTCCTGTCATGCATAACAGGAAGAGCGTAGCTGTTAATCGTAAAATACTTGAATACAGACGACTTTTAATTGTCAACGTATTTTCTTCAGAGCTAAAGCCTATGGGTTACAAGACCCATTCTACAAGGTAGAGCTGTTGGTATCAAGCCAACTTTTTAAGGGTAAAAAATTAATCTCAATATTTAGTCTTAAAGCTCATAACTCGGACCCTAATTGAGTTAGACCAGTGGTTCTGAAGCCTTTTTGAGTCACGACACAGCCTCCTTTGTTAAGTGCATCCGCGCCACCTAATGTATAAGTGAGAAACACTGCGACGGACTGTTTCTCCAGAGTTTGTCATCAATTCCAGTGCGAATGAACTGTTGTGTAAAAACGAAAGCTCAAATTTATCATTTAATACGAGCTTTCATTCCTGAACATCTCTAGAAAATAGGTAGGTCTAAGTAGTAGGCTTTTGTAATATTTTCCATTCTTCTTTCTTCAAATTTATATTGAATTCTATTATTTTTAATTACCATTATTATTTTTAATCACCATTGTCAGATTGCCTCGAAAATTTCACGACACATCGCTTGAAAACCACTGACTTAGACACATGAAACAGTAAACAGGGTGCGCAGAAAAGAACAAAGATTCAAAAAAAAAAAAAAAAAATCTATGACAGCCACTTAAGCAAACCGTCTCATCAAGGTAAATGGCTTCAAGTGTGATCCTTATTTTATCCTTGTTATAAATTTACCTTCCCTGACAGAATATTCACTATTCCCAATACAATTAATATTATTTTTTTAAAAAAAAGTATTTGCTTACCTTTAAGCATCCGAGTTGTTTGAATTTCTCTTGAGCGTCGCTGTGAACTAAGACATCCATACCGTCCCTGTCCACAAAACACAATTTGCCATTGAGCAATACCATTGGTCCCCGACCCATAATAGTTGTCTTTGTCATGAATTTATTCGTTTCCTCTGCAAAGAAATAAAATATAAGAAAGCCCTGAAGGTTAATATCATAATAGAGGACGAGACAAAGACAATGGATATAGAGACGAGGATTCATTTGTTGATCGAGACGTCTTCAAACATTATACAAACGAAAAACTGCGTTCGTCGGTCAAAAATCAGGATCTTTTATATTAGTAGAAAAGCTCGTTTTTGCAAGATGACAATAAGGTTAAATATTATAGAATTAGCCTCCCTTTCTCCCATACGTCTGTGAAGTTGTCCCGCCCACCTAAGGAATTTATCTTTATTTATATCTACAGCATTAATTTATCGTTAGTTTACGTTAGTTTTGTTACTGAAAAGTTAAATGGGCAGACCAACTTCACAATTCCTCACCCACAAACGAATTTGAGCATTCCTCCACCTTATATCGTTAGTTTGTTACCAAAACTACCGTTAGTTTCGCAGAAATACACTTTTAATTGAAAAATGATCAGACCAACTTCAGGGTTCCTCACCCACTAATAAATTTCAACATTCTTCCACTCATATCGTTAGCTTGTTAGGTTTGTTAAAACTATTCTTAGTTTCGCAAAAATATAGTAAACTAGCGTAAACTTACAGTAAACTAATATGAGAGAGAAAATTATGAAAATTGTTTATGGGCGGGCTAACCTCACACTTGACAGGAAACTTTATTTCTGAAATGGGGGCCGCGGTGGCTCAGTGGTAGAGCGTTCACTTCTGATGCCTGGGGATCTTTGGTTCGATCCCAGCTCGTGCCAAGTAAGCTTTGTCGTGGACAATCACCGTGAGCGTGGATTTTCTCGGGGTTCTCCCGTTCCCTCCCGCTTTCTTCATTCCACCATTTCATTCATTCTCATCATCACCGTCTCCTTTAGCCTAGCCGGCATAACTGTGGGACGTAAAACTTAAAGATTTCATTTTTATTTCTGAAATAGAAAAGTGTAGTTTCGCCATATTAACGATAGTTTTAGCAAAACTAATGTAAACTAATGATATGAGTTGAACAATGTTGATATTCATTTGTGAAGTTGACCTGCCCATTTATTTTACCAATAAACACTGTATTTTTGCGACACTAACGATAGTTTTAGCAAAACTGTCGACATGTAGAAAAGATAAATTCCTTAGATGGGCGGGGCAGTTTCACAGACGTTTTTCCCATTATAAAGGTAATCAAGAAAGTTCTGTTGCTTTTTCACCCAACACCTTCGAACATCGATATGTCATCTGAGACGTACCTGAAAGATCAAAAATATTTCCCATCAGCATCAACGACCTTCTGCCAACATTCTGGAAGGCTATAGATTCTATCGCGGTAGAACTTAGTGGGCAGTGAAGTGAAGAACGTATCAAGTGCATTTTGGATCTCTACTAGGGATTTGAATTGACGTCTTTTAAGGTGATTGTCCAAGGAATGGAACAAGTAATAATTGGATAGTGCAATGTCCAGGAAGTATGGCGGATGCAATTGTGTTTCCCATCCCAGGCGTAGAATGGTGTCCCGGGTAATCCCAGCCACGTGGGGCTTAGCGTTGTCCTGTAACAAGAGGATCTCTTAGCGATTCAGAAGTGCTGGCTCCAGAGTTTTGAGTTTTTCTTGAACATGGCTCAACTGCTGACAGTACACAGTTGCATTGATGCTCTGACCAGCTGGTAGCAGTTTCTGATGCACGATGCCACAAGTAGTCAACCAAACATACAGTAAGACCTTCTGCTGTAGTGCTTTTTTCGGCTGTTTTGCAACCACTTCAATGATGGCGCCATGAAGCTTCGTAAAGGACCCACTTCTCATCACATATCAACACGCTGTCCAGGAATGGTTCCTTCCTCACACGAGACAGCCAAGAAACACAGGTGTCTGCTCATGTTGCCTTCTGGCCCGGAATCAAATCATATGAGACCCATTGACCCAACTTACAGTGCTTCTTATGTTATAGAGGTGCTGCAGAATAGTTTCACCACTCACACTGAATTGTAGTCCCAGTTCCTCACATGTCTGGACACTGTTCGTCTTAATTGCTGCCTGAAGATTTTCATTTTATACATGTGTTGGTCTTCAGGCACGTGGTGCGTCTTCGAGTGTTTCGTCACCGTCCTTAAACTTGCTTGCTAAACCACCGCTGCACGTAGTCGCGACACCCTCACCAAAGGCCTGGCACATCTTCTGCCCCACTGCAGCGGTGTTTGACTCCAGTTTGCACTCGTACAGCACATACGACCTTATGACAATCAGTGAGGTCCCATGTTCACTCTATTCTTACGCAAGTTCATGGTGGAACTGAACTGCCACAAGCAGGTATTATGTTGGATATTTCCACACCAACAACTGACCTTCACCTTATCTCCATTCGCATTCAACTCACGGTGTGAGGGCCAATTGAACACAGACCTCAACAAAAAGCGACAAAACTTACTTGGTTACCTTTATAGAAGTGGAATTTTCAAAAACGCTGAAACAAGGATTCGTTTATTTAAATTAAGAGTTTATAAACAAATTTCATACTTACAACTTTAGTAAATCCACACATTCAATATTTTGTGAATAAAGAATTGGAAATTTAAATATTAAAGAACTACCCTGATCCCCTTCCCCTTTTAGAAGCGAAATTTTCGAAAGTGCTGACACACGTATCCTCTTATTTTAAAATGAAAGTTTACAAACCCTATTTTACACCTTCGACTTAAGCGAATCCTCCCATTGGCCATTTTACAGAAATTTGTTCTTTTCCTCTTCAGGAGCAAAATTTTCGAAAGCATTTTAATTAAGAGTTTCAAATTTAATCCATTATTTTAAATTAAGGGTTGTGAACCTAATTTCACATCTTCGACTTAAGCGAATCACCACATTGAGCGTTTTCTGAGTAAAGAATCAAATTTGAGTATTGTAGACAATATTGAATATTACACTTCAGGAATGGAATTTTTGATAACGCTAAAACATGTGTTTGGTTATTTTTAATTAATAATTTATACATAAAATTTTACACTTCCAATTTAATCAAATTCTCGTATTGTACGTACATTTTCTGAACGAAGAATCAGAAATTTCAATATTGTAGAAACTGGCGCCTTTTTTACATTTAGAAGCGAATATTTGGATATCACTGAAACAACATTCGGTTATCTTAAATTAAGAGCTTATATATCGAATTAACATCTCCAACTTAAGCAAGTCTTCACAGTGGGCATTTTCTCAATAAAGAGAAGTAAAACTTGATATTATAGAACTTTCTTTCTTTAAGAATGAATTGTTTGAAAATACTGAAACATATTTGCCGAGCTTCATCTCCTAACTTTAGAGGTTCGTGAAATTCTTTATCCTTGGTTCCTCCCAAAAGTTGTTCCTTCTTAGGATACCGGTACTACTTATTTCAAATATACCTTGCTTTTGTCACAAAATGAGTTTTGTGTCCAAATTTTACATTTCTAGCATAGCTATGGCCCTGGTATATATATATATATATATATATATATATATATATATATATATATATATATATATATATATATATATATATATATATATATATATATATATATATATATATATATATATGAAGTTTAGTAAACAAAAATATAATCTGGTCGTTTGTGGGATGGAGTTTGAATCCCCTCCAATCTAGCAGTAGATTTTTCGGTGTGATTCCAGAGGAAGTAATTATTTTTTTAAAGTATTAATGTAAATGATGAATGATCAACTCAAAAACAAAGGTACAGCTTCCTAAGCTAACATATCAAACAAAAACCTTTAAAAATAAACTGCTTTCCGTAGGTATTTGTGTGCACTTAAGACTGTAATAGCACACTACGCCAAACGTTGGAACACATTTCAATCATGAACATTATCAAAGATTTTCTAGAAAATTAAATAATATATTGTTATTTAGTACCCAATACACCTATAGATTCATTCAGGAAAAAGTGTGCATACGTGTATAGGCCTACTAGGTTTGGTTAGGTTAGGTTAGGCACTAGGTGTTAGCGACGTTTACGGCATGGGGCCAGTCCGTTACATTAAAAAACAAACAAAAGAAAAAAACAAGTAGTAAGTAGCAGATCTTACCTTTTAATTCCGTGACAACTACATCTTTGTCTCGAACAGTGAACAAGAGATTTCCGTCCACCTGAAGATCCCAGATTTCTTCCACCATATTGTAAACATACTTCCGAGCATCATTTTCCCACACACTCACCTATTTGGAAGAATGCAGTACCGGTAAGTTAAACAATAGTGAATAGATTGACGCTCATTCAAATATAAGATACTGAATAATTCAGCGTTTCCCAACCTTTTTCAACTTGCGGCACACTACGGGTGTTACTTGGATTCTAGCGGCACACTTATAGATATTTGTAAATATAAAACAGTGATATTTTTCTGTGATTATTGATCTCCTTCTCACAGAGAACAAAGCTCGAACACTTTTTTTCCCCGTGGTAAATCATTATGCTTATTTTTCATTCTAATTTAAAAATAAAAAAAACAATTGCAATGAAATATTGGACTGAAGTTTTTAAAAATACGCTTTCTTTTTAAAAACTGTATCCAACCTTTTACTAAGAAGAAAGATTACTAAATAACGAACGCACAAACAAATCTCATTTACTCTTAAAACACAAATGTAGGTAATTTGTCGAAAGGATTGAATGATATTTTAAACTTTCAAGTTACGAAATAGTTTGCAACAATAAAGAAGCAATAATGGTCATAACAATGACAACAAATACTTTTTTCAACATTAGAAATGTATAGAACAGTAACACGGTATGAAACTTAGAATTGTAGATTCATAGTAGAGGTTCATAGTAAAGTGAAATACAAATATACATTATTCCCTACGTTTTACAATTTGATTGCTATAAAATTAATAATTTTGTTTCGATTCCTCGCGGCACACCAGTGGCCCATTCACGGCACACTAGTGTGCCGCGGCACACCGATTGGGAAACGCTGGAATAATTGATTGACTAGTGCAGATGGAACCATGTCTTCGAATTCCATATTCTGGCTCATGTATCATGTAGGCTACAAGCTGAGGAACGGGGATTAAACTTCAGAAAAGAATAACAGGCAGATCGTATTATTATGCCACTAAACTAACGCACATTTTTATTTGGAACTAGTGACTGATTATTCGGCATTTTTCAGTAGATGTATTCGTGTATCGTCCAGGCTTTCTTAAAGAAAATTTTGTCCGGACTCTATTTGCTAAGTAATGTAACCGAGCAGTTATATAAATATATATGGTGTACTTTTACTTCAAATTTAACATTAATTGTCAAAGAAGATGAACAAAACAAGGAAAAGATTCCTTTACATAATTACAGGTCAGAAATCCATTATAAAATGTTAAGAATTATTATGTAATTTTATCTGTGAATTCGTTTTATGTGCTGAAGACAGTTTGACTTACATAATGAACTTCCTCATTATGTAAATCTTGCGTTAACGGATTTCATCGTCTGAACCAAATTAGATCTTGTACAACAACCCGATTTTTCTGGGTCACTTTTCGATGGCGTAGTTCTACTTCATAAACACAGGCACTTTGGGTAATCTCAGCAAAAGCAATAGTATAAAACCTCAAGATACTTCCGGGATAGCATGTTGTGTTACCAGATATTATATCGTTAGTTGTTTCGATGTAAGAAATTGGAATCACACTTTACCTTCAAACTCCAAACATCGTAGTCTGTATCAGTTAAAGTTCGGAAAAATAACAATTTCATCAAATTACAAACTCCTCTGTAAATCTCCACGATATTAAGTACTGAGATTGCATTTCAAGTGACTGTATTGTGAGACAACAAAAATGAAATGAAGTTTTACGTCCCACGCTTATGCCGGTTAGGCTAAAGGAGACGGTGATAATGAGTAATGGATGAAATGGTGGAATGAAGAAAGTGGGAGGAAACGGGAGAACCCCGAGGAAACCCACGCACACGGTGCTTGTCCACCACAAAGTTCACTTGGCGGGGGCCGGGATCGAACCCGGGACCCCAAGCACCAGAGATGAACGTTCTACCACTGAGCCACCGCGGCCCCACGTGAGACAACAAGTTCAATAAAAAAACGCAGGTATATGCTTAAGAACATTGCCAAGTGCAAAAAATGTTTCAACACATAAAACAATTCTCAAACACCACATAACAACTAATCAGAAACATTAAATCAATCACACATTGAAGCTTGTATCTTTTTATTCATGCCTAAAATTACCAGGTTTAATTAATATTGTATCTGGATCGTAAACTGAAATATTTCGTTTCAAATATTTTTTTATTGGATGGACATCATTGGATTCCGTTCCTGCTCGGAACGTTTAGGTGCTGCCTTTACAAACTTAAAGTATTGAAGCCTGTTGTGGCCCAACTTCTTTCCTGAAACTGTATATTTTGTGTCAGGACAATGAGCTGCCACATGGGGCACAGAAGTTCGACAATTCCAGGATGCACACACACTGAGTTCTATTGCATCCTTGAGTTGTACATTCTCCTGATTTCTTGCCTGTTGAATACCTTTGGTTGAACGAGACTCCAACAGCAATAGCCTCACAGCAGCAGACAAACCTTAGAAATGTATTGTAAGTGTATTTCAGGAGTTGGACAAGTGAGATGGTTGACATTTATAGTGACTGCGTGGGATGAATGTTCTGTTAGACTTCTAATGCGCCGTTGCAGTCGAACAGAGAGGGTTTGATATAATAATTTCATTCTGTGATAAGATACAGAATATACGCCTGCCAGCGTTTCTCCCAGGCATACTTCCGGGTGGCTTTGTGCCCCAGTAGTTGAAAGAATTCAATTGTGATATGCAATTACATGTCACCCTCGCGCAAGGCATGTCCTTTAGGAAATGTTCCAGCACATGCTCTTACATTATGATTGTCCTTTGAACATTTTTTTTCCTGCTGCCAAAATTAGAATTGCTCTTCCTGTTACCTGCTCTTCTCCTTCTTAGCGTCGAAATTGTCATAGCAATGCATAATAATGTGCCGAAGTAAAGAATAATACAAATGCTGAGAACTTATGCCAATTTGTGTAATGGCCAAGAACTCATTCTGAGTACTATCTTTTCTTTCATATTCTTGTTTTGGCGAAGCATCAAACGCAGAACTCGAAAGAATTCGTTCTGTGTCTCTACAAATTTCCTTCATTCTTATGCGTCATTGCTTACAAATATTTATTTTGAACATTGTTTTTAAATTCCCGGTGGGAGCTCATGTGGTTCGGATTCCACGTTAATCAGTAGGTCCACGTCTCATATAGCCTTGCTGCTGAACGGGACGTTAAACTCAAAATCAATTCAACTCAATCTTTTTAAACTAACGAGATACTTTACTGATTTCCTACGACATTACAACATACTATTCATTTAATTAATATAATTATAAAATTTAGAAGTGTAAGACTGTAGATTTCTATGAAGAAGTGACTCTGTAGTGTTGAGCATTATTGCTGCCGCTGAAGACATTCTGGTTCAAAATTTATTTTAACTGATTATCAAGTGCATAATCAGGCACGTAGCCAAGGGGGAGGGGGGCTCAGGGTCCGGACGCCACTTCGAAATCAGAAATGAATGAAAAGGTGGAATGAATAAAGTGGGAGGAAACGGGACAACCTCGAGAAAACCCCCACGCACGGTGTTTGTCCAGCACAAACCTCACTTGGCGCGAGCTGGGATCGAACGAAGCACCCCATGCACCAGAAGTGAGAATCTAATATGAGTTAACATTACAAAATTAAGGCCATAAACTACTATTTTTATATGATGCTAGCTTAATATGGTAGTAAGACTTCAATATTCTCGGAATTTCTACTTTGTTTCTGTTATATCTTGTCAAAATGTTTGAAATAAGGAACTTTTGGGTAGCGTCTTTAACTTTCTCACCTTTTAAATTTAGCAACCTCAATAAATGTTAATGAGGTTTTAGTTTTTATTCATAAATTTTAAATGATCATTTTGATGTTCTTTTTTTTCTTTTTCTTTTTTTTTTTTTTTTTTTTTTTTTGTACATTTTGAAAACAATTAATCCTAGCTTTTTATGGAGTTGAACGTCCAGCGATTATGCTCCAAGGCTAGGGAATTTTTCCATGATTTTTCTATAGAATACGGAATTAAATTTCTTTTTCGTGTTATAATAGGGGCAAAAAGAGGAAATACACTGTTATTTATTCACTAAAACTGACTAGAAAAAAAGATCGAAATTTTTCAGGCAAAAAATCCGTGGGAAAAGCACTTTTATTTTTATTTATTTTGAAAAATTGCGATTTCTTTAATCCCTTGCATCTTCTGTAATGGTCCAGAAGTAGAATTAGCGAAGTAAAGATTTTTTTACATAATAATATGAAAATCTATCTAAAAAAAATATAAACTGTTTAAAACTAGAGGTTACTAACTATAACTGTAACTATACCTGAGAAAATAACAATTCTGCTAACTATGCTAGTGAACATTTTCATCCAAACTTCACATTTCCTCCTACAGTTCATGGGTTTTCTATACTCTACTGATTCGATTCAACCTGGGATGTCAAAAGAAGCTGAAAACGAAAACAATTTAGCCCCTTTCTCATACAATGTTTCCATATTATTTGCAACTGAGGTGCAAATCTTGCGCCCTCAACTTATAACCTCAGTCAATGGATCATATCACTGGCGTCTCTGGAATGTAAAATTTGGGGGGGGGGGACATCAAAGAAAGTGATTTAAGTGGTAATACCTAGCCCAACCCGTTTATTATCTTCGATTTAATTTCTTACATTTCTGCTTACCTTCACGGACCCCCTAAAGTATATCAAGAACTCTGTTATAATCATTTCACAGCCTGAATATTATATTCCAAATAAATATAATTATTATTATTTACTATTCTGTCTTTAGTAAATAAATTAAATTAGAATAACATATTGAATATTTTGTACTCCAAAATATTGGGGGGGGACGCGTCCCCCTCGTCTCCCCGCCAGAGACGCCCGTGGATCATATCCTACTTGAAGTGGGTATGTCTACACTAAAAATGTGTACTCACTATGAGTACTCACTATGCCTTTTTCATCTCCTGAGAACAACCGTCCATTGCTGAAGCGTAGTCGATGTACCGGCTCTTCATGGCCCTCCAATGGTTGCTTTGGTTCCCAGCTTCCGATAGCCCATGTGTTGATATTAGTGTCGTTGGAGCATGTATACAGGGTGTCCCCCTTCGCTGCCATGTGATACACTACATACTTATTGGCTTGGATTTCAGCCACAGGCTTTAAGTCAGGAGTCCAAATCTGCAAATAAAAACAACACATTTGATTTTATAGATAAAACTGTTCCAAAAAAAACAAAGTCATCGCTATTTTTTTATTGCATGTTTCTTCAATATCACTGAACATTCCATACTTCAGAAGTATTATGACCCAGTCGTAGAACTCTGAATCTTTATTGAGAATGGACTGGAATTTAGGACGCACACGAGACGAGGCGAGACGAGAATTAAGGCTGCATTGTTTCATCTCAATAAAATGCTATATTGTCTCGAAAGTATATTGCTATCCCATCTCGATGAAATATCGTTTACGAGATTAGACAAAAGTAATACGTAGTAAAAACTTAAAGTACCGTATGGGAAATTTGCAACATTTTGACCAAAAATCAGCAAATCTCATAAGTTGTGATGGAAGAAGCTGACAATCAGACAAGAGACGGAGGATATATTTTTCTGCCTTTCTGGTCGATATCGATACAAAACTATCTTATGGGTACATGATTAGAATACAACTCTGGTTTGATTCCCGATGTTAGCCCATATGGATCAGATTCCACGTTAAATTGAATGCCCAAGCTTCAGATAGAATCTGCTGAGACGGTAAACTCCAAATCAACCAATGGGGGGGGGGTATCAGTGGTAGAGCGTTCACCTCCGGTGCTTGGGATCCTTCGTTCGATTCCAGCTCGCGCCCTATGGACTTTGTGGTGGACAGACACCTTGTGCGTGGGTTTTTTCTCCGGGTTCTCCCGTTTCCTCCCACTTCATTCCACCGTTTCACTCATCTCTCATCATCACCGTCTCCTTTAGCCTAACCGGCATAACCGTGGGACGTAAAACTTAAAGATTGCATTTCATTTCATTTTTTCCAAATCAACCAATTAATTGAAATGAAATGAAACCTTTCAATTTAACCAGGGGGTAAAAGTGAGGGGGAAATCGGGGGACGCCGTTACCCCACATCCAGTAAATATGTATGGTGTCCCTCTACTTCCGCAAAAATTACAATAAGCAAAGATAGGAACGGGGGACGGCGTAACGTCATGCTTCCCCCTACCTTTACAGATTCATTTTTACCCTGAGTTCAACGTCCCACGTCATGCCCTTTAGGCTAAGGGAGACCGATATTTAAGCTAAATGAATGGTTATGCAAGAATTGGTAGAATGGGAGTGTGGAAGGAAACAGGAGTATCCGAGAAAGCCCACAAATGCGATGTTGTCCACCACAAACTTCCATGACCGGGGATCGAACGAGGGACCCTTCGCACCAGAGGTAAGCTCTCTGCCTCTAAGAATCAACTAATTGTTCTCGACATTTGAATAGTTCCTCTAAACGAAATTTCAATCCTTCAACCAGTGGTATATGCAGAATTTCATCAAGGGCGTGTTCTAACACCCAAGTTCAAATCAATTATATTTTAAACAATAATAAAAATAACACTTTAGCGTATATACATATATTTTATATAAAGCATCCGCTAGCCAATATTTGTATGCAGTGGCGTATTTAAGGGGGTGGCTTCCGGGCTTAAGTCCCCCCTTCCGAAATTTTATTTATTATTTTAAAATAAATGAAATATCTTACAGAATGTTTACATTTCCAGGAATAAAGTTAGCAAAGCCCTTCACGAAGCAAAATCGTAAATACGCCACTGTGTGTATGTAATAACAAAACCTTGATTTCGAAATGTTAATTATTAAGTTTAGGGACATTGTCTACTCTTTTTAAGCAATAAATGCTGCTATTGGTCCCAAGATAGATAGCTTTTCTCAGGGTTAATACTTCTTCCAAATAAATTTAAAAATTAGACGAAGGTTTTAAGAAACGAGACATTTCACGAGTCGTCTCGTCTCGAACAGTCATTTATCTCCTTTTATCTCGAATTCCACAAAGAACGTCTAGTTTTGAATGTTGTCAAGTTTTCAAGGCGAAACTCGAGAGACATGTCTCGTGTCGTGCGCATTCCAAATGATGTTTGATTGATAGGAGTGGTTTTATAGGGAACAATTTTATGCTCGTATATATTCCCATGGCGTTTCTTCCATCATTCATTTGTACTAAACCTTCTGCGGGCAGAATTGTAGAACTTTTAGAAAACAAACTCACTAGCACGAAGCCCCAATTTTGATCCGACCAACTCCAGTGACGGATACAGAAGGTAAAAACTGGGGGCGCGGAGGTCAAAAGCCCAGACTATGATAGGTATATCATAAGTTTACTATAAACTTTTAAAAATATATTTTAAAAAATAACTTAAAATTATTTTTGTTACTCAAAAAGTAAGGGCCCTGGCCCCCCAGCCTCCGGTTAGATCTTCCACTGATCCAACTCGTGATTTGAAGTTGAAGGATATATGTGGTCAGCATGCCATTACTACTATGGTCAATTGTCTTAATCGGAACTCTGAAACAATGAAATCATAGGCCTTATGCAGAGTCGTTCTGACGTATGATTAGTGCCATACTAAAGAGTTCTACTAACATGTTTCCTGCAGTAGTCAGGCTTTTAGTATGACGCTAATCATACTTCAAAACGACTCTGCATAGGCCCACATGTGTTTACAAAACCAGACATGAGAATGTGTTTACTTCGTATTTTGAAAGGAAACAAATAAATCAGCAAACCTTTTTTTTTTTTAATTGATGCAATAAGCATATGATACTGATTGATAGAATTGGATTTGAAGATAGAATTGGATTATTTTTCTATCCATAGTGTGTGTAAGAAAATTGATTGTTAGAGGGGTCTAGAATTTGAAGGGAATTATCAAAAACGCTAAATTGCTAGGCTGTCTGCTTATTTCTAAAAAATGTCGAATTTCAGCTTTCTAAGTTGAGCGGCTGGTGAGATACCCAATATTTTGCACAAATTCGGACTCCTCTCCACTCCTCCTTGGTATATTATTATAATCAATATGATATGATAACATCTCAATTGGGATCAAGGTCTAATATAAACCGAAAATGTTTTCATTCTGCTTTGCCGTTTAGCCATACATAAAATTGAATTATAAACACTATTAAGTTATTTAAGTAAAGATAGTTATAAATAACTACATAAAGGGACTTGTCATTCACTTCCCACTTGTTCTGCGAATAGAGGCAACCGTAACCTTCTTGTACGAGACTATATCCACATATATAAAGGGACAATAATCTTTCATCTTTTCTGATAGAAAAGTGCATTTTTGCTACTGGCCAAGGGCGCCGATCCTGGGGACCAGGGGTCCCAGGCCCCCCAAAGCTCATGTGGGTCCCCCTATTGTATTTATGAATATACTATATTTGGCATAATTTGAATGCAATTTGTCTTGAAATCCTCATATATATATATATATACCTTCTGCATCTGAATGGCCCTCCTTCCCAAATTTACAGACAAATTGACACCCTTGCTACTGGCTACACTAGTTTGACGCGTTTGACGTACTTCCGTTTAATAATCTTCCTAGAGTGAAACAGAGTAGCTAGTCAGTGTACATACTTTTAATCTTTCCTCGGACTGCAAGCATTCATGTCAACTTGGGCCTCTTATTAAAATATGAAATTTTGTTCCACCTAAAATTTAAAATTTTAATAAACACTTTCATTACTTCTACGAGGTCCAGTTGGTATTTTAGTTACTTTTATGCTACATCTTAGCAGGTTGTTCAGACGATGACTCAGCTGCTGTATTTTGAATTATTCTGAGTTCTTTTGAAAATAGTGTGATGCGCCCATTCCATGTTTTACAAGTTGAATCGAGAGGACAATATTTGATAGAACTTAAAAAATATGTTTTTTTGGTACCCTATAGTAAATAATTTACTCAAATGAGCCCAGATCAAATTTTCTTCGTTTTAGAATGTTTTTTGGGATATGGTAAACCTATTAGTGCTTTATTTATGTATTGATGTTTATATCGCATCAGATAAAGTAAGGAATTTTCATGTTGAAGTGACCCCCCCCCTCGAATTACCAAGAGTTTAAGGGGGAGCAGTTACCTCCTGTCTTTCCACAAATTATACCTCTGATGAGAGTCCTTTCAGGTAACTTCCAGTTGTCCCCACGTCACTAAGGAACCTCAAAATCGTCTGGGTGTTCTCCACTTCGTTAATCTCACGGGGACTAAAATGAAATTGATTAAAAAAAAAACTTATGAAGTGAACTCAATTTGAAAGAATATTATTTTGATGAGTAATCTATTCATTATGAATTTCTTTTAGTTTAACGTCCCACGTTTATGTCCTAATGATCAATGATAGTGAAATTAAATTTTTGTATTCTCCCATCGAGAATCGAATCCAGAACCACACGAGAAAGCCATACGCGCTAGTCACTAGACCAGCGGGGAATGCTGTCACACAGACTGGTAAACTACTGAAACTAGGATTACTTGGGAAACATTAAATTAATCACTTATTTTTTTTTAGAGCCCGTGTTAGTCCATGACCTACAACAAACGAGTGTTTTTCTCTTACCTTGATTTTCCCATCATTAGCTCCACTGTAGAGCTTCCCATCGTAAAAGAGCAGACACTCTAAGTCATCCGAATGCTTCACATCATCCGCTGCGGTGGCTTTGATTGTTAAAGGCATGTTCCAATGTTAATATTTGCAATTGCTAAGAAAAAAGCTTCTACCACACTGGTTGAAAGCACTAAACTCTCTCCCAGCAATCAACCAATGGTAGCTCTTAATATTCGTAACGTTTCGGTTAAATTTAGCTCCGCCTCAGATTCTTCTCGACTACTCCGATTAAAAATAGCTCGTTCGCCTCCGCCAGAAAACACGAGATTCGCGCTCTGGTGCTCTGTCGAACTTTCGGACCATTGGGCGTAACTAATAAGAACAAACGAAACATCAAAGCTATTGCGTGAATTTATAATCACTATTTTCTTCACCATTTCGTATACATAATCGATATTGCTATAGGTAAAGGAATGTGTAATTAACAATAAGAATGTTGATAAAAATGTTAGGTAATTCAGCCCCAGGAGAATATTTTAAATCGAAAGGTTTCACTTTTTTGACGCTCTATCTCAGCTACTTAGTTACAAATAACTTGTAAGGCGTAAAACTTCAAGAAAATTGAACTGTAGTCCCAGACGCGTACCTAGAAATTTTTGTTGGGAGGGATCGAATAATACAAAACATTACGTATATATACAATAGTATCGAACGGGTGTTGTTCTACAGGCAAATAATAATAATAATAATAATAATAATAATAATAATAATAATAATAATAATAATAATAATAATAATAATAATAATAATAATAATAATAATAATTTTTAAGTATTGCTACCTATATTCTCACGGAAAATTATGAAATTATAATGTTTCTATCAGAAAAGAAATAGTACAGATGATGACTAAGATCAAATTTTTATTCTTCATCAGTTGTTTCTCTGCTAAACAAGTAGTTTTATTAAGGAAATGTACAAATGTATATGGAGTTATAAAGTTTTTGGAGGGGTCTCGACTCAGGGGACCTCCGCGTGGTGCGCTCCTGTGTAGTTCCCCTTATCTAGAATTACCATATGTTAGAATTTATGCAGACATGACCACACTTTGAGAGCAAAAATTTCCTTCTTCATACATTATCCGAAATTTCCTAATTTGTCCACATTTCTAAACTCAAATTCAGTTTCGGACATTTCACAAGTAAAGATATGTTCGGTTATTTGAATTCAGAGAAAGAATTGTTAACATAAAATTAGATTTACTTTAAAAAAAAGTCGAAATCAACATCATGCTGTATAAGTACGTACTCTTGTTTATTCATCTGTATAAATAGAAGAGGAAGGCCTGGATGACTGATTGATCAGTCAGTACCTGTGTCAAACCACTAAAGCTAAAAACTTCAACTTTAGACAGTGGAGAGACTTCATGATGCAAGGCATATATATAGGGTGTTAATGAACTATACCGATAAACTCTAAGAGGTGAGTCCTTACGTTAAAATAAGAGAAAAAGTTCATATCGACTACTAAGTTACATGGAATCTGATTGCATACTTGACATCCTGAGAAAATTGTAGCCCATGATCACATGCCACACTATCCACCTATCCACACTATAATAATTTTTTTGAATCCAAGATGGCAGCTGTCAGTGTGACATACTCCCAAAAGTACGCCCTGCCCTGGGACTAATGTGTATCACTCATCTCACATTTAATGAAACTACATCTGTTGGATTGTTTTAAAAGATTGGTAAGGAACTTTTGATACAACTTGTACCAAATATTTCTATAGGCCTATGGATCATTGTTATTAACTTTGTATTGCAAATACTATATATAGATGCTTCTAGGTGAAAGTATTTGACCACTCTGATGAATGTGACATACAAGGATGCTTTTCCAGTAATTGCAGAACTAAATATTTGGTGACTCACCATCACCACCCCATCAAACCTCTTTAGCTTGCTCCTGGCAAAAAGATTATATTTTCCGTATAATTAAACAGATAAATATTTTAAGAAACAAAAGTGTGTGAGCGTAGCGTAGTCACTAGCGCTCTTTCCTTTGGTCTGAGCGATCCCAGGTTCAATTCCAGCTGGGTACCTCATTGCAAAGGCGTCAAAGTCTTTTCAGGACTGCTATCCTGAGGATTTCCTGTGTTTCGCTCATTCATACCAGCCAAATGTCGGGATGGAACGTAACATGAAGGTCCCAGGATGCTTTCTTCCCACTTCCCCGGGTAGTGTAATCGCCGAGGGACGACATCTCTCATACGTGACGGTCCAAAATGGCCCTAGATGCCTATAGTCCAAAAATATAATTCCGTAATTCCCTAATTCTAACAACTACAAAAACATTGGGAAGTGAAATATTTCATTAACTACTTTAACACTAATGCGTAAAAGTTTTTTTTTTTTTTTTTTTTAAGTTTCACTACATAAAATAAAAGTTTTCCCATGATTTTTATTATACAAGTTATCCCTACCAAAGACGCAAATTTTTTTTTCAAAGAGGAATCAATTTTAATTAGGGCGAACTTCCTTGTACCCTCTCCTGTCAATTCGCACACTGACCACAACTGTGGGTATGGCTACAAACAACGAAAATTAATAATTCTAACCTGTTCTTTTTTCTTTTTTTGCCAAAGCAAACCATAAATTTGATTGTAATTTATTGCTGGATTTTTATGTATTTTATGGTGGTACACTAAAAATAATTTTAAAAATAGTTATTATGATTTGCTATTAAGTACTGTTCGTATTGAAGAGAGAATATTAACAGTGTAGAGCCAGTGCCAAAAAAGTGACCAGTAGGGATGGATTGTCAATGATACTGACCAGGGAAGGGTCCGAATGGGGCACTCGAGTTGTCGAACGATATGCATCTTATATGAAACTATGCACATATGCAGATGTCTGTATTTTCATTTATTTTCGATATCCGAAACAGTTAAATAACAATTTAAAATAAAGTGCGTTTTAAGCTTTGGTCAATGTTTCTTTTGTTAAAATAATCAATCCAAAGCCATGAATAGTCTTGCTATTTCATATGCCACATGATCCACTTTCTCTTTTACAATGTGAATCTGAATTCAAGATGGCCACTCAATATGGTGGTCAGAATGTTCATTACATTATCATTAGCAGATCTTATCATGCATCTACTACTAAATATTTGACGTTAATTTCTGTGGCCATTCACGCGTAGAACGATGATTCATTAGCTTTCTGTGTTGCTTGGCCCTACGGTCGGCCATATTTCTTCCGGCTCTCCTGCTTTCCCATGTTGCCCTCAGCCGCTATAAATTTGTATATGTACATAGTTTCACACCCTCTTTCATATCTGATACATGTCGTTCGGCAATACCGAGAAAATTCCGAGTATCCGGGCGGCCCAGTCCACCTCTGCTGTCCCGTGACAAAATAACCGTAACACGAACAGAGTAGAAACGCTCTCATGATCGTGACACAATTTTAACGAATTTCCTTTTATCTGGTTATTTCCTGAGAAGTATTATTGTGACACGCATTTCTTTCAGTTTTTGTATATATTTTAACCACAAAATCGTTACTCACTCACTGTCAGTTGAATGATACACCTGTTCTCTTGATAAACGCTAAATGTGGCATTTTGTAGTGTGGTATCTTTTATCCTTCTATTCATTTTTAAATTTACAAACTACCTATCATATTGTACCCTTACATATTAAATTGTACCTCCCTTCCAAATGCAAGGTGTGACAGGCATTATTATTATTATTTCACGAGTTTTTAAAAACTTCTTTCGTTTAAATAATACCTTTGAAAAGCTTTTCAAAAGTGTCAGGCCCGTAACTAAGAAGGGAGAGGGGGCGAGGAAAAGGATAGATTAGTTCCAGGACCTGCCAACAGGCAGAATATTTAATAATATAGTCGATATATACACACTGGGGCATGCCCACAGAGAGCGGTCCACCGGGAAAAAGACTATTCCCCAAAACTTCATAATTCGATGTATATTTGTACACTTTCTTAATAAAACTAGCAGCATTTCCTTTCTCTATCCTTTGCAAGTCATGTTGAAGAATAATGGACTGAAAGTACAATCACGAATAAAAGTTTAATAAATGAGTTTAATGTAGTTCGTGACATTATTTCCTCTTTCCGCTAATGATGAGCGCAAGAGTCTTGATCTTGCAGTTTTTGCAAGACTCTTGCATGCAAGACCAAGACCAAGACCAGGAATCTCGATGCAAGACCAAGACCAAGACCAGGAATCTCGATGCAAGACCAAGACCAAGACCAGGAATCGCGATGCAAGACCAAGACCAAGACCAGGAATCGCGATGCAAGACCAAGACCAAGACCAAGGGGTGCAAGACCAAGACCAAGACTCTTGCGCAAGAGTCTTGCACAAGTACCGGCTCAGTGGTAGAGCGGTCACGTGTGGTTATACGGGTCCCTGGTTGGATCCTAGCTAACATTATACTACAACAATAAATCTATATTATAAAATTGAAAGTGACTATTTTTGTGACTCCTAATTTCTTGACCACCCGACCAATCTCGATCAAATTGTCAACATAGATGCAGTTTGGGCCTGGGAGTGTTTTCATCATTTCACTTTGACGGTAAAACTTAGGGGAGGGGAGAAGGGGGAGTTATAAAATAATAAATAAAACTTAATAACTCTTGAACCAAACGAACAATCTCAATGAAATTTTTAACATAAATGAGGTTCAAGCCTGGAATGTTATATGTCAGTTCACTTTGACGGAGCAACGTAGTGGAGGGGAAGGTGTACAAAAATCAATATGAGTAAAAATAAAAGTGACTAAGTTTGTGACTCAATAACTCTTGAACCAATCTCAATCAAATTTTTAACATGTATGAGGTTCTTTCCTGGAAAGTTTTTTAGAGTTTGTTTCACTTTGATGGTGGAACCTAGGGGAGGAGGAGGGGAAAGATATTTAAAAATGACCGATATTAAAATGGAATCTATAGTTTTGGGGGTCGCTGAGAAACAGTGACACTTCCGATGCTGTTTAAATCGAAATTCAGCCCCGTAGCTTGTTGGAGGGGAGGGGAGATATATAGAAATAATCGAAAATGATGAATATTATAACGAGATACTTTGTATCGATTCATAATTGGGATATAGTATACGTAAGACCGTCTGAGTTCCAGAAGAAGCTGGACGCTCATACTTTTAGGGATTATTCATTGATTATCTACGAACTTAGAAAGGGGGTAACAAACCCACTTTCATTTACTTATCCACTGATACAAAAATAAAAAAAGAACGTACCTATTTGCCCTTGTACTTTATATGCTATAGCGCATTACATTATATGCAACAAGGATTTTGGTCTGCATCATGATATAAATTTAAAAATATTTAACATTTTTCGAATCGAAATCAACAAAATTTATTCTAGAAAGTAAAAATAGAATGTTAAGCACATATAATGAAGACAACGCAGTGATTTAATTTGGTAACGTATAAATATATAATATGAAGTATCCTCGCGCACGGAAGACAGGGGGTTCTCATGTATACTATTACCCATAATTGCATATATCTCGGGCAGAAAGTGCTTTTACACAAGCACCATACCTATTATAATGCTAATTTAAAAAAATAAAAAAAAAAAGATGAATGTTCTAACATAATTAATATATATGTAGTGGTTGTTTTGTTGGATGCTATATCGTTGTTTGTGTGAATATACGTTAAAAGGTAATCAAAGAATAAATTACTTAATATTTATCATTGGCTTGTAATTTCATTAAAAAGGGTGATCATCTTAGTGAATATAACATTTGAAGATATTTTAAAGTGTAAATGAGTATTGCCACTAGAGATATACTTATATTAATTGTACTAGGGTTGATGACTACCTTTGGTGAGTCGTTGTAAAATTTTTGGTTTACCTCACCCGGGATTTTGTAAATTCATATCCCGAAGTTTAAAGTAAGGGTGAATTTACCATAATAAGAAGGTTTATGAATATTAACTCAACTGTTCTTAGAAGTGGCAGAGTAATCATAAGAAAAGTCATGATTGGTGAGACAGTAGAGAATGAAATTGTTGACGGTGTTAACAATGAGCAGAATATAGCTCCCATTACACCTGGAATGTTGACACTAGAAGATAGAATCCTAATAGCGTTACAGCGACAGGAACAACGACTGGAACAAAGCCGAAAGGATGATTTAGAAGCCATGAAACAAAATTTAGCTCAGATGTCCGAAGAATTAAAACAAACGGTACAGCAAAAATCTGAAGAATCTAGTAGACAATATGAAGAATTGAGTAGACGATTAGAACAAATAGATCAAAAGTCAGAAGAAACAAAACAATCTGTAATACAAGCTGTGAGAGACATCACGTTACAATTTGATGAGAAGCTAAAAAGATTATCTGAAGATTGTAAGGATAACTACAATCATGTAATTCAAGAAGTTAATATTGTAAAAAAAGATTTTGAAGTAATGGAATCTTCTGTTCGTCAGCAAAAGATTCAGGTGACAGATAATTCTAACCAAATACGTGCAAATACACAATTGATATCTACCATGCAGGAGGAAATTAAGACGTTACAGATTAAAGACAATGCATACAACAATAACGTTGTTACTGATCGTTTGGAGTTCCTTCACCCCCAAGAAATGCCCTCGCATTCACCCGAAGCAGATCGACGTGGACCTTGCTTTACCTCTTCTTCAAGTAACCCATCCGATGATGATATTATTTTGGAAAGAATTCAGCGAAGGAATACAGATGGGCGGAAAAGAGATGGTGGAACTACGCATAACACAGTAGGTAGAAATTTTCATTTAACACGAAATGGTGAAAGAAATATAAAGTTAAGTGTAAAAATGAGTGAAATACGAGCTATGAGTAAATTTAGTGGTAGGCGCAATGAAAATGCTACTTCTTTCCTGGAAAAATTTCAGGATGAATGCAGTATAATGTGTATAGATAAATCTCAATATATGAAACTAATCCCTCATTTATTACTCCCACCGTGTTCTTTATGGTTCAAAGCAGTACGGGAGCACGTCAAAACATATGAGGAATTCAAAGCAGCGTTGATAGCAAATTATGAGAACGACTTTTTACTTGCTAACAGAGACGCTATGATTAGAAACCAACCTTTTCATCCTCGCTTACATAAATCTATTGTTGATTTTGTTGTGAACACTTACAATGAATTAAAAGTTGTAAATCCATTACAATCTGAATCCAGAGTAATTGCATCTATCCGAAATCTACTACCTTTTAAATTGCAACAAATTCTGCTTTCTACCCAGTGCATAAGTTTTAATCATCTGCTAATGCTTGTTCAATATTACGAAAGTCAATACCAGGCACAGAATAATCAAACTGGAGTAGGTAAAATGAGAAATAATTCAGATAACCTTAAGTCAGTACCTGTCCGGAATATGAATATCCGTAACGTAAACAATACGGAACATAACCTGGATAGAGTAAATTTAAATAATCAGAATAGACAAAGATATAATGCGAATTTACCTAACCTAACTAATTGTGATGATAATTATGTCAGACCATTTAACCGAAGTAGGTTCCAAAACAGACGAAATGTATGGCGTGATTCTAGAAATACTGTAAATCGTATTGATAGACGTAACTTTAATTTAAGAGATGGCACTACATATCAGAATCAAAACAATAATGCAATTCCTGTACAAAATAATAATGCGGAACCTAATCAAGATTGTGCAATACAATGTACTTTATTGGAACCATATACAAGTACGAATTTAAACTGACTGCAGCTGATGTGTTAGGGGTTAAACCCATATCAGCTATTGATTCTTATGAATATTATCTTCAAATTTATGTGTTAAGGTCAATAATGAAAACAATCTTTTACATGATGTATGTGTAAATAATGATTCGGAAATAGCAGTCAATAGATGTCAATATCAATTTGTGAATGTAGTAAATCATTGTTGGTTTACAGATGATAACATCAATGACGGTTTTAGTGTTGAAGAAAATTTTGTATTTTTAAAATCCTATAGTACTGCCAGAATACCTATCAAAATAAATGGATTAAGCACAGAAGCTTTATTGGATACGGGCGCAAATGCATCTTTGCTATCGTATTCGTTGTGGAAAGCAATTGCTAGTGATTATTCAAATTCTAAATTACAAAGAGCAGAGAATCTTATTATAGTAGATTTTACCGGTAAACACAAAAAGAGGGTAGCTGGGATTACTCATATCACAATAGCCATTCAAAGTTTTGAGATATCTATTCCTATTTTGGTGATAAAAGAATTGAATGAAAAACTAATCATTGGTTTAGATTTATTGTCGCAATTACGTGTAATGCTCGATTTCAGAAATCAAACTTTAACGATACCCGGTCTTCCTCAAGAGATCGTTCAAAAACTTCTTCCCAAATCTGATGATATTGCTTGTCAATATAATATTGTTCCTAATGTATTGAATAATGTTTCTGTAATTTCAGAAAGTGATAAATTAAATGATCAATTAACACAAGTTACGCAAAATTTAATGGATTCGAAAGATGATGTATTGTTTTCTGAGTGTGTTAAATCACTTGAAATGAGCCTCGACTTTATAGAGGATACAGTAAAAACTCACTTTAAGGATATCTTATATAAACACAAGAATGTTTTTTCACAACGTCCCGGATGTTGTAAGGATTTTATCTATTCTTTTAAGGTTAAGACAGACAAACCTATTGTGACTAAGCCATATATAATTCCTTACCGATACAGAGAAAATGTACGTCAACAAATTGCAGACATGTTAAGAGATGGAATCATTAGGCCCTCACGAAGCGTTCACCTTAATCCGTTACATGTAGTCCCTAAGAAAAATGGTTCCCTACGTGTAGTTTTGGATCTGAGACGTACAAATTGCCATATTGACTTAGAACAAGTGAGGTATCCACCAGTGGAAGAAATATTAGCCTCTTTACAGGGCAATGCAGTGTTCGGAAGTTTAGATTTAATACTAGCCTATAATCAGGTCGAATTGCATGAAGATTCGAAACCTTATACCGCGTTCAGTTTTGAAGGTCATTTGTACGAGTACAACCGTGTAGTCTTTGGGCTTATCAATGGTAGTGCGGCGTTAGCTTAAATAAACTTAATTAGCTTAAATAAACAGCGTGCTTAAATAAAGTCTTAGGTCAAGACTTACGCAGCAACGTAATTACCTACGCTGACGACATTTTGATAATGAGTAAAAATCCTCATGAATACTTAAAATACCTGGATATTGTTTTAGAGAGATTGGAAAGTTCGGGTCTCACTGTCAACATACAGAAATCCAAATTTTTACAAAATTCTATAGAATTTCTTGGCTACCAAATTGATGCATCCGGTGCACCGACGAATGTAAAACAGACACGGCAAGTATTAGGACTCTTCAATTGGTTTCGCAAGGCCATCCCACGATTTGCTGAGATAGCTCAACCTTTATTTATGATTACAAAAAAGGGAGTACCATGGCAATGAGGTCCGATTCAAGAATCTAGTTTTACTAAGTTGAAGGAGAGTGTAAAGCGAAACATCCATTTGAACCATCCTCGATACGATGTTCCTTTCTATGTTCAGTGCGACGGTTCTCAACTTGGAATCTCTGCGGTACTCTGGCAACCAAATCCAACTATCAAGGAACCGGCCGTTATCCATTGTGCTAGCCGTACTCTAAAGAAAGCTGAGAAAAGCTAAGCTATACAACTACGGAAATTGAATTATTGGCCGTACGTTTTGCAGTACAAAAATTTGCTCCGTATCTCAGCGAATGCCATTTTATAGTACTTACCGACCATAATTCATTACGATATCTTAATGGTATAAAAGGATACAATAACAGACTACTTCGTTGGTCGTTAGAGCTTCAGTCTTATGACTTTGAGGTACAACACATCAAGGGAGTAGATAATGGACCCGTAGATACTTTATCACGTTTGTTTCCTGGAGAAGAACAACATATATTGTCTATCCACGAATTTAAGGTCTTACAGGATGAAATAGCCACTATTTCAATGGAAGATTTAAGGGAACATCAACTGAATCATCATGAATACAATCAAATCATGAAACATTTGTCTTCTTGTAGTGCGGAATGTAATTGCCCCAAACAATGGAATTCCAGATTTAAACTATCCAACGGAATACTGCTTATTAGAGATTTTAAGTTCAAGTCCAGAAATAAAATTTGCATACCACCTACGTTGACAACCCGCATATTAAAAGCCTATCATGATGATTTCGGTCATTTTGGTTATATGAAAGTATGTGCCTTGATTAATAAATCTTTTTATTGGAGAGGAATGAGAGTCCAAATCAAGAATCATATCAAGGACTGTATTGAATGTATGCAAATAAAACACAACTACCAGGCTGTGCAGAAACCTATGCTATCGATAACCCCAGAGAGACCACATTCGTTCATATCTATTGATCTATATAGACCGTTACCGCGAGCAGCTACAGGAGAAACTTATTTACTTACCACTATGGATATTTTTTTGCGCTATGTAATAGCTTACCCTCTGCGTAGAGCAACTTCCGCTGCTATCATAAATAAAATTTTGAATGTATACATTCCACATTGTGGTCCTGTCAAACACATATTATGTGATAATGGTTCACAATTCAAAAGTGATGTGTTTATTAAAGCAATGAATAAGGCTAACATTAAAATTCATTTCGTAACTCCGTACCATCCTAGTAGCTCTATTGTAGAAAATGTGCATCGTAATTTTGGTATGTTGTTTCGACACTTTTGTAAAGACAAACATACCGAATGGATTCAACATGTTAATCAAATCACGTATCTTTTGAATTATTCGATATCAGACACATTGGGCGTGTCTCCTGCTAATGTACCTAACGGTTCTGATTTGATTTTCCTTGTGGAACAACATTTTAATATCAAGTTGGAAGATTCGGCAATCGTAGATTCTTCAAATTTAGTGAATATGGTAAAAATTCGAAGACACAACAAATTTTTGAAGCGTAATTCTAAATTAGAGCCTCTACAAGAAGGAAAATATCGAATCAAGACCAATGACTTAGTTTTTGTTAAACAACACCCACAAAGTAATGCGTTGTTAAAGAAGATTTATAAATTTTGTGATGTTTTCTCAGGTCCTTATTTATGTTTCAAGGAAATAAACCCTAAAGTTTTTGAATTGTTGAACGCTAAAACAGGTACGTCAATTGGACTTCGTAATATAGACGAGTTGAAGGTTTGGAGACCTTCCCAGTATACAAGAGAAAAATGGATGCAACTGGTAAAAAAGTTAGTGGCACCTGACATTCTTGCTCAAATAAATAAGAATGAAGGAAACTAAGGGTGATTTTGTCCTCTATCTTGTTGCTTCATTATTTTCATCAGTTAGTACCTTTATCTTTTCACCATATTCCCCGTAAGTCTGTGTGAAAATAAATTTATTTCCTTCTTTTCGCTCACCCGAGCATAGGTTACATTTAATTTTTGATTTTTTTTACTTAATTTAATTTTCTTTAATTCTCATTAACAAATATTCATTTCCAAATGATTTTAATTCTGTTTTGCTAATGTGAAAAATTATAATTCGATTTATTATTGATTAAAAACAAAGGTTATTTATATTATATTGATTTGTGTTGAAACTTTATTGTCAAAGATTATATTTAGTATAAGGCTCATTCTATTAATTTAATGATCTGACGACCGTACCCATGCGTCACCTTATATGATATTCGGATAAGATTCTTTTGTATCCCGACACCTTATTGATATGATACATAATTATTATATAATTCACTCTGGAAAGATCAACCATTTTTTTAACATGGCCGTTTTTAATGATGATTGGAACTATTGATCATTGTAATTTATGTTTCAGAATGTAATTATCTCTTACGCTTTTGATTTCGAATCCTTCGTTAATTGTATTAGTAAGCGACGACCTTTTAATGGTAAAAGATAAATAATAGTGGAATGAAAGTTTTGTTGTAAATGTATTTATATGAGATAACTGAACGAAGTTATATATGAGGGACGATTAAAATGTAAAGAATACAACTATTATCATGTTATTATTATAAACGGACCAGTGATTCTTAAATATAAAAGCCAAGCTTTCATGTAACTTTTATATTTAGTCCCTTTATCGAGCGACATTTTCTATAACGAGATATTTTGTATCGATTCATAATTGCATATATCTCGGGCAGAAAGTGCTTTTACACAAGCACCATACCTGTTATAATGTTAATTAAAAAAATAAAAAAAAGATGAATGTTCTAACATAATTAATATATATGTAGTGGTTGTTTTGTTGGATGCTATATCGTTGTTTGTGTGAATATACGTTAAAAGGTAATCAAAGAATAAATTACTTAATATTTATCATTGGCTTGTAATTTCATTAAAAAGGGTGATCATCTTAGTGAATATAACATTTGAAGATATATTAATTGTACTAGGGTTGATGACTACCTTTGGTGAGTCGTTGTAATATTAGTGTCTAATCCATGATTTTCGAGGTCGCTGAGTTCAATACTGAGATTTCCTATACCGTTTACGACCGAATTCAGCCTCGTAACTTGGGGGAGAGGGACATACATAATAATGATCAAAAATGACCAAATATTAGTGCCGAATCCATAGTTTTTGGGGTCTCTGACACGCATCGGCGCAAATCTGTCTTCAACATTGGGAGGGACGGATAAGACCGTTCCCATATTATATACATATATATAAGCGATGTTCAAAATATTTATGAAGTTGAAAAACAATGCTGCGAAGGATCAGGGGAGCAGAATTGTCTTCATTGGCGTATTTAGGAGGCTATCGGGCTCCAACCCCCCCCCCCCGAAATAAATGTTAGTTTTTTGCATTCCACGTACAACAATAATCCTTCTTACCATTTCTACGAATGTCATTGACTTTCCATTTTCTTATGCTTTTTGTTCTGAAATAATACTGTATTTGTCAAATTTCATTCCATGTAAGAACTGTCCATTTCATTCCAGAAGACTTTCGTTCTTTCTTTCGTCCTTTCTACTTTTCTGTTTCTTTTCCCTGACATTACTTTCTTTCATTTCGACTATCATACTTTATCGACCGTTGTCAGTTGTGATTCAAGTCGGTCGTAATCCGCAACACCAGAACTAAGAGGAGTTGATAAGAGAAACTGGTGTTCCACACCAACTTGCGCGGATATCAACATGGCAGAACTTTAGTTATTATAACAAAGGAAATATTGTATCGTTTAGTTATTTTTAAAAGAGGGAAATATTTGAATTAAAGAAAATCAAAACGGGGGAATAATTAGCCCGAGAAATTAGGAAAGCCAAGAGAATGCTCCTTTTTCTTGTATGAATAGAATAAAGGGTTAGATTCACTCCTAAATTTTTGTATCATATCATATAGGATTTATCGGTCTGCAATTCTTGCCATTATAACTTTAATTTATGCATAAATTAAAATATATTTAATTCTCAAACTCAGATGGGCAATTGCCCACTTCCTTCTTTTGTGTTGGGCATAGCCCCTCGAAACAAAATCCTAAATACGCCTTATTCTAGAGAAGGGAGATGAAACTCATATTACGGTAGATGAATCTGATCAACTGTTTTAGAGTATATTATATATTAGGCGATGTAAATGAAGTAGTAGTACATATCAGTATTACAAATCACTGCCGTGAACACATTCTGAAATCTGAATACATGCATATTTATAATTGGTATGTTTCTAATTAAGCATCCACAAAGATCCACGTTAAAATTGTTTTATAATAATATAATAATATAAATAATGACTTCCCCAAAACTATGAAGAAAGAATATCAATTATGTATGATGCAAAAATACTCTTTGAGCAAAATGACGATAATCTCAATAATATTACAAGAATGGTTACAGAAATCTGTCGCATGTCATATACTCTTTAGTTAACAGATGTAACCTTAAGATTATGGAGAAAAATATTCCAGCAATTGAATTCTTTTCTTTGCTTACGAAGTATCCTCTCTCAAAAGAAAAATTGGGACACGCGGAAATACGTAGGAAATAAAAACATGGTCCGAACTAGCAGAGAAGAAAAAGCAGGCAAAATTACGTTGGCCACAAAATCCAAATGAAATAACTACACAAAATTTCGTAGACATCAGGCGGGAAACTTCCAAAACTTTAAGAACAAAGAAACGCGATTTTTTGAAAGCTAAAATGTACGAACTTGAAGATAATAGTAAAAATAAAAACATTCGGGACATGTATAAAGGGATCAACGAATTTAAGGAAGGCTATCAATCTCGTGCTTATATTAAAGAAAGTTGATGGAACAGTTTTCACTGATACAGATAGCATTTTAAATAGATGGAAAGATTTAAAGGTCAAAAACTAATGTGCGTGATACTCACCTCAGAACCGTATATTCCAGAACCCAACCGAATAGAAGTAGAAATCGCTATAAAGAAATTAAAGAAACCCAAATCTCCGGGTGCAAACGAAATTCCGGCTGAGTTAATTTTAGCTGGAGGCGAAAAATTGTGGAACAAGATACACAAACTTCTCCTTATCTACAAGTAAGAATTTCCACAAGAGTGGAAAGAATTGAGTTTTAGGTCCCACGGTCATGCCGGTTAGGCTAAAGGAGAAAGAGTGGAAAGAATCAATCATTGTTGCAATCTACAAGAAAGGCGACAAAACTGACTGTAATAATTATCGAGACATCTCTCTTCTGTCAACATCCTATAAAATCCCATAAAATCCATCCTATAAAACATCCTATAAAACAAGATTGACCCCATACGCAGATGAAATTATTGGAGATCATCAGTGCGGATTTAGACAAAATTGATCAACTATCGACCAAATATTTACCATTCGCCAAATACTCGAAAAGAAGTGGAAATACAATAGCCCGGCAAATCAACTATTTATTTAGAAAGGCTTACGACTCGGTTAGGAGAGAAACATTGTACGACGTTCTTATAGAATTTGGAATTCCGAAAAAGCTAATTAGATCAATTAAGGCATGTTTAAATGAATCCCAAAGTAAAGGCCGGGTAGGAAAATTTTTGGCCAAGAGCTTTCACATCGAGAATGGCCTGAAAGAAGAAGATGCGTTGTCGCTATTATTATTCAACTTTGTCCTGGAATACGCTATAAGGAAAATCAAAGATAGCAACCAGGGCCTAGAGCTGAACGGTGTTCAGCAGGTTATGCGTACGCTGATGATGTAAATTTAATAGGGAATTATAGGAGAACAATAGGAAGAAATGCAGAGGTCTTATTAAACGCTTGCAGGAACAAGGGTTTAGAAGTAAATGCAGAGAAAACTAAATACATGGAACTGCGTCGGGACCGTAATATGGTAAATTGTAAATGCGTTAAAATATTAAATAATACTTTTGATAGAGTGGATACTTTCAAATATCTAGGATCAATATTAACAGACGAAAATCCTATTCACGAAAAAATTAAATGTCGACTAAAAACAGAGAATTTATGTTATTATTCAGTTCAAAATCTCTTGTCGTCGCGAATTCTGTCGAGGAATTTGAAGCTTAAAATAAATAAAACGATAATCACACCTGTTGTTCTGTATGGTTTCGAAACATGGTAGCTTACTCTGAGGGAAGAACATAGACTGAAAATATTTGAGAACAAGATCCTGAGACGAATTTTCGGACCCAAGAGGAACGGGAATGGGGAATGGCGGAAATTTCATAACAAGGAACTACATACTTTATATGGTTTACCCAACATTGTTAGGGTCGTCAAGTCTAGAAGGCTTAGGTGGGCATGTCATGTAGCTAGAACGGAAGAAAGTAGAAACGCTTTCAAAGTCTTGACTGGAAGACCAATCGAAAAACAACCATTAGGAAGACCTAGGCGCAGATGGGAGGACAATATTAAGATATATCTCGCGGAGATAGGAATACAAAGTAGAAACTGGATGCAGTTAGCTAAGGATAGAAGTCAGTGGAGAGCTTTTGTGAACGCGACATTGAACATCCGGGTTCCATAGGCTATAGAGTTAGTTAGCTTACGAAGCATGAGTAGATGCCTAGGCTGATACTACAAATAGATTAAATGCGCATTTACTGAAAAGATTGGTTCTACTGACATTGGATAGTCTATATACTCTTCGTGTGCTAGGGCCTAGGGGAGATGAGGAAATAAGATTTCATATCAGGTTACGTCACGCGCCAGACCAAGACCATAGTCGCACGCCTTCATTTTCATTAAGAATGGAAAAGCCAAGAGAAACAAATTTCATCTCCCTTTCCTGTGTGGCAGTCGGACACAAATCATCACACTTATCTGCAAAAAGCACTTTTATAATCGGATTATTGGGAGAGCCTCCAGTTCGAATGTTGGGGGGGACATGTCTCCCCATTTCCCCGGTATTTATGCCCGTACCTACAGCTGAGACAACTTTCCAGCATGAGGAGAGAGGCATATCCTCCTCTGACATTTATTGCAATTTGTGCCCAAGTAGCGGAAATAGAATTAATACATATTGATGAGACTACTAAACGCACTACAGCACGAAATTCAGTTTGAAATACTACAGAATACGATTCTTTTTTAAAAATGAAAAAGCCAAGAGAAATCAATTTCATCTTACATTCCTTTCTAGCAGTCGGACACAAATCATTACACTTATCCTAAAAAGCACTTTTTAAAGTCAGATTATTGGGGGTACAGTCTCCCCCAGGTCCAAGATTGGGGGGACATGTCCCCCTCGTCCCCCCGGGATTTGCGCCAGTGTTGACACGAACAGTGACACTTGTGATGCCGTTTAAATCCAAATTCAGTCCCGCAACTTGGGGAGGAGGAGGAGAGAGAAATATAAAAATAATCGAAAATGACTGATATTAGAGAGCGCTTTACTAATAGTAAAAAAAGTGATTGACTAACAAAATTTATTATTATTATTATTATTATTATTATTATTATTATTATTATTATTATTATTATTATTATTATTATTATTATTATTATTATTATTATTATTATTATTTTAGTTTAACCCAACGAAGTGGGTACTTAATGCTAGTAATCTACGTTCACGAGTGAGACTTCAAACAACTTGGAGTTTGATGCCGTTATTTTGTATTTCTAATACATGTCAACAATATTTATATAAATTGAATTTACACAAAAGACATGGACAGTTGAGTCGTTTTCAGTTTTCACTCAAATTATTCTAAAATATTAAGAGGTTTGATTATAATAATTATTATTTTAATTCTCTCTCCCTCTTTTATTGGTCAATATTGCTAGACATATCTTCATCATCATAGGGGGCGCGGTGGCTCAGTGGTAGAGCGTTCACCTCTGGTGCTTGGGGTCCCGGGTTCGATCCCAGCCCCCGCCAAGTGGTGGACAAACACCGTGCTCGTGGGTTTTCTCGGGGTTCTCCCGTTTCCTCCCACTTTCTTCATTCCACCATTTCATTCATCTCTCATAATCACCGTCTCCTTTAGCCTAACCGGCATAACCGTGGGACGTAAAACTTAAAGATTTCATTTCATTTTTTTCAACATCATAATAGCTATTCTGCTATTATTGGTAAGTTATTTGCTTCAACAGACAAGGTTCAACGTTCGGTGCTCCTCAGCTAGTCTCTTCGTGTTGACGTAGCAATTTTCTGTTTTAATACCTTCCATCAACTAGTCTGCTTCGCTCCCCCATCTCTTTCCTTCCACAATACTCTCTAGCACGTCCCTCATGATACAGTTCCTCCTAAACTAATATCCTAACCAGTTCCTCTTCCTTCTCTTAACAATATCAAAAATTCTTCTTTTTTGCTCCTACTGCTAATATTTCTAACACCTTCTCATTTGTTTTCGTTCAACACAGCTAATTCTCCCCTTTTTTCTCCATGCCAATGTTTCGAAAGTCTGCAATTTTTTCATCGCTTTTGCGTAATGTGAATGTTTCTGCTCCATAGACTACCGGTACATAATGGAATCAGTAAAACAAAGTTTCAATATTTAATTGGAAGTTTGTTTAATACAAGGATTAGCTAATCGTGGTTGAAAAGAAAAATCTGACGCCTTTAGAGTATAAAAATTAATTTGCAATTCATGGTATTTCAATAATCTGTGCATTCTGATTTTCTTTCATGCACCTCAGGGGTAACTTCCCTAGTTTGGTAACCACTGGAGTATTGGATCTGTTAAAAAATATAAACAGATTACGAAACGTTGTGATTTAGGCATATCTTATAAGTAGTGAAGCGTGGGCACCCATTAAAAAAAAAATAAAGGTCATCAGCTATGTTGTACATTATCATCATACTTACACGACGTTAAATTATATTACATTTACAAACATACATTGTATTTCCGTTACTACTGGTGCATTGTAGAGTTTATTGTCCCTTATATCCATAGTAAAATTTACCTATGAAAAGCTTGAGATTTCTTAAATGCAAGACTTGCAAGACTCTTGCATGCAAGACCAAGACCAAGACCAAGACTGGATGTGCAAGACCAAGACCAAGACCAAGTGTTCCAGTGCAAGACCAAGACCAAGACCAAGTGTTCCAGTGCAAGACCAAGACCAAGACTAAGTGTTCCAGTGCAAGACCAAGACCAAGACTGAATGTGCAAGACCAAGACCAAGACCAAGTGTTCCAGTGCAAGACCAAGACCAAGACTGGGTGTGCAAGACCAAGACCAAGACCAAGTGTTCCAGTGCAAGACCAAGACCAAGACTTGGTGTGCAAGACCAAGACCAAGACCAAGTGTTCCAGTGCAAGACCAAGACCAAAACTGGAAGTGCAAGACCAAGACCAAGACCAAGACTGGAAGTGCAAGACCAAGACCAAGACCACCCAGGTCTTGGTCTTGGTCTTGCATTTGCTCATCGCTACTTTCCGCAGTCTGCCCGCTTTCCGAAAAGCTACAAATACTGTCTTCTTTTCATTGATGTACAAACCTCTTCTTTCTGCTCATTCTACTATAAAAAACATTACCATCTGTTAAATTATTGGATTTGTTTTCATGCCATCCACATATGCATAGGGATGTGCACGAGTCGAAACACACTTTGTAAAATTCGAGACGAGACGAGACAAATGTATTTCTCCACTTGAATTTTCGAGTCGAGACTGCTTGTAAAAATCTCAACTCGACTCGAATGTCTCGAAAATCTTTTTATAATTTTTAATATTATTTCAAAGAAAGTATTCACTCAGAAACAGCCTTGAAACCAATTCCAGCATTTATTACTTTAGAAAGGTACATTCGCATAAATTTAATAGTTAATCTTTCGAGATCAAGATTTAATTTTCAGCTCAATTCAGTTAATTAAAACTAATATTAATGTCATGATATTTGATTATACTTTAAATATAATAATAATAATAATAATAATAATAATAATAATAATAATAATAATAATAATAATAATAATAATAATAATAATAATAATAATAATAATAATAGTCTTATTAGGATAAGGGGTTCGGATTTTTTCACACAATCGATGTAGAGCGTGTATGACACATGTCACGTGAATCATATTAGGGTAGCATACTAGTCCAGGAAATCTAGAGCAATTTTACCCTCAACCTGGGCAAAATTGCAACCTTTAGTTTTACACCTGTATTTTGTTTAGGTACCCCACCTGATGAAAATATCCAAAATCCGACAAAATCGGACCACGGGAACACCTCCAAAAACGGGTTTCAAAAAGGCGGACCATGATTTTTCGAAAAAATCGTAGACCTTTACGTTGGCGGCTCTAGTAGTCCTCTTAATTGACACAGAGACATGAATGATACCTCGTTGAAACGCTCATAGACAACAAATTCCAACGAAGTGACTTTTGTACCCATCATGCCCAACCCCTAGAAAAAGAAGAAGAAGAAAGTTGATTTTTTGTTTTTTTCTCTTCTAAATTGATATTTCTTGGACCCTTGCAACACTGTACGTCCTCATACGCCTTCACAAAAATTCTCACGCGTAGACCAGATATTGGTAACAATAACATTTAAAAAAATGAAGGACGTAGATTCAACAGTAAGGGAGATAAAAATTCGGAACCGCGGACCAAGGAGGGTCACTCTGTATATTTTTTACAGCGGTCTAACTTATGTTTCTTAGATCTAGCATCCTCCCTAATTGTCACAGGGACATGGAGCATACCGCATTGGAAAGCTTATGGAACCCCCTTGCCAACGACGTATCGTTTGTGCCCCCTGTGTCCAACCTGTAGAAAAAGAAGAAGAAGAAACCTTGAAAAAGTTGGAAAAATCTACACTTTTATTTTCTTTTGCTCTGGAAACCTTAAAAATCGTTGTGCACAAGGGGCACATACGATACGTCGTTGGAAAGGTGGTTCTTTAAGCTTTTCTACAAATCAGTACTGAATAGCGTACTTAAAATCATAAAGAATAAACCATAGTAACTATGTAGTTTAATAAGCCAAGATGGATGTTACATTTACTTTAAGTGTTCCGCAATGTTGTTTCACTACGTTAGCAAAGGCGATTCAATAATAACTCGTAAACATGTTTCAATTTTCATAGTTCTTGAATTGTTTTCACACTTCTGTAGCGGATAATGTAGACCATAATCTCCAAACGCTGAGTGGTTTAGGCACATTCCATGGTATGGGAATGTTGGCGGCCATTACTCCATCCACTACTACCAGTCTAACCATTCTTCGGAAGCCTGTCTCTGATGCTGATGTGAAGTCCCTTGCCAGTGTTCCCATTCATGCATACACTGAAGCCAGGGCTATTCTTGAAAAGGTCAACTGTGAACTGGTAACAGCACCATCACCGAACGAAAGCTCCCTGGACATTTTGTGGAAACTTTCCTGGCACTTTCCGTCACGCACTCCAAACTGGTCAGGAATGATGCAGGCCATTCACGCAGATCCATCTCTTCATCATCCAGGGAAATCCACTGTTCTCTGCTTACCGATTATTGCCCTCCCTCCATCTGATATGTCATGCATCTATTTCACTTTAGTGTACCTGAATAATCTTGCGAGAAAATATAAAGTCACACCAATCATCAACTTAGACCAACCACTGTTTTGGAAAGCTTCACGTATCCTGCATGGCAGAGCACATAACACCAGTATTAAGGACACGGTTCTCCTGTTGGGTTCATTTCATACTCTGATGAACCTTCTAGGAGCAATTGGTTCCCTGATGGATGGTTCAGGCTTACGTGAAATCTTGCATGGGGTTTATGGAGAAAATTCGGTAACATATGTTAAGTGGCAAGTCCGTAGCAAGAGCCTTCCGTGCGCACCTGATGGTTGACCTCGCATTAAGTGCATTGCTTGTGGAGAATGTTTTTCTGGAGACCAATAACGGAATACACAGAACTATCAACGATGCTTACTCTCTCTACCAGAGTCTGATGTCAGGTGAGATTAATGTAACTGGAGCTAGTTCTTCACCTCTTCTTCAAGAAGCCCAGAAAAAATAGAAGAACGAAAGTCAGAACTTATTAACACATCAAAAACAAGTCAGTTGTGGCTTGCATACCAGCGCATGTTGACTACAGCAAGGAAACTTGTGGCAGCAGACCGAACAGGAAGCTGGGAGGATCACCTTGATGCTATAGCAGAGTGCATTCCCATATTCGCTGCAGCAGGACACTTCAATTATTTGAAGTCGACATGCTTGTACCTGCAAACAATGTTAACGCTGCCATCGGTTAATCCAACAGTTCACGAAAGCTTTCAAAATGGGTTCGGAGTTATTAGAAGAAGCAACCGTTATTGGGCTGGGTTGTCTTCTGATCTAGTCATAGAGCAGGTTCTGATGAGATCGCTAAAATCCACTGGAGGTCTAACCCATGGGAGGGAATGTCGGAAATGCAATGATCTTTGTGGGTGCTCTCAATGCCAGCATGCTCCGAGTATAATCTGGTGATGCAAACTCTTACTCACACAGCGTATGTCACTAGCGAACAACACAAAGAAGCCGAAACGTCAAGAATGTCACGTGATATCAGTAACACACGTCACATTCTTGCACGACTGCAGCCCATCTCACCATTTGACGGAGATAAATCATTGAGAAACATTGTCACTGGCGTCATAGCGGATTCCTCCGTCAACGTCCATAATTTATTTTCAGTTGGGGAAGAGCTTGCGAAGCAACTATCTGGCAAAGACCTGTTCACTGTGAAGTGGAAGCGTGCTGATAAAGTCAAAACTCTAGCATCCGCGAGTAGTGTTACAATCAGCAACGATATCTCCGTCGATTCGAATCTTTTGTTTCAAAGACTGTTAGTTGTCGCTAATGCAGGCAGCACATCTTTAGAGGAGACCTTAGCTCATGAATTATGTGCCCACCCACCAGCTTTATTTAAGTCACCCAGCATGATGCGTAAGGCAGACAAAGCCCCACTGGCCCATGTGATACTAGAGCTCAGCAAGCAGCAGACCGCACAGTTTGAGGAAACGGAGCCAGACAATATTCTGTATGTCTTAGACGGAGGATCTTTGTTACATAGACTACAATGGTGTAAAGGCAGTTCGTACAACAATATCGCTGCATCATTTGCTGAGTATATAGTTCGTAAATATGGCACATCAACCATCGTGTTTGATGGCCATGGATCACGATCAACGAAAGATGTCACACACCACCGTCGAGCTGGATCCTGTGCTGATCCAACAGTGCATTTTATGCCATCGATGGAATTCGTGGGCAAAAAGGACAGCTTCTTGTCCAACAAAAGTAATAAGGAGCAAATGATCGACCTCATAACAGTCCACCTAGAGAAAGTAGGTTGCACAGTGCTTCACGCTGACGGAGATGCTGATGTTCTGATAGCCACAACAGCAGCCACAGCTTCCAAAACCTATCACACTTTTGTGATTGGAGAAGACACAGACGTACTACTTTTACTCCTATATTACTCACAACCGACTCCATTCCGCCTCGTCTACCGCAGTGACATAAATACAAGAAAAAACGTTAAGCCCGATTATGACATACACCTAATTCGTGAAAGTCTCAGTCCCAGCTTGTGTGAACATCTCCTCTTGTTGCATGCCTTTACTGGTTGCGACAGCACATCACGAGTGTATGGGCTTGGAAAGCAGAAGGCATTTATAAAAATGCAGAAAGACTCTAGACTTCGAGAAATAGCTTCTGCATTTTGTTTTCCTGGCCAGCCAGCAAGCGCAATAATCGAAGCCGGGCATAAAGCAATGGTTCTATTGTTTGGGGGTGATGATCACATCGACCTCACTCGTCTTAGACATCGCATGTTCAGTGCAAAAGTCACAACAGTCAAATGTTTCGTAGCTCCAGAAAGACTGCCACCAACTGCGTCTTCCACCAAATTCCACTCTCTTCGCACCTACCACCAGGTCCAGGTGTGGAAGTCGAAACCTGCAAACGCTACAGAATGGGGCTGGCAAGAAAGGAATGGTGAGCTCCACCCAATCTTATGTGATCTACCACCAGCTCCAGCGAATTTGCTCACCATTGTTCATTGCAACTGTGTTACCGGGTGTGCAACAACGCATTGTACTTGCAGAAAGCATGGCCTTCCATGTGCTATTGCTTGTGGTGTCTGCCAAGAAACCGAATGTTTTAACTGTTTAAATGAATATAGTGAGGACAGTGTTAGCGTAGGCGATGACGATGTAGATGTGTAATTAGCCTCCAAAAGTCTTTCGTCTTCCCATTCTTTTGCTTTCGAATATTTTTGCTTTATATATAGGTGTTATGTTTCTATAAAACGAATTGTCTTGTACACTGTATTATGGTAAGACCTTCTATTTGCTATTTCTTGTGGTGTGTGCCAAGAAACTGAATGTTTTAACTGTTTAAATGAATATGGTGAGGACAGTGTTAGCTTAGGCAATGACGATGTAGATGTGTAATTTTCCTCCCAAAGTCTTTCGTTATTCCCATTCTTTTGCTTAAGAATATTTTTGTTTTATGTATAGTACTTATATTAAAGCGACCTTTGATTTAAAGAAAGAAACAAGATTTTTTTCTAGCGTACAATGATTATCAGGGTTGCCAGAGCCCAAGAAAGGTAAAAGTGTAGATTTTCCCAATTTTTTCAAGGTTTCTTCTTCTATTTCTGCATGTTGGGCACAGGGGGCACAAACGATACGTCGTTGGCAAGGGGGTTCTGTAAGCTTTCCAATGCGGTATGCTTCATGTCCCTGTGACAATTAGGGAGGATGCTAGATCTAAGAAACATAAGTTAGACCGCTGTAAAAAATATACAGAGTGACCCTCCTTGGTCCGTGGTTCCGAATTTTTATCTCCCTTACTGTTAAACCTACGTCCTTCATTTTTTAATGTTGTTGTTACCAATATCTGGTCTACGCGTGAGAATTTTTGTGAAGGCGTATGAGGACGTACAGTGTTGCAAGGGTCCAAGAAATATCAATTTAGAAGAGAAAAAACAAAAAAATCAACTTTCTTCTTCTTCTTTTTCTAGGGGTTGGACATGATGGGTACAAAAGTCACTTCGTTGGAATTTGTTGTCTATGAGCGTTTCAACGAGGTATCATTCATGTCTCTGTGTCAAATAAGAGGACTACTAGAGCCGCCAACGTAAAGGTCTACGATTTTTTCGAAAAACCATGGTCCGCCATTTTGAAACCCGTTTTTGGAGGTGTTCCCGTGGTCCGATTTTGTCGGATTTTGGATATTTTCATCAGGTGGGGTACCTAAACAAAATACAGGTGTAAAACTAAAGGTTGCAATTTTTCCCAGGTCAAACCGTATTTTGACTCGACTATACAGAAAGAGCTTCACCAGTTTTCCTCATATAAGAAGCACCATCAATCAGAAAAACAAAACATTGTCATATTTCACACCATTCGGCCACAACGTGTATAAATATTCATTGAACAGCCCAGAGGTGGATCCAGGACGGACTTCTGGGGGTGGGTTGTAATACTGCTACTTAGAGCTACTTTTAAGAGCTCCACACTCTGGGATGGGTTTAATTTATATATAAAATAAAAAACTTTCCCCTTCTGAGGGGGCTATCGCCCCGATCGCCCCCTGGATCCGCCACTGGAACAGCTTGCAATTGTCACGTGATTCGTAACTGAGAGTTCTTTAGAGGCTAGCAAGAAATGTTTTTTGGAAATTATTTCATAATTTTTCAGTACACCTACTGTAACATTCCCCACTTTTCTAACACTAACAGAATCACTAGTTTCATCAATGCTCATTAATTTTTATTTCGTTTTCATATACGGGCCTAATATGTTAATTTTCTTCATAGCATTTAGTTAGATAGTTTTTCCGAAGCATTAACTCAACCAGGGCCGGCGCGAAGGGGGGTCGAGCCGTGCCAAAACCCAGGGCGACAAAATTTGAAAAAGAAAATAATAAAGGGGCGGCATGTGAAAGTATCGCCCAGGGCGGCAAAACTTTTAGCGCCGGCCCTGAACTCATCTGGAGAACTTAAGTTCGTATAATTGTTAAGAAAATTTCGGAGCTCAGGATTATTTATCTTATATAGGGGCATGTTGCAGAGACGAACGCTTTACATAAATCTAAATAGTACTGTATATTTGTTGTGACACTGGAAGATGAGGGACCCTGCAGTGTGAGGGTGCAGTATGTTCTCCGATGAGTTTGTCGCGATGAAACACGTGACGCAGCAGCGATATGTTTACTACCTGACAAGTATTGCAGTGCCTGGAAACGTTAATTTTCACTTAGACGTTTTACCGTCAGTGGTAAAAATGTTTTTAAATTCCAGTAAGTAGTTTTCTAAACGTTCACGCACACTGGATTTCACTTTGGACATAGTTAATTCACAGATCCAAAAATATAAACTTCACTACTGTATAACAATGACTCAATTAACAGGAGTTCCACAACTTGGATCTGTATATAAGGCACTGGCGTCAAATTTCTAGACTGAAACGCGATAATATTACGAAGGAAAAAGACGTTTGGCAGCAAATAGCTTGTGGTAAAAGTGCGACAATTAGGTGGGATTTTGAAGCCGGACTGGAAGCCCTAGCATCATCACGACTAACAAATTACACGTTGGTGAAGGCAATGATAAAGCACTTCAACGCAGGGGCGTCATTTAGGGGGCAGGGAGGGGCAATTGTCCCCCTGAGTTTGAGATTTCTATAGATTTTATCAATAAAATAGTAGTAAATCAGTGAAATACGCGAAATTTTACTTATATCAAGGGGTTTTGCCCCCCCAAGCAAAATCTGAAATGACGCTCCTGCTTCAACGAAACCTTTCTCCTTGTTTAGTAATATCAAATTTCCCCTTCACCTACGGTCACTCGTCCTCCCCTCAGTTTTGGCTTCAAGGTACAAAGCACTCTTTTATAAGCTCTTGGTTGGGCACAAGTTACCCCAGTACGGATATCAGAATTTATGATGACGCTTTTCTGCAGGCAGGAAATTCCTGCAAATATGATGGATAGATTTATGTAGCCCATTTTTTTCCATGTTAATTTCTTTCGAGAGAAAGGAAAAATCAATTCGCTGTGAAATTTAGAAAAAATAACTTAAAATTATTAAAAATATGTATTTGTTACAAAAATGTCCAAAATATTTATTTACGTAACTTTTTTTTAAGAAAATATGTATTTTTATGCGAAATAAAATTTGTAATTGACACTTGCAGACTCTTAATTCGGATAATAAACTTTGTTTTGAGTTTGTACATGTTTGGGAAAAAATATGCTTTTATATACAAATCCGGGCCTTACTTATTACATATCCTCTGGTTGAGCACTTTAAAAGGTACTGATTTCAGTGCTATGACTCTGCATGAATTCAAATAATTCAACTTCAGCATTCCCTTTGTATAACATTTTGATGCAATTATTTAATTTCCGATAACCAGTATAGCAGTTATGAAGACCTTTTGCATGATTTTTCGTTGCGTTGCTGTACGTAGAATATTGTGAACATTGGTATAGAGTGAATCCCACACAGAATGAAGCCCCTCATTCTTGCAAAAGGGATAATATTTCTAATGTTTGGGGGCTGGCAACTTTGTATACGAAATAGTTGAAGAAGAAAATGTCAGCTGACGAATTGCAGAATAATACCTATTATCACATCTTGCAGGTATTTATATAGATATAATATGTCATGTAGAAATTAAGTTATATTACGATGGCTCAAATTACAAAGAATTGTTTTCATATATTACTAACCTTGAAGGTAATGCTGAATTCGGGTGAAAGCTATGACTGCAGTAGAAACTGCTTTACAATTACATCATTATTATTTGTTCTATCCTGTTTTATGGGGGCGCGCTTATATTCATGAAATATAAACTTCTTCTGGCAGGAAATGAACTCCTGCAAAGGGTGCAGAGGAAAACTTTACACGCTCCAGCGGCGCATCAATAAATAGAGCCGCTTTAAATTGGTATAGTAGAGTAGAGTAAGAGGATAAATAGGGTAGGAGTAAAAACTGGCTAGCTTAAGGTTAAGCAAGTTTCGACTCATGGATATAGTATACATGAAGCTGCATCAGTCCCCGAAGGAGCAGGACGCTCATACTTTTAGGGATTATTCATTGAGTATATACGAACTTATGAAGGGGGTAACAAAGCGACTTTTATTTACTTATCGACTGATACGAAAATAAAAAAGAACGTACCTGTACTTTATATCTGCATATGTAGTGCCCTTGTACTTTATCTATAACTATGTGTGTGTGTGTGGGGAGATTTAACGCATATCGCATTTCTTGTGCACATGGATACTTCTTACTATTGCACTACGTAGAAAATTTATGGTATTTCATGTAGAAGTGGTAATAGAACACAGAAGAAACGCAGATCAGGGGTTCTCATGTATACTATTACCGATTATTCATTGAGTATGTACGAACTTACAAAAGGGGTAACAAAGCGACTTTTATTTACTTATCGATTGATACGAAAACAAAAAAGGACGTACTTGTACTTTATGTCTGCATGTGTATGGAATCTCATGGTCGTAGATCGGCCGCATGATCTGCTCCTGAAAATACTGTGAATTTATTTTCAAGTTCTTCGCCAGCCTACGAATCTTCAGTTTACCTCGGTAACAGTAGCCAGAAACGACCATGAACCATTTTGGGAAGGATTTTTTTATAGACACGGACCCACCTTCTGAAGTTCTTAGCACCTTTCTCTCGGTACATGAAGGCTCTCGGTTTGCCGTAGGTGCGGTGGCTCAGTGGTAGAGCGTTTACCTCCGGTGCTTGGGGTCCTTGGTTTGATTCCAGCTTGCGCCGTGTGGTCTTTGTGGTGGACAAAGACCGTGCTCGTGGGTTTTCTCGGGGTTCTCCCATTTCCTCCCACTTCCTCCATTTCATTCATTTCTAATAATCACAGTCTCCTTTAGCCTAACCGGCATAACCGTGGGACGTAAAGCTAAAGATTTCATTTCTTTTTTTCAATTTTCAATGAAAAAAGTCATTTGTCATAGCTGTAAGGCTAACAACATCACTCACACTTTACAGGGATTGGCACTTCGTAAATATGAATACACGTTTAAGACAGTTTGCCTTGCTTGGCTATTTAATGGACTGCCACCTCTATGTAATCGAAAATAACACTCAGGTGAACAGACTGAATTTCCCTTACACACGACGCCATATAGCACCTGTACAGCAGAAAACAAGCTATTTTATACATATGTATTAAATATTGTACTTCACAAATATATTGTAGGTATTTTATCCCATCATAACTGCACAATTTGTTCTACATAAAGAGTAATCTTTGAAATGTGGGATTATCTGTTTGCGCGCATCGACAAACTGCATTGCTTGTTACACAAAATGTTGCAGCCTTGTGTTCGTTTCTATAACTCAACATCATTGCGTATTTGCGAGCATGCATTATGTATAACGATTTGTTACTTCAAAGTACTAATAATTTTAACGATATGTAGGTAAATGTAAAAAATGAGGTTCTGTAGTAGGAAACTTTCATAATCTTTGCGTTCCAACATTACTTGGAATTACTTATGGTTAGTGATTTGGGGCTATTGAAATTACGTCACTGAAAACTTAGGTTGGCCACGATTGTATCTATCTAATAGTCATTTTTCATGTGCACTCCTTCATTTTAAATGTCATAAAACATTTGTGATGATTTTGCACTAGTTACTCTACACCTGCAAACACAAAACAACTGTATTTCTTAGTATTTACTTCTGCCGCCTACAGATATTTGCTCCTTCTTAACACATCTCTTTGCGAAATGTGGTGTGCCTAAACTTGACCAGCATCCTAATTTCCATCGGCGAAGTAGGAAATCTTTATTTTATGTTTACAAGCGTAGAGCAAGAAGTTTGTTACCATTACAAGTGCTCTGATGTATGTTATTTTATGAGGTTTCAAGTTTTTTTTTCACTATCCTCATTTATGCACATATTTTTTGTCGCTGACACGCCTGCTTCCTGCGGGGCCTTTGTTTATGCGCTCCTGCCCTCCTCTGTTTTATAGCATTCTCGCTTTTAGTGGCCATCTAGCACAAGTTGTTTTCGGGTTTTGTAGTCATTAGGGCATATGTCCGGACGCGTATTTATAACCATAAAGGGAAGACCTCGTGAAGTGAATCTGCACCCATTAATGAAACTGTAAACCTAAGAAGCAATTTCTAAGGTTGTAGGAGTGAATTTCGTGATGAAATAATGTCATATAATAGGTTAACACTTAATCGTTTTCTGGACATGTAAGCTTGCACGCATATTACCAATCTGTACGCAGTTATTTGCACAAGAGCCGTTTGTATTAATAGTCCAGAAAGTCATACGGAATCAAAGTGATTGACAAGCTATATTATTATTATTAATTATTATTATTATTACATGCAGGTTTACAATAGTTCGTTATAATCAAACAAATGTTTCCCTTTTACTTTTCTTACTTTAATTGATTGTAAAAGACTTTCTGGATAGCTATTTCTTTTATGACGCATGCTTAAATAATTGCGTACAGATTGATAATATTGCTGAAATATGAAATTATCTCTATTTCTAAGATTTTAATTTGTTATGTTTGCGAAAGGTACAATAATGAAAATGTATAAATTAATCTTAAAAGAGTTTTAATAGGTTTTTAATTTTGAATGATAATTCTGGTGTCTGTTAGTGCATCGTCTTATGCACTTGGAAAGCCAAGCATAAACAGATTTTTCTGACACATAGTGATTGATCATTATGATGATGAATATTCAGGATTAGGATGTTTTTAGAATTTAGATTTTTGGGCTTTCGACATCTATAACCATGTTAGCCCGTCACGTATGAGGGATGACGTTCCTCGGCGAAAACACTATCCGGGGAAAGGGAAGGAAGGAAGCGGCCTGGGACCTATAAGTTAGGTACCATCCCGGCATTTGCCTGGTGGGAATGAGAAAAACCTTGTTCAGTATGGCTGACGTGAAAAAGCGGTTTACACTTTTTTGAGCGAATGTTCCCACCAGAAATCGAACACGGGATCCTCGCACTGAAGGCGAGAGCGTTAGCGACTACGCTACGCGGGGTCAGGATGAATATTCAGTTCCACGCTTATGATTGTCATTTAAGCCCCGGTCTTAGGCAGCGGATTCTTATTGGAGACGAAGTACTGATAACTAATATTCTTTTATTAGTTCTGCAGTGGTTATACCGAACACCCTCCGTTTCGGTGGCGTTAAACTTAGGATGAATATTGTTTTAAATTGATGTTAGATAAACGAAGAGTACAGAACTTAGGTTATGTCCATGATGATAGTGGACATATATTTTTACATTGCTTATCCTTTGAGATCCATTGAACTGCCACAACTGCTAGAACTGCCTGAAATCTAAAATTACCTAATGTTAAAAGTACAATCACGGACAAAGTTTAACAATTATATCTATAAGCGGATCTCTGCTGAGGTTGATAATCTAAAAGCTCGTGGACGTACGTAAAGCCATATGTAGTAATAAAAGTATTCCGAGTCCTGGTTTCAGAAGTTCCAGAAGAAATTTCGGAATTTAGAAAGAAAGAAGTATGTGTGTGCAAGCTTTTCGTAATGAGTTCCATTATGTAAGAAAGCTGTTATAAGCGTGTAAGTCGAATTCAAAGACATGATTATGTAACAGAGTTTACATCGTGGTTTAATTTTTTACTCACATTCGTTTACAAGTAGACTTAGTTCTGTATTTTCTTATGTTTCATTAACTAAAATGAGAATAAGATTTGATTCGAAATAAAATTTAAGATTGCTACTACCAGAATAAGTGCAAGCTGATATACCACGAAAGACGAAATTGATTTTTCATACAAAAGCACTTACCAACGTGTGCTAGAGTACAATGAACAGTATCGTAAGTTAGATTAGGTTACTAGAGCAAGTGTGATTTCACACTAATAACATTATATTTGTGAACGTAGGATATTTCTTTTGTACACTGTGCAGAAATACTTCGACGGTGGAAAATGGTATCGGATACAGTAATCTTGCAAGTAAATGATGATGAAAGAATCGGTGGAATGTGAATATAGGAGGAAACGGGTGTATCCCGAAAAAAAAAAAAGAAAAAAAAACAGGAATATGATGATGTGCAGCACAGACTTACTTGATCAGGAATCGAATCAGGGACCCCAGACACCAGAGATAAACGTTTTACCAGTGACCCACCTTGCCCCAAGGTTAATTGCTGAGGTAAGGTACCTGTAAATGTGAACAAATTTCAATAACCATGTAAGAATCACAGAAATATTATCCGTAACCTGCCAGATTTTCCAAATAAATGATAGGAATCCTATATAAACGCTCGTATTTTTGTTTATAGATAGTCATTTATAAACCTTTCCATAAGGATATATTAAATTTGATGATTCAGACTAAATTTTTGGGACTTTTCTGGTGTCTGTTGACACTATCTACTTAATTTGACTGATTTCAACTTTTATTTATATATTTCTTTATTTCATGTTTTGTATCCATATGAGAATTACTGTTAACAATATATTACCATAATGAAATGCTTTTAATTTACAGAACAAATTCAGGAGAAAATACGAATTAGCTCAAGAGAAATGTTGGATCATATGCATTCCATGTTCTTCAGCTTTACATGGATTGGATATTACCAGCGAGTTTACAGGTAAATCATTTTCTAAAGCTTTGCAATTGTAATTATTACTTGTCTCGTTACTCAAAGTTAATTTTCCTTTCTTGACATGTATTGCTTTATAATCCGGAGTTTGAGGGAGAGCACAAAAAGTTCAATTTCCGAATTATTCACTTTGATTAATTATCCGTCATCTTTAGCTTATTTCATGGGTTACTTTCACAGTTAGTAAAGCGCAAAGAAATCGAGTTAATATACGATATTTAAATACAAGCAAAATTGGTTCTCCAAAGAGAGTTCCATGGTAAATGATCGTGTGGGCTTTTGAATATAGATGCTTAAAAAATAAATGATTAAAACTTCAAAGTACAATCCAGAATATATATTAAATAAAGGGATTTTCTCACTGCTGAAGTCGAGATGAGAGTGTGTGGCTGTTCTGAGAAGACGACTGCGTGGCGTAGTGGTTAACGCGTCGGCATGGTATGCCGGAGATCCCGGGTTCGAATCCCAATCCAGTTATTCACTTTTTCACTCTTGTGTGTTATTGTGCACTCGTGACCTTTACAAATATTTACATGAATTTGGAAACCACGTTGGTGCTCGGGGTCTCGGATTTATTCTTGGTGTAAGAGAGCTTTTAAATTTGAGCACATTACGGTCGCTTGGATTCCCCCTTAGACTATAGGTCAACTTTTCACACAGTGTCAGTCCTGAAAAGAAACGCTAAACTTCATCCAACAATGACAAATCCGAAAACCAACAATAATTTTAATTCAGATAGACAATTAAGTGTACAACTGGTATGAAAGCCCATATCCATGTACATGATTTCTTTCTTCAAGAAATTGAAAGGCACTCTCTTTTAAACGGGATATGATTCCTTTCAAAACACAACAATCTCTATTCCAATCGGCTGACAAATCCAAAGTTTTTTTTGATAAAATAAGTTCATTTTTGCCGGTGACTGCGAAAGGTCCATATTAACGAGTTTTAAATATGAGAAAAACCATATATATCGGGTGTTCTAAAAATGGCGCTCACTAATTACAGAGCCTTAAGCTACAAGTCAAAATAAGGTGAAAAAATATACATTTGTATATTTTCGTTTCCTTGCCTGGGGACGCAGTTTCACTACGTGACAAAGTCGTAGATAAAGAATCATAGAGTGGATCTACCTATTCATCAAATACCAGTAGTTACATCGATTCTTTAAAATTTGTAGACGTTGACACTCACGCCATTTATTAGCGTAACAATCGATGCAATTGCTTTGTGGATTCATAGAGCGATGCTAACGGTTCCAAATGAATCTACGATATTGCAATACAATGAAATCTTTGATTCCTCATAGCAGCGGATGGAGGTACCGGAGGGTGTACCGTTGTACGACATTTTCACTATATTTGACCTGAAGAATAGCGCTCTGTTGGCTGTGGACGCCATTTTTAAAACACACGATATATATATAACGGCCGATCTCTTATTATGACCACCCTTTCGAGTAATGGATTCCCCAGGGGCCGCGGTGGCTAAGTGGTAGAGCGTTCACTCTGGTGCTTGGGTTCCCGGGTTCGATCCCAGCCCCCGCCAAGTGAACTTCGTGGTGGACAAAACACCCTGTGCGTGGGTTTCCTCCCACTTTCTTCATTCCACCATTTGATTCATTACTCATCATCACCGTCTCCTTTAACCTAACCGGCATAACCATGGGACGTAAAACTCAAAAAATTTAATTTAATTTCATTTTCGAACGTATTCCCACATGAGATTCATACTCCTGTAGTGCATAGCTGCTGATCTAGGTAGTCAAACAGTAATCAGAGTTCGCGTGTGATGTGTAAATACCATGCCTCGACTGCACAAGCAGCTGCATTAGTGAGAGGTTGGAGAGGAGTCATAGGGAAGTCATCAGAAGTAAGAGACGCATAGTCCACAAAACTACAGGGAGGGCGTAATGCTGATTTATCAAGTTGACCATCTCAACTATTAGTACAAAGGCAGAGGTGTTGTCCGCTGGAGGAGCTAATTACTCAATTCTAGTGATGGTTTCATATTTCCTGGAGAATTTGCATAAACGGTTGAAAGTAGTATTGCGAAAACCCTATTGATCTTAGTTCATCCCAATCGGTAGAATACCCAGGGGAAATTTTCCTTCGTCCACCCTATAAAATCGTCACTGCCAATTACAACCGTAGTTAACCGGAAAACATATTTCCTATGGCAGTGCGCCGTATACTCGCACATATATTTCATCAGATGGCCCCAACGTTCCCCGCATCTGGTCCTGATTTAGCGCGCGTCGACTCACCTGTTGAAACAAACAACTTAGACTATATAAGAAGATCTCCGAAGGTGGTCTCCTGAATTTCGAAGTTTTATTCACTCTGTGCGTGTGTAGCAGAAATCCTATGACGCTTTGAAGTCATCGTGCGTGGTGTCAACAGTATAGGCTAGTGGTGTAGGGTCTGTTTACTTTACATGGTAAGAAGAAAATAGTGGTAGATGAACGCATGGTTGGTGTTCTGGCAGACGTGCCCTATGGAGAGTTATGCTCCAAGGCGATAACGCATTTAGCCATTGCAAGCATTCCCAAGGTTTCGGAATCTCAGTTGAGAACCTGTGGGAATGCCATGTGCAGTCGTCCGTCTGGCGAGGAACCTCCGTCTCGGCTTCAAGGCAGTTTCGTTGGCCGTACTAGCGGATGACTTGCAGCTTTTCGTATGTCCCTGTCACGTCGAATAATTTCTGTACGGTATATTAGACGCCATTAGATAGGTGATTATAACTTCATGATCAATCGGTTGCATAATAATTAAAGGATTAAATCAGAACTAATCAGTATTGAAAACACGAAATATTTTTTGAAAATTATACTCAGAAAACGTAAAAGTATTAACGTACGTAAGTCGATGTTATATCAATAACCATTTGTATGTAGGAAAAAATGTTTTATATTATTCTTATTCTGTCTGTTCTTTATTTCAGATACTCATATACTGAAACCGTCCCCTCACTGCCAAAGGTAAGAACAGTGCTCTGAATATGGAATTATATACATCAAGTTTTTTGTTTGAGGTTGAGATCCGTCAGAAGTAAGGGAGTAAAATCAAATTCATGTAAAGATATAAAAATTGTTCGATTTCAACGCAATTTTCTCTATAGTTCCTTTAGGACTTTCTCATCGTCGCGGCTGAAATCGGCCAAGGATAAAGGATAAAAGGATTAAATTCATCCCAACTTAGAAGTTTCCACGTGTACATAAAATGACAAGACTATAACTTCCATAAAAAGTATTTAGGTTTGAATTAGAGACAAAGGAGTAAATGCACTTCATCCCCTTTCTCTGAATTTGAGTATATCTTGTCTAGAAATTATCAGATTTTCTTAAATCTCATAAAAAATGGTCGTTTTTGATTAGGTATGAAGTATTTTTTCTTTTCGGGTTCCTCAATCATTCTCGCTGGTTGGGGTTGAAAGAAGCCAAGTATGAGCCGATACATTAACCCTTTCCCCTCTATAGAGACAAACAATTAAAATATATAAATGGTTTCCACGATATATACTCCATGTTTTTTTGTGGAACATATGATATGTTTTGTTTGAAACTCAAGGCCTGTCCCAGTTGTCTAAAACTAACATTACACCAAAGGGAGAGAGTGAATTTCAGGCTTTCCAATGCTCCTATATTTCCTATATTTTAACGAAACCTCCTATATTTTTGTGGCATTGCTACTTCCACTTGTGAAAATAACATAAGGAAAAAAGGTGTGGGTGGTTACAGGGCCTTTTGTCTCCACAGTAGAGTGACTGCATGGAGACTCTTCTTATTTCATTCTTTTGTGCTTGTTGTCTAAAGATAATAACACCAAACAATATACAGTTAGCGAGCCTTGTCCAGTCAGTATTAGATTTAGAAAGCCACTTCTTTATGCGTCATGTTTGAAGCCGATGGTTAACTTTGCCTTCTGTGTTCAAACGCATCGCGGAACAACTTCCAAGGCTGCGTAAGTACTTTTCTGGAGAATCTGCCAGCACAAGATAAAGCATGTCATGAAAATAATCGTTCCAGAAGGATTAAACAATTTCTGAAAGAGAAATTGTTTGAAACCAAAAACTGCATTTCATCATTTGTACATCAGTTATTTTTTGATAAATGTTGGTGTTTATTTCAACGCAAAGACCCGCTAATACATTTACGGCTCAGAGCTAGTCAGAATGCTGCTATTGAGGTTTGTGAAGCCAGGTGTGTTGGGGGAGAAGGAGGGTACTGATTTATCTGCAATTGATTTCAAGAACTCTCTGCGGCAACTTGAAGTTGGAGTGAAAGCGCAAATTGTAATAGCTAAGTGCTCAGAGCTACAAAAGAGGGAATTCAGGGAGGATGTGAGGCGATTCTACATTTGTGTGGTTTCAAAATTGCTTAAGAAATTACCAATATCGAAACCATTGTTGAAGTACCTGCAGTGTCTGCATCCACTATTCAGAAAGGAGATTACTTGCACGGAATTTGGCAAAAAAAAAGTGAAGCATGTATTTGCAAATTATAAGAACATCAATGTCTTCATGGACGAGTGGAAACTCTTATTCTGTGGAGCCACTTATCGAAGATTCTTGGTTTATGGAAAATCCTGAGTGTGGTGATTTCAGATACTTGTCCGTGGATCAATACTGGGCAAGAGTATGTGATAGAAGAAGTTCATGTGGAACAATTAAATATCCAGTGGCCTAAAGTGGTCAAAGCTTACTTGTCAGTATTTCATGATAGTGCTGATGTGGAACGTGGTTTCTCAGAGAACGGACACATTTTAGGAAGTGATCGATTCCATCTTGTATAAAGACTCTGAGGACTGTAAAGGACAGCATTAGAATCTATGGAAGAAAAGTTGAAAACATAGCTGTTACAAAGCAGTTAATAGATGCTATGCAGAACACCTGGAAAAAGTATAAAGATTACTTAGAAGAGTACAGATCCAAAGAGGCCGCAGTGGCAGAGATTTCCAGAGAAGAAAGTGCGTTAAGAAAGCAAAGCAAGAAGCATTATCAAAGGAAGTTTGAGAATGAATCGTCTCTGAAGAAATTAAATGAAATGGAGTAAACAGTACAGAAGGAAATGGAAGTAGCTACTAGACTGATGATAGATGCTCAGACAAGGGAATGATCCAGACCGCATTCTTGAAGATGAATCAACTACAGAAAATTTAAGACGAGCATGCAGCATAATTTACCCGCGTGCATAGGACCTCGGTTCAGTTAAATTAGAACTCCACGAATACATGTGTCTAACCTTGATTGTCTTTTTTTTTTTTTTTTTTTAACTGCCAATTCAACAATAACTATATATGTAATTAAATTTCTGATATAAAAACCAAATAACACACAAATAACAAGAATATAGAAAGTGTCATCATGACAACGTATTATTCAGGAGCAAAATTTCTGAGTCACTCAACAGGACAAGAAATATCATATTTGCAGTAATTGCACGCGTTGATTATTTTGGTATTAAGCCGGCAACTAATATACTATAATTTAATATATTTTACGTTTAATTTTTACTCTTTTAAATCTGAACCAAAACGTAGTTAAAGTATTACTAAATATTCGTCGCAAAACATTCATGTCCAAACAAGTTATTGAAGCACAAAAAAGAATTTCACTAGTAATAGGAAAAAGAAGAATACATTAAAATGTTGTAAGCGTTAGCCTAAATACTTAGCATCCTATTGTAATGAATATTCCTTTCCTTGTCTTCAAACCATTTTTACTTTCTCTCAATTTAACTCATTTTCAACAAATTCTAAAGGGAAGCAAAAAAATGCGTGTTTCCAGGTCTTGCCTGACAAATCGAACTGGCTTGCAAACGCCCGCTACACGAGGTCTATAACTCAGCCAGAAGATGGCAGGTCAATCAGTGACGAGTTAGTCAAGGCCAAGATACCGCTCACTCGAGCGTTAAAAACGCGAACCAAATAATTAAGGCGAGCAGTTACTGTCACAAACATACTGCAAGATTTTCTCTTTGAATACATTTACATTCTTTTTTCTTTGTTTGAGATCAACGAAAATTCACGTTACAATCAGAACAAAGAGAATCGGAAGATGGCAAATAAGCATATTCAGGTACTGAAGAAAATAAAAGTGTAACTGATACTTTTACTGTTGGATATATTTCCTTAGATGCACTAAGTTCTGTGTGCAAATGTGTATTTAGATACTTAACAAATCAACTTTTTGTATCATGTGTTTTGCGATTTTTTAAAATGAATTGTGTATTGATTTTTACAACTTAGGTATATTATTTAAAAAAAAAAAAAAAAAAAAAATGAAATTATTCACATCTTGGAGACGTATACTTACAAACACTGATTTTCTGATGCAGATCCTTTATACACTTTCCTTATGGTCGTTGCTTAGTACTAGTGGGCTACGTACAAAAACTCGTATAAAATTTTGCAACCAAATAGTTACCAATTTAGTTATATTCAGTGTAGAATGTATGTTCATTGGTGTAATTTCCATGTGATTTTTTTTATTTCTACCTATTGCATAATTGAAATGTTCTTTTTTCACAACTTCACGAAAACTCCTAAATTTTTTTCGTCTTGTTTTCTTATATATATATATATATTTCCATTAGCATTGGAAAGCCTGGAATTTCTGAATCTTTAAAAACATCTTTTGTAGAAATCATCACATTTTCATTAATCATGGCATGTGCTTTTTTCGAGTCCTTCAAATGGAGAAAATTGCTTTAGAGTTAACATAAGTCCATGGTAAGTTTGTTAGTTGATGCTTCAGTTTTGAAACAAATAGATCCCTCGTTATTCATTATGAAACATAGCATGTGTGTAAGAATTAAGATTTACTAAAATGGGGTTAAAATTGGTGAGAAGTAAAAGTGCACGAATTCGCTCCATCTCGGAAAAAGAGCTTGCGTATGGGTAATTTTGTAGACATTATTGGATTTTTATAGCACGTGGCGCGTCTTTTCTTTTGACTCTTCCCAATAGGACGTATGTCTTAGTGTAATCAGTTAAGTGCAAGAGTCCACTCTCAACTTTAAGAAAATATTCAAGGAACATATTGTAAGTTTCCTTGGAGGCTTGAGAATAACTTTTTGTTTGTTAGTGATGAAAATTTTCAAGGATGAGTTGTTGTCAACCTCCAGCGTAAATAAAATCATCTGTTGCTTTTATTAGAGAACTATATGTGAATGGTTATTTCGGTAGGCAAGGAGGTTAGTTCGTGTATAAATTCTATGAACACGAATTTGATATCCGAAGTTCTGTTCCTACAATATATGAATACACGGCAGGGAAGATTTGTGAACTTATTAGCATATTGATGTAAGATAGTGTAGATTTCAAGTATGTTAACTAAACTTGTACACCCACCTTCAGAAGTGGATTTCTACTGAATAGATGTTCTTTGTTACTTTTCCTTAGTGACAGAAAATCTTAACGAAACCATCTCTGCTGGTCTAATGACTAGAAAGTGTGTCATTGGTGCATACGGTCCCGAGTTCGATTTCACAAAAATTGAATTTCACACTCATTTAATCTTTTATTGATCCTCATTTACCGTAAAGGGCGTAAGTGTGAGACGCTAAACTAAAATAAATTGCAATTCATTTTTTAAAAATTTATTCGGGAATTGTTGGGAGAAGGGAATATGTTACAAATTTCATATTCGAATGTGATCTTATTTCGCCAGAGTTTAGAATGGTAATAGTAGCAGGAAAGAAAGAAAGAAAAAAAAGTGGGCGTACAACCAGCGAGTTTGTATGGAACAACATGCTACTACACTTTCTTTCCACCAATAATTTCATATTCATACTTTTATTAATTATATGTCTTCTTTAGGCTAAATGGAGTATTCGTGGGACGTAAAATTAAACATTTTATTTTCTGGAGGGGGGCATAGTTGATTGGTTAATATTCTTTCTTCACAGTCGGGAGGTTCGGAGTTTGAAAATAATAATACAATAGAAGTAAGACTGTGTTTTGTTTATTATTAACTGTATTTAATAATTGGTAGAATGTTCTGTTTATAAGTGCGAAAAATCTTCCTTGATTTTACAAGGATCTTATATTGTAGTTATTATTATTATTATTATTATTGTACAAGTCGAGATAAAGCAAAATATATTTATATTTGTATACCTTTCGAGTCCTTGTCTGGAGACACAAATTACATTATGTGGTAACGTCGCAAATAAAAAAAAAACCAAAAAAAACATAGATGAGATCTATCAATCTATCAAATAATTATATCGATTCTTACCAGATGGCAGCTAAAGTCGATATTGATTGACACTAGCATCACTTATTGTTGTAGCAATCGATTCAACCGCTTGTTGTATTCGTAGAGTACTGCTAATGGCTCCAAGTTAATCTGCGACGTTGCCACATTGTGAAATTTTGATTCCCATAACTGCTGAAGGAGGCCCCGGAGGGCATACCATCATATAATATTTTCGCTTTATTTTGTCCTGTAGAATAGTGCTGTATAGTCCGTGGGCGCCATATAATGTGTGTGTGTATGTGTCTGTAAATACATTATATATTATATATATGTATGTGAATGGTTCGTATCTAATTATGCTCAATGTTGTTCTATTTCAGTCACTATGTTACAATAGATAAAGGCAGCAAATTCTGTTTTCAGTTAAAACGTGATGAGTTAATTCTGCAGGAATCATCGGAATCTATTGAAGATAGGCATGTGGTGAAAATAATGAGCGAAGAAGTTGGATACAATAAGGTACGGTATATTTCGAATTTATTTATTCATTCATTCAGTCAGTGTGAGAAATACATATAGACAAAAACACTAGTTTTGGAACAAGATGCTTCCAAATTCTTCAATTACTTGATTGCACTGTTTTCAATTCACATGTATTTAGTATTCGTATTGCCATTTGAAATACTTCCGTGGCTACTCTATGATTCATTTAATAGGGAAAATGGGAATTTTTAATATATAGAATTTATTAACTATTCTGTTCACTGTAGCTTTGATCGTGTAGGGATTTTGTTCCAGGTTAATTTGGCAGTCAACTATGTGGGTAATATTCCCAGAAATACACTTAGATAATAATTAACTTTTCGGTTATCGTTGTTGTTGGACTTGACAGTAGTGTCCCTTTCAGCAGCGATGCTGTATGAGACGGCCCTGTAACTTAACATGGGATCCGAAACACATGACCTTCCACTTAGAATCGAACCTGGGTCTTATTTTTGAAAAATCTAACTAGCAAGCAAATAAAAATGTTTTTAATAATGGAAAGTTCTCCTGAAGCATGGAACAGACAGACATACATAACAAATTCAGGTTGGATTGAATGGTAGGAAGCCCGGATGCTCGTGTCAGCTAGTTTCAATTGCAGAAAAATTCATTTAGCTGCAAGTTGAGGTTAACGTCTAGAACATAAGTTAACACGAATTATGTTAACCTGAGTGAGTTCTCTGGATTAGAAACGAGGAGGATTATATATATATATATATATATTTTAATATTTTCAGTTAATTATAACTGTTTTAGGAGAAAGAAACGACGCTTCAGCTTCTTCCGTAAGTTTTATCCGTGATATTTACAGGAGGTAGTTTCATATGTGCTTTAAGATGAAGTTATATGTGGTAGGAGCTTTTATTGACTGTGTCATAATATAAATTTATTTCCTGTTTCAGGATTTCAATCAGTATAAGATTCTAGTCATTGACAGGCCGCTAAATCCTCATTTGAAGACTAGGCCACCAGACGCAGACCACGTTGAACTGGACAGAGAAATAACATCATTAGAAGAGTAAGTAATGGGTAAAAACTGGCAGTTGCAAAATAAAATACCGAAAATACCAGGAAAAATGACAAAATAAATTTTAAAAACAACAGTTTATGTTTCAAAAATGAATAGATTCATTGCATTTTTATGTGATCAGTTTACTAAAAGCTCACCTTAAATGCAATAATCTGTGTTAAGGATTGTAAACAGCACGAATTAATAAAAGTGTCACTTCATCTTAAGTATTGATGTACGCTGTAAGAAATGACCTATATAAATTAAATGTCAGTACATTGCTAAGAATACAAACCTAGTTGCCTCTTGAGAGAGAGATGTTGTTACGATCTCTAGAGATAATGGGTTATTATACGTTGCACATTTTTAAAGTAAGGTCTGTTTTATAAGATGAAAAAAATTATTAAACATTTCGAGTATATTATACTTTTAGGAAATTGTGCATACTTGCAGCTATGTTTCAGCACAATTTCCGTTCATGTTGAAACATTTGTCGTGTTGGGGGACAAGTTTTTGCAGACCCATGGCATAAATCTTTCCGCCTGAGAGACCAACTCTTCCGATACAGTTTTGTAGAGAACTGGACGTGAAGCTTGCACATTACCTGATGGCGTGGAAATGTGAATCGCCTGTTTTCACGAATATCGATCTCTATTGCATGCACAAAATCGTTAACCCCTTCCGTACCAGTGACGTACTTGCATATGTCACAAGTTCTCTCCAAGAATCTACTTTTGTTCTTACTTAGTTTTGCGAGGCGAATGGTCTCAGCACTGGTATCACTGGAAATCTCGATATGACAGTTTATCGTATTTGTTATACTTAAACGAAAAGAGCGTAAATTTACAGTAAAGACGTTTGTTCTGATATTTGGGGCCAGAGTACTCAATTAGAGCCTGGAGCAGAAGGGGTTAATTATTGAATTGACCCTCCTTTCCTTAAACAGTCTCACCCACTTACGCACTTAGTTATTCTGCCGGAGAAGTTTTTTGCAGTCAAGAATCGCATTAAAAGATCATATTTCATACGCGGCAGACCGCTTGATCTTCCTGAACTCTGACATTATACATCACAGAACTCACATACTGCCGACACTGTTCTAAGTGGCCTCTATTGGTGCTCAAAAGATGGCGGAAGACACTGCACATGCGGAAAATTACAAACGCTCTCGCTTGGTTTAAATATTGTGTAACGGATTTTACTTTGGAACGTCCCTCGTATAATCATTCTCCACGAGACGATGTGAGATTTATCCCTCGACATTGCAACACTGAACGCAATACAAACAACACAGAACTGAAAGATAAAACATGCAGTATGCAAGCTCACTTACGACGAGATTACTTGTAATAAATACCTTGTTCTGATTATTTTTTTTTTCTTTTGTTAACCCTAATAAATAAATAAATAAAACTTTGACCGATGAAAACAAAGAAAGAAAGATATTACAAGCTATAGAAATATTACTATCATAAATGTAAAATTATGAAGAAAATACGTGAATGAATACCATGACCAAATAGTATGCTAAGAACGTTCAACTTGTATTAGATAAAACCTACCATGGCACTCATACAACACATAGTTCACTTCTAATTGCATGGTATCAAAAGCATTTTGCTTACTGCCTACACCCAATTCGCTATTTGACAGGATCATATTTGAAGCACGTCACAACCTTGCAGTTCATAGCAACGACTGTGCTTTCCATGTTCAGGAGCGTTATATTTTATATCTCTCAGAGGAACAGCGTTTCATGATAACGGCGAACAGTGGGACTTGTTTTCTAGTAGAAATGTTAGCAAAACTTAAAAAGCAGCCGTAAAATGGCAAATATGGCCAATGATCTCAATAAATTTCTTTTATTCACGATTCTTGTAAAACTGACATTTATGCCGTTTTACTACAAGAGTCGATCTGAAACTTAATTTCAAAACTTTTGAATGAGCGTTGGATTTACCTAACATTTCATGTAATTGTCATTATTAAGAAGAACAAACATGTGAAGGTGTATAGATAAAAGTACTTTACAGACAATAAATATTGTGTTAACATCTGGTAATCATATTTGATCGTCTTATATATATATTCTGGGTTTGTAATCATTTTATTTCTGTCATCGTAATTATTTTGTTTTTTAAAAAATAATTTAACAACGGTGTTATGTTAAGTGATACGTATAAACGGTATAATCTCTTTTTTTTAAATATTTTTTTCTCTGAATGCTTATAACCGATAAGGTCTTACAAAACAGTATTTAATAAGTAAACTAATTAACTAACTCTATGGCCTATGGAACCCGTAGGTTTAATGCCGCATTCACAGAAGCTCTCCATCGACTCTATCCTTAGCCAACTGGATTAAGTTTCTACTTTATATTCTTATCTCTGTGAGATCCATCTTAATATTGTCCTCTCATCTGCGCCTCGGTCTTCCTAATGGTAGTTTTCCCATTTGAATTCCAGTGAAAACTTCGAAAGCGTTCCTGTTTTCTTCCATCCCTGGCTACATGGCCTACCTACCTGAGCCTCCTAGATTTGATGACTCTAACAATGTTCGGTAAACGGTATAAATGATGTAGTTCCTCGTTATGAAATTTAATAAGTAAAATATTTTTTAAAAAATAATGCCATTTTTATTTTCAGTTTGTACGTTTCTGATCTGTTTACTTGTGACATCTTTAAGTGGACGTTGTGATTAACAACAATAGGCACATTTCTTTAACTCTTTTGATATCTGTGTGATTTCTTATAAAAGTTGTAACATTATTTTGTTGTCTCATCGAGAAATTGTAAACTCTTGTGTTCGTAGGGCTCATCGTTTTTTGCAAGAATTCGAGCATCACCAGACATTAGAAGCAGAAATAGAGAAGGAATTGTCAAGGTTTCCTTCTGAGTGTTCACTGTTACCTGAGAACCTTCCAGAAGTCCAGGAGAAGCTGCATGACATGGTGCGAAGACATTGGATGACATTGCTCAAGACTCGTCCTTTGGACTATCAGAGAGACGCTCGCTTTCAGATCCTTCTTTCAACAGCGTTGGAGAAGTAAGGAATTCTTATTCGGTTGATAGAGAAAGATAAAGTACTATGAATATTTACCTCATTTTTTTTATGCGTTTCATGCTGTAGCTTTTTACTTCCCTTCATATTCAAGTGACTGACGGTGTCGGTCCCGTGTAGAAGCAGAAAGCCTCGGAGTAGGTTTCGTCTCACGTAAGAACCTTATTTTCAATAATTAACTTCTAATAAATAAATAAATAAAATAAATTGCCAGAGGCATGAAAAATGAATTGTTCTAAAAGAAAGAAAACGCTCAGATTGTTGAAAATTTCTGTTATCATTAACATCAGTTATACTGATAAACGTTCGTGGCCAAGTGGCTATCCCACATATGATCTCAGGTGTAATTCCTGGTGAGGGGACGTGCCTCGGAGTAATAGGTCACATCCCACTTTCAAATACAAATCCTATTCGTGTATAAGAGGCGTTAAACTGAGTGAAGCAAACCAGTTTTATGAGAATTTGTCTTGTTTGGCGCAAATCCGGTATTAATGAAGCACTTCATCATAGACGCCGACTATATGGGTGCTCGGGATTCAAGCACCCATTCGAGGTTTTTTAATGGGTGCTGAGAACCCATTGAATTTTAGCGTTGGAATTAACTTTGAAATTACACTTTCATAGGGATAGATAGGTGTTGACTAATCATTTATCAATACCTATTTTAGAATCTTCATTTTCTATTTTCATTCAAATTATCCTTAAATATTCTTAAAAGTTTAATTGTAATCATTATTATTTTAATATTTTTCTATCTCCTCACTAAACACGTTTGAAATTCACAAACTCTTTACGAATTTTGTTGAATATAAAGATTAGGAAATCGTGTTAACATAAAATGAAATAAAATTTAAAATTTTTTAGCCTTTGCAATTTAAAGTAATTTCACGGTTCATTTTATTCCAGTGGGTCTTGATAGTCTTTCTCGCCTTTAAGGAAGAATTTGACAACCACTGGTTTAATGGATATAGCAAAATAATAATAATAATAATAATAATAATAATAATAATAATAATAATAATAATAATAATAATAATAATAATAATAATAATAAGGCGTTACTGCTGAAGCCTGAGCACCCATTGAGGAACTTAAAAATCGGCGCCTATGCACTTCATAACTATGAAAAATAAGCACTTCATATCACCTTAACGCTGAAAAACCAACATTAAAACCTAATCAATCAATCAATTCAGCCAATATGTTGCTATCCTATGGGAAAGAACTGGTGATTTCGACATTTGTGATTGGCTAATTTGAATATACTACTTCTGGTCATAAATTAATTGATAATCATGTAAAACTACAGACAACGGTCATGAAATTACTGGGAAAAAATATTTGAATCTTCCTGGTTTGTTCGGACAGTTTACTAGAAAGATTAGTATGGAAAAAAGATTCTTTATTTGCAAACAGTTGTTTGAAAAGATAAGTTAAATTTAATTCTTAGTGATCTTTTGAATGAAATTAAATTTAGTCAAGCGTCGTGAGAACCTTGAACTAAAGATCTGAAATAATAATAATAATAATAATAATAATAATAATAATAATAATAATAATAATAATAATAATAATAATAATAATAATAATAATAATAATAATAATAATATTATTATTATTATTATTATTATTATTATTATTATTATTATTATTATTATTATTATTATTATTATTATTATTATTATTATTATTATTATTATTATTATACGAATGTGAGTGAATTGATAAGTCTTAACAAAGCCATATTTTTAAAGTATAATAGATGTTAACGTTGTTCCTTCTCATTGCAGTTGTATTATGGACCACATCCACGATTATATATTTCCTTTGGTCTGTGTAAAGCATTCAGCTGAGGATGCTGAAATCTACTCCCAGACTCAGGAATTATATTCAGTGGGAGTGACAGCCGATCAACTGGGTGCACCTGAAGATTTTGCTGTGCCGCTTCCAGCTGCAGTAAGTTATAGAGTCAACCTGTTTAATCTATTATGAATGTAACATTAATATTCATGGAGTGAAATGTAACAAATACGAAGCTCTGGCGTACCTGAATGATTTTCCGTATTTATTATTATTTCTTTGTGTATTCATTCTCATTTTCCCGTAGGGGATTGCTAAAAGGGGGGGAAAAAGTTAAGTTTAAAGGCTGAACCCAGGTATTTAAGTGATTGTCTCATCACCCTAAATTTCTACGTTACTTAGTCCTTCTAGAAATCAGCCTTGCATTTTCACTCTAAATCTTATTTTATGTACACGTATGTCCATAATTGAGAATTTGATGTACTACGATCCGTTATTATTTTTTTTTTTTTTTCTGTTTGTGTACTGTTGTTTAACCATCAATTATCAGTTAGTGGATTTGTCCAGGTGCAACAGATGTAAGGTGACGTCAACAGCAGAGACCGACCCAACGAGTGGAAATGGGGATGATGTGGTAACGTAGTGGTTACAGTAAGCTTGGCGACGCGATTTCCAGTCTCCGCCCAGTCAGCACTCTCACACACTTTTATACTGATTTGATCTTAAGTGTTATTGTAAAACGTATCTGATACATGAAGGGGCTGGGTGACGTTGGTTAGCGCACCGAGACGTTAAGCCAGAGACCAGGCTTTGACTCTTGGTTCAGTGTAGGGCTGCCAGATTTAGTAAATGAAAAAACCGGGACACCAATCTCAGGCTATACACAAGGTTAGGGTTCCTACTCATTTGGTCAGAATCATTCAATTACCTGTCTTTTTCAGGTTACTAATCCTAATTTTCCAGTTCATTCTATGCACAGTCAACACAAATAAAATCCACAAGGAATGTATAAAGAATGTGAAAAGTAACATAACGAGAACTGCCTGGCGTCCCTTATTCCGAATTCCAATTTGTTGTGTTTAACAGGTACAAAATATTGTGCCAACTACGACACACCCTCCCATTTATGATTGAAGATATACTTTTTTTTTTTTTTTCGTCATCACCTGAATCAGAAACACTATCATAAAAGAAATATAAACTTAACATTTAGCAAGAAAAAGTACATTCAGAACGATACATTTACGCTAAATTCAGAACGATAGACAGAAAGTAAATCTCTTTAAAGGCTTATACAGGCTCTCCAAATGTTCGGCAGGAAAAAAAATCTAATATCAAAATTAAACAAGACACACATCTGTATGTGTTTAAGTGCCACTTCTTGTGCTAGAGTAAGTTATTACGGAATTTTAATCTGAAAATTATTGAATGCGTGCACACCATCTTTAGAAATATTTATCCACACATGGGAAAGTATATTAAAAGCAACTCAGTTCTGTAATCATTGAAGTGGTTATTCAAGTGAAATTTAGATGTAAGACTACAGATCTAAATGCGACAAACACTCAGGTAACTAACCTTTCATATTATTCTTACAATACCAAACAGTTTAAATGCGGTTAACATGTAGCGACTGAGAACAGTATCGGTATTGTTGATTCGAGTTCCAACAATGAAGCAGTTCTGCGCTGCCGATTGAAGTATAAAGTAACTAGCAGTTAAAATCCGTCGCCGGGAAAGACTTCTTTTCTATTCAAGGTGGTATTCAAGAATTTGTTGCCATAACATATCCCCCCTCTTGAATATTTTAAAATCCTTTTTTCCCGCTCTGGAAGCTCCTATACGACGAAAAAATGGAAGTGATTTTCAAACTACTTGTTGTTTCCTTAGTAAACAATTGCCTGCACAAATCTTCCGAAGACCTTCCGTTTTTAGGTGATACATATTAGTTCTTGCAGGCTGAAGTTTTTTCAATCTGAAGAACGAAAACCAGGAGACACAGGCGTCCTGAAAGCCTTTTTCGGGACAGTTAATTATTTCGTTGAAAACCGGGACGTCTGGCAAGCTTAGTTCAGTGGCAAATTTTTACTCTCGTGTGTCGATACTTACCAGAGAAATTTATAAACACGAAAAATTTAAACGCATTTGATACTTTGATCAGAGTATCTAGATAGAATGGGTTTTGTATATGAGATGATATTGCTGGAGCCGTGACGTAGTCCTGTAATTTAGTACTTTTGATGGTAAGATATTGTAGTGGGGAACGGCCTGTACTGTGAGGATTCATCTTTTTCATGTCATTCAAGCCCTGGTCGTAGTTCAAAGGACACCTTAATAGTAGGGTTTGGCTTTCGTAAACTCAACACTTCATAAGAATGCAAAACAAAAACTTAAATCCAACTCAGATATTGTTATAGAATTGAAAAATGAGCATACCTAATAAGTACAAAATCATTCCAGAATTTTCGTGATCTCGTAAATTTGTAGTTCGGAAAATATTGCTAAATCTCAATTAATTTTGCATTGTATATATCCTAAAGTTCTTGTTGTGATAATTTTTGCTAAGTTAATATGTATGTGTGACTGGTTGTATGTATGTATATAGGTTGTATGTATATAATAAGTCCACATAGGTAATTTATATGGAGCTGAAGAGAGTTCTACGTGTAATTTTAAATATTGACTTGCATTCTTGCATGAAAATTCTGCTTGCTGTTTGATATACTGAACGCATTGGTTTTACTAGCTAGTTTTTCGTAGTTCAAGTTTAATTTTCATTATTTTAAAAATGCGAGATTCCTACATCGAACCTTCCTGAAAATAATGAATATATTGAACATATTATGTGACTGTCGCCCCGGACCAAAACAGACGAAGAAGACCCAGAGTTTTTACACAGTTGTGAATCCTTTGCAAACTCCAAAAATTTTGATGTTGCAAAATTTAGATAACTTAATAGAAAGAAAATAAGATTACTCTTAACTCTTTTGTCCTTCAGTCACTAACAATACACTTTTACTCAATATACTTGTATTTTGAGTGAACACACACACTTGTCATCAAGAAAAAGCAAAAACGTTAGAATACATTGGGATCTTGACAAGACTCACTGTCTAAAATGAATCGGTGTTGTAGAATTTTCGTCATACATCTATCTTATTGTTTATATACTGAATGGAACAGTAATTCCGTCTTTGTCTTTAAGAACGATCACGTGGGTATTGGAAGTCCTATATGGCTATGCCCACCCGTCTGTCTGTCAACAGTATCAGCAAAGACAGTTACTGATATTGAGAAGTGGTTTTTCGGAATTGATTCAGCGTCTCAGGAATAGGCTTCATATCGTCCATTAACGCTTTATTCAAACCGAAAATATAAAAAAATCAACCATTTCCGGTATCAACATTGATCGCCATAAAACAAAAACGATAATAGACAGCGACAAACTTTTTGTAATCGATTCAGCGTCTTGAGAAAAGATTTCATCTCCTGTATCTGTCTGCTAACATCGGAAGTTGGCTGCTACTTCCGGTTTATATATTGATCTCCCATCATGTCAGCTGGACGTGGTGGAAATAGTATGAGTTACTGTTTCAACACTGCTCACTATAGTTCAAAACTATCATGATGAAAACCAGTTCTTCTTTCTTTTTTTTTTCTTCCTTCTAATATGGAGTTAATATCGTAAGAATAGTTTTCATTTCCGACTTTATCCTTCTGTTGAAACCGAGCTGGTGGGAATCTCATTTTCGATTTTGATATGATCACCATGATGAAAAACGGTAATTGAAAGTGAGAAGCAGGTTTCTAATATAGATTCAATACCGTAAAGTTACTTCCATCTCCGCCTTTATTGCAGTCGGAAACGGTAGAAATATACAATTGCCCCCGGTTTTAATATTGATTTCCATAGAGCGAAAACTGTGATAGGAGGCACAAACTATTTTTTTAAAAATATGGGAAATGAAATGAAATCCTTGAGTTTTACGTTCCACGGTTAGGCTAAAGGAGACGGTGATGATGAGTAATGAATGAAATGGTGGAATGAAGAAAGTGGGAGGAAACGGGAGAACCCCGAGAAAACCCACGCACACGGTGTTTGTCCACCACAAAGTTCAGATGGCGGGGGCCGAACCCGGGACCCCAAACACCAGAGGTGAACACTACCACTGAGCCACCGCTGCCCTCTTAAAAATATGGATTCAGTATCTGGTGAATAGATTTACTCTCACTTTTGTTGGTCTCCTGAAATCATAGAAATCTAAGAAATCGTAGAGTTTTGGGTTTCAGTAATAATTAAAAAACCTAACCACGTGGCGTAACGGCCCATTTGTGGGCCTAAGCCTCCTCCAGCGCCATCTGCTAGCGACTGGTTGAACTACGTCCACTCTAGCGGCGAGCACGTGATCAGCGCACTGTGACGCCCTGTCACTAACAGACGCATCAGGAGCTTTCTAGACCTAATGGCCATCACGTCTTGTTTTCACGTGACTCCCCAGTTTGCCTCACGACGCTGGGTGGACGCTGAAAATTGGGAAGCATCGGACCACGCGGACATGAGTTCAACCCTTTAACCACTAGACGACGGTGTTCCTTTCAATATTAATTCCTGTATAGTAATAATTGTAAGAAATTGTTTTTGATATGAATTCAGCTTCAGATGAAGAGGTTTCTAACATTATCCCCGTCTTGCAACCGGGAGTTATAGCTCTGTTTCAATATTGAATTCGTATAGTTTGGAAGTCTCTGTAAAACAAACTTTCTTCTTCTTCTTCTTCTTCTTCTTCTTCTTCTTCTTATTATTATTATTATTATTATTATTATTATTATTATTAAAGAACATCTAAAGACTGTCGTGCTTAAGTGGGACTTTGATCTGTTTATTTTCACTTTCTCGATAACATGGTGTGGATGGAGTCTTTAAATTCTGTAAAGAACTATTGGCTTCATGTATATGATCAAATATTGTTGTATGTATATTTTGTTTTCTCATACAGAACTGAAATCCTGGTGAAAGTAAACATGGCGCATTAAAGAGGTACAATTTTCTTAAAATAACTGTTATAAATTGCGTTATTTTGAAACTTTGGCATGCGATTTTTTATCTAAAATTGCCTTCTAAGTTTTATTATTTTCCCTGTTATCTCAAATTTAAAGGTCGGAATGCGTTGATATTTGAAAAATAGATTTTCAGCGTACTCTGTTAATCATCAATCGTTTCCTTCTGAGAAGTGAGATTTTGCTGTTGTTACTCTTTCAATATATTTCGCGAACTCTGCACACGAGTCGCAGTGTGAGAAACGTAAACTCTTTTCATGAATATGAAACCTACAATGTAGTCTATAAAATCTGGCCAGATAGCTTTTATTAAGTTCAGTCAGCGTAAGTCATCTTGTTCAAGTAGCTGCCCAGTTGCATACAATTTGTATCCAAAATCGGTTGAATACGGAGCATTCTATTGCGACCTATCATCGGTAGTTGAATATGGAGTACACACAACAAAGCCATAGTGGCTCCGCGTAGCATAGTCGCTAACGCTCTCGCCTTTGGTGATCCCGGGTTCGATTCCCGGTGGGAGCACTCGGTCGAAAAAGTGGAAAAGCTTTTTCAGGCCAGCCACCGTGAATGAGGCTGTCCTGGGTTTTCCTCATTCGCACCAGACAAATGCCGGGGTGGTATCCAACCTATAGGTCCCAGGGACCCCAACTTATAGGGAAGGGTTCTTCCTTCTCTTTACCCAGATAATGTGCTTGCCGAGGGACGTCAACCCTCAAACGTGACGGGCTAAATGGCCATAGATGCCGAAAGCCTAGAAAGCGAAATCCTAACAGCAATCTACTTCCGATAAAAACATTGCGAACTGCATTGAGCACAAATTAACAAAAGTTAAAAAAAAGAAAGAAAAAAGCCAATAATTTGTCAAGTAAAAGATCCTCACTCTGCGCAAGGAACTCCTCAGTTGTAGAGTGCTCACTTTTAGTGCGAGGTATCACAGGCTACGAGATTTTATGGGGGACAATATCGTGTCTGTTGGACTGTTCCGTTTCCTCCCACCCTCCGGTGCTTGGGGTCCCGGGTTCGATCCCCGCCCCCGCTAAGTGAACTTTGTGGTGGACAAACACCGTGTGGGTGGGTTTTCTCGGGGTTCTCCCGTTTCCTCCCACTTTCTTCATTCCACTAAATCTTTCATAATCGTTCACTTTCATTGATCATCCGTCTTCTCTACTCTAAAGGATGTAAACTGAGGCGTAACTCTAGAAATTTCAGTTTATTTTCCCTCAGTTAACCCAAGGCTACATCCACTTTCTCCAAATCGCTGTTCAAGTGTCTGTTATCGGTGTGTAACGTGTAGTTCTCTATCATAGCATGTTGTTTGTTTCTCTCTGCTAATAGAATGAAGTGTTGCATGTTACTGTTTGAATGCTTTTACGTAGGTGGTGGAGCTTGCCTCGTTGGACAGCTTGACGTGCCCTGTAGACAAGCTTTCTTGTTTGAGAACAACGCTAGACCTCATTTTGGCAGAGATCAAAGGAGCAATCGTGGATGCACATTCCCAACTACTCAGTAAGTTTTCTTTTAAGATAAGTAGGAAACATTTTTAAGTGGACTTTTTTTGTAAATAGACATGATGTTTTGCAATCGCTCGTCTCTACATATATAATTTTGATTTTATCTGAGTCTAACCTTGACTCGTGAGTGGATGCGTTTATTTTTGTATTAAAATTCAGTATTGTTTTTTCCTTCATATTTCAGCCCTGCAAAATTATAGTGCTCGATCAAATGACAACGGAAACTACCATTCACCCGTCTTTCTTTTCTTTAAAATACAATTCTGTTTTTATTACAAGGTTCAGTTGTGTCGTTATATATTAAGCTTATCTTCGTCTTTTTGGGAGATATTTTCACATACATGCAGACTTCTTATCCAAGATTAAGTTCAGGATATTTGTAAGGTCAGCTTATAATTGAAAATACTGTTGACCAATTTATGGTTCATGGACAAAAGTTTTTTTCCCCGATGAGACTCCCACAATAAAAATAAAAATATAATAATAGTAATAAAAAATGTACTACTTTGTGAGCGTAATAATCATTTCTTATTAGACAGAGTTTGCTTAGTACTGAACAGTTAGTAGTTTCTGGGCGTTTAAATGTATTGTTCAAAATTCTCTATTGTTTTTAAGGGATTAACTTGTGAGAGTTATATTTGAAAAAGTGTTGTAAGTAATAAGTTGAAAGGTGATCTTATATGTTTTTCAAATAAAGTTCATTTGTCAAGCTTATGCGTTCACTTAAAATGTTTGTTGGGAAGGGTCCCAAGTTTGAGAGGAACGGTCCAATACTTCAAGACGGTACTTCTATGTAGTATAAATTAGTATTACACTGCACACCGAAAGACAATAAGTAATTGTGTAATTGTTACGTACTGCCACCTAAATTATAGAATTAAATTGTTTTTTCTTTCTTCCGTTTTTTTATTATTATTTAAATAAGAAAAGAAAGAGTACAGATGAAGCGTAATATCAAATTATAATTACATGGTCGCATGGGGGGATATTCAAAATTAACAAAAAATTGGCTACTTACCAATGAATCCTCCCTTGAAAAATTTAAAGATTTTGTCGTTTCGGAACTCTCAGCTGGTTCCTTTCTCAGTGGCAAGGTAAAAAGGATTAAAACGGAAAGGAGATAAAAGGTATTCATAAATACAAACCTGCATTGAACCTTGATATTGGCAACATTGATCGAGCTTGGGTACCTACCTTTGATGCATACCTTGGATCTGGCAATAGTGGCCTAACATAGACACCACGTTCTTTTTTATTCAGTTCATTCCTTTTTTCACTCTGCTCTGTTCATCTCAGGATCTTTTTTGTACGTTACTTTTATATAGTGGTATGTATTCCTGTTTTTACTCCTTTTATCTCCTTTCCGTTTTAATCCTTTTTACCTTGCCACTGAGGAAGGAACCAGCTGAGAGTTCCGAAACGTCAAAATCTTTAAATTTTTCAGGGGAGGATTCATTGGTAAGTAGCCAATTTTTTTTTTTTTTTTTTTTTTCTTTCTTTTAATTTTGAATATGAAATATTTATGTTGCATCAATCACTTCTTTGCTAAACAGGTATAGTTTTACTAATAAAGTACAAATGGAGCTTTGGGGGCGGTCCAGCCCCATTCATATTAGTTATTAACTGACTCAATCTGTAAAGAGTTGTTGTCTATTTCCTCAATTAATTTCTTTTTCTGAATAGAGAAAGAAATAGTTGATGCAAGAGTAATTAAAGGCTAAAGTGCATTTTTGTTTGTTAATCATTTGCGGTTAAAATACAATTTAATGCTCAGTTGAATTAATTACTTTCAGGAAAGAACCTAAAATCGATTTAATAAGTATTGAGGTGCTGAGAGACAGAATAATTATGTTTTGCCTGCAGATTGACCGTAGTTGAATAATCAGTGGCAGTTTCGGTCTATTTCTTTAGGGAAATGTGTTTGTTGATCATTTCTCATTGAACAGAGAGTTCAATTTATTCCCACAGTTTTTAGATCGTATTCAAATTGCATTTTTCCGTAATATTCCATTTTGTTTTGCTAAAATCGTCAAAGGGAAAAGTGAAGGGAATAGAGAACGTAGAGGGACGGGTTACTCGATAAAAATAGCTGTTCTAGCGAAAGAATAAATTATTGACTTACTGTTAGAGTATTTCTGCAGACCTTAAAAGTTAGGGATACTGTTAGTAGTCAGGAAAAATCAGGAAAATTTATCAAATATATGTCCTACAAAAAAGAAACTGAAGATAGGCTACTGCATGCTGCTGGTAGGTAGATTTTTTTTTTAAAAGGAGCATTTGGAATTTTAGCCGTTACTACGTTCGTGAGTAGTTTGTCAAGTTACGTATAGTTCACTAAATAGGTGGAATTAAAACAATAGAAATTGAAACAAGTATACTAAAATATTACATAAACATTCGTAACAACGTTTGTCAGGTAGTCTAAAAAAAATATTGAGCCTTTTGCGCATGAGGTGGCGTTACTGTCCCAAATCCCATCAGGTTTAATGTAATTTTACAGCTGACAGTTGAAGCTAGTAGATATACAAGAAGTTGGAATTCTTTAATCAGATGTAAGATATTGCGCCATGAAGGAAAGTAAATTTTCCGCAAAACTGCGCTACATTTTATAATTTTATTTCGTAAAAGATACATATACTGCAGAGGCCCGTGAAGAAATTTGTCCTATTTATGGGCAAGATAACAAAAGCAACAATCAGAAAATTGTTCAGTCGCTTTCGTTTTGGAAATTTCAATCTTGAAGATGCTTCTCAATGTGCGACGACTTACAGCAAAAGTGGACGATATTCTACCAAAAGTCGAGCAAGACCGCATGTAAGCAGTTATGACCTAAACATCCATCTCCAAACAGTGTTGAACTATTTGGAGAAAGCTGATTAGGAAAAAGAAGTTCGTTGTTTCGGTACCATTTAATCTGACTCAAAACATTTGCTCGATCGAATTTTTATCTGTGAATACTGAAACGTAACGAATTCGGGGAATTTCTGAAGCTGTTGATCACAAGTGATGAAAAGTGAATAACCTGTGACACCAATGTGCAAGAAACATCGTGGTCGAAGCAAAGAAAAGCTCCACCTTCTGTGACAAAGCCCACACTGACGCCCAGGAAGGTTGTGCTGTGCGTTTGATGGAATTGGAAGGGCATCGTGCATCACGAGCTGCTGCCATCGGGAAGAACTTAAGACTTGGACCTGTATTGTCAGCAGCTAGCGCGAGTGCGCCTAACAATTCGAAGGAATTTATCAAGAGAAAGGGTGTCGTACACCACGCAGACAACGTCAGACCGTATACATCTTTAACGACACATCAGAAATTGAAAAAACTTGGCTGGAAGGTTTAATGCATCCACCGGATAGCACAGACCTGGTACCGTCATATTATAATTTGTTTCGGTCTCTGGAAAACACTCTGAATGGTTAAGTTAGTTTCAAAAGAGGACTGAAAATCACGTGACCTTTTTTTACCCCTAGAAACCACAGGCATTCTATAATGATAAGTTGTGGTTTTCGATCGCAAAAGTGGATAGTTGTATCTCATATCTACAATCACAACAGCAGTTTAAAAGAAAAGGAAACCATTAACATGACCGTTAAACCAAGTGAAAACTTTGAAAAACAGTGAACCGCTTTAAAGAGTTAACTTACGGACTATTTACAGAACAGTAGAATTTTTCTCTCATGTATAATGATTTTTACATTTGGAATATAGAAAGAAACGTGCTACCAAGCAGAGATTAGACAAGGATTCCCACTTCGAGACTGTCTCATTATTCCAAAAGTAACATTCTGCATAATGTAAAATATTGGCTAAAATTTAATAATAATATTGAATGAAAAGTAAATGAATTTTTTTTTAATTAATTTAAACAAAGAGACAATGTGAATGTGGACAGGCATTCTGCTACGGCTTTGGATTTATTTAGAAAATCCGCTGCAGTTAGGTCCACGCAACCTTACGTTACACCAAAGCATTAGCACAATGTACATTAGGTCTTGTATGAAGAATGATTTGAAAAAAAAAAAGTTACAAAGTATATAACTTTTGTGTTATTCACAATAACGTAACGAAAATTTATTTGTAGATTAGTAACATGTTTGTCTTGTTACAAGTTTAAACACTTCGGATTCGGAGTATGTTTTTCAGTTGAGCGGACATTTAAAATGGTGGGTTATCTGGAAAAATGTTGAAGTTGCGTCAGTGATGCGGTTCGTGTGGGTCAAAAGCACTACACCTGCCATCATTGTGGAAGTGTGTGGGGAGGACTCAAATTTCAGAGCAACGTATAGCGAAGTAGTGCCTTCAAAGAAGGACGAACCAGTGTTGTCGGTAGACCCAGTACCTCAACGACTGCCGTGACTGTGCTCGTGTGGATGAGTGTATTCGTGTGGACAGAAGAACATTACGTTTAAAATCAGCTGAGCTAGAACTACCATATAGTATTGTGCACAACATTGGGGACAATATCCTTAAGGATAGGGAAGTGTGCGCGAAATGGATGTCACGGGCACTATTAAAGAACCATAAAACAAACAAAAGGCAATGTCGCTGAATATTCTGCAGTGGAGGAGAACAATTTTCCTCATCCGGCAGTGACTAGTGATGAAAAAATATCACGTTTGTTCATTTCATGGAATGAAAGCATGCAGCTTCTTCACGGAAGAAATTCGGGGTGATTGCTTCGTCCAGAAAATGCGTTGTATTCTGTGGCCTATCAGGTATGATACTGATCGATTATTTGGAACAGAAAGAAACCGTGAATGCTGAAAAGTATTCCAGGACACTTCCGAAGTTGTGGGATGCCATCAGAGGAAAACGTCTTACGTCGTTGTATGATTCTTCTGGACGAGAGACTATTCAGCACTAAAAACTGTTAAGGGCATTCAGCATTTACGTTGAGAACGACTAGAGCACCCCCCTACAGCCCTGATATAGTCTCCAGTGACTTTCACCTTTTCCCTCCTCTAAAGTAGAACATGGCTGGCGACCATTATCTGCCATATGATGATGTCAAAACCGCTGCCAGATGGTAACTACCGGAACTTGACGCAGATTTCTGTATAACTAGTATGGAAATGGAAAACCTCATTTATCTTATTACAAGTTCTTGAACAAAAAAGGTGATAACATCAAGGACCTGTATTGAGTGCTCTCTATCACCGAGTGTGTTGATTTTTCAGCTATGTCGCACGCAAGCCAAAATAAGCTTTGTAACCTTTTTCCGATCATCACTCGTAATTTGTGCTTTTATCACAACGGAATAAATAAATAAAAATTGCGGGCCAGGGCACTGACCTATTGGTTCTTGCTCGTAATGTTAATTAATTAATTTTACTTGATAAGTGCATTAGAAGCCTGTGGTGCCTTGAAATGTATTCGAAATTGCGTAGTTAATGTGAATGATGAAATTGACAATTTATTTTTTCCGCTTTCAACATGAAAAGGAATAGGAATATGCATTCAATCAGAAGGTTGCTTAAAATAAGTAAGGTCTTTTATCTTGTGTAGAATCAAAATCTAAACGTATTTCTTAAATTTTTGAAACCTTTATTAAATTCTTTTCTGTAAATGAGGATGTTTAATGTTATAAGTCTCCTTTTCTTCTTAGATGATTGTCAGGTGCCGAAGCTGACGTCGGATGATCTCATTCCATTGTTAGAGACTGTGATTATCCAAGCAAAGCCCCTTCACATGGCCTCCAACCTATATTACATGGAGAACTTCCAGTGGACACTTTCTCCGAGCGATGCCGTCAGGTGAATACCTTCTTACCCTCAATAAGTAGTTGTTTTTCTCTCAAGTCAATATGTTGGTTATATATATATATATATTTTTTTAATGGGGAAGATTGATTGGTGGTAGGGCGTTCCTTTCTGTGTGGGATTTCTGATTCAACTCCAGGCTATGTGAGAGATTTCCCGTTTCCTGTTACTTTCTCATTCTATCAGTTCGCTCATCATGCACTTCTTTCTTTTAAATTATTATTATTTCAACCTTCAAGGCATAACCGTAGGTCGTGAAACTAAACTTTGCATTTAATTTTCTCCTTTTTGTGTCTCGTTCATATAGACAAGAGTGTTCAAATAATGGACAGTAACCTCACGGTGTTAAACGTTATTAACTTCTTATGTTTGTCGTTCGAATAAACTCTTTCATTAACTCGTAAACTTACGCAATGTTTAAAAGGTTCTTCTAGAATAGGTAATAATGTCTACTTTGTAAACGACGAGTTCGGGTATCGTGACGGGCTGACCTAAGTTTTAGAGAGTTCTTCATAACCACACCATAAATACTGAGATCGTTTCTTAAATACTGGTATTAGTCGCATTTATTCGTTAGAATTTCCAAAGACATTGTGTTTTCTGACAAGTGTTGCTTGTTTGATAACGAGAACTTAATAACAGGCTTTCTAGCTGTCCTATTTTCCTATATTTTGGAAATTTGTGTATATTTGTCCTATATTTTAATCTTGTCCTTTATTTCCTGTATTTTTCGGTCATTGAATTATTAAAAATGCAAGCCAAGGCCAGTTCCAGTGATGATTTAAATTGCTACATATTAGCAATATGCTAAATGTGTCTTAGCATTCTTTTCTGAGAACTAGTCACTAATTCTCACTATTATTATTTTAAATTTGCTTTTTCCTATCCTCCCATATCCACTCTTTTTTTCTGTGTTTCCTATGTTCTTGTTCTTCCCCAGCGAAGCTTAACTTGTCATGTCTTATAACGGAAGCTGTATCAGCGTTTTCTTTCAGCAGTGTTTGCAGCAGTATTGGCTGGCCATTGAGGTGTGGTGGTATTTACCAACTTTCGCAGCACCTTCCAATATTGTTCTACATAATATGAAGAGTTCCCACGCGTCCTGCAAACCCTGGAAATAAAAGTGTATTGTGAAAACGTCCGGGAAAAGTTACGGAAAGCAGAAAAAGGGTGAAAATCCTGGAAATTATTTATGAACCGGAAAAGGTCTGAAATTTATGTTGTGTAACAGTTGTTAGAAGTATATATAGAATTTGCAGAGCTATGATGAATGAAATTCTTTTGCATTGTTTATTTGAGAGGGAAATATGGTGACCACTTTTCTTTACTCAGTAAGTCAAGTCATTTATTTCAATCAATTTCATTTTTCCAAAACAATACACCAGATCTATTAAGTTTAAAAAGCAAAAGGTTCTATAATCTCTTATTCTGTATGAATCTAAATCTTGTTTCCAGTTGCCTATTGTGATGAAGGGTGTGGCCTTTTCTTACAATACATTTTTTATATTTATTTTTATTTATTTATTTATTTATTTATTTATTTATTTATTTATTTGTGCTTTAGAACATAATATTCTATTGTATAAACCAAATTGTCCTGTAGTTTTTCAGTGTCCTGCTGGGAGGCCTGTAATAATTACAGTATTGTAGAGGTAAAAGTGTCTGAATAATATATATATATGGTTTGTCCAGGAAGTAGGGTACTGATTTTTTCCCCACCAAAAATGTGGTAAAAGATGGGGATGTTTGTGTGCTGGTTGTGTGTGTGTGGGGGGGGGAGGGGTCTTAGCTACCAGCGCATCAGTCGCCAGTCGTCTCCAAGCCTTCATGGAGTGTAGATCGAGTTTAAGGTGAACCCCTTTCAACGTATCTTGTCTTCTCCACAATGAATCGTTTGTTAGAGCAGCATTACGCGGTGAAATTTTGCGTCAAACTGGGTAAAGCTGCGAGTGAGACCCCTAACATGATCAAGACTTCTTGGGTCGATTAAAGCCCGCATGAGCAGGTCGAAAATGAAATTAATGTTGATCATCTTTGACTACACAGGAGTGGTTCACAGACTTTGTACCGCCTGGTCAGACTGTGAATGCTGCATTCTACCTAGAAGTACTTGAAGGATTCAGAAAACGAGTCACCTGCGTCCGTCCAGCAATCGCTGGATCATAGAAGCTTCATCATGACGATACGCCGAGCCACACCGCCTTCGTTGTCATGGATTTCCTGAGCAAACCTGGTATCACACAGCTTCCCCAGCCACCCTACAGCCCAGACGTCGCTCCTGAAGACTTCTTCCTCTTCCCTCAACTGAAAAGGGTCATGAAAGGACGGCACTACGGGTCAGTCCAGACCATTCAAGAGTCCGTAACGAGGGAGCTGAAGAGCGTTCCAGGGAGCCTTAAGTGATTGGCAGAGTTCGCTGGAAACGCTGTGTTGATGCAGAAGGGACATATTTTGAAAACTGTCAACATTGTGAATACATTTTTTGAAACAGATTCAGTCCTACTACTTTCCGGACAAACCCTATATAGAAAGCCATGTATTCTAATTGAGAACTCATATTCTGCTTATCAAGTCATATAAGTTATGAATAAGTTCAAATGAATTACATGGTATGAGTGCATGTAGTTCGGATCGCACGTTACAATATAAGTCAATATCTTATAGTCTCGGTGTTAAAAATGGATGTTAAAATTAATCACTTAGTTACGATATCTAATGTAACGTTACATGGTAAGTCCAGAAAGCTAAAGGATGAGGCGCAGATAAATACAAACAACGATGAAGTGTTGATTATCAAAAAGTGTTAAAAGAGAGAGGAATGGAAACTATACACCTATGATATTTCTCAACTACAATACTCTAATAGAATGAGAAGTACCGTAAGTGATGACGGAATGAAAAATTGATAACATGAGATACTTCATACTCATTGGGCTCACGTCGCGGCCTGGGGTGAATTGGCCCTTTTCAAAAGTGAAGACGCTTGTATGCTAAACAATCACTGTGTTTTCCAGAGTATTTCTTATTGTTAGGCTGTAGTTTTCACAGCACAACAAAGTAAGTGCTAATAGAAAAAGTTCATTTCGAGTGTAGTTAAAATGTTTAAGTACTATGATGCATTTAAAGAACAGAAAAATTGTTTAATAATACCCGATTCTAATATTACGGAACTTTAGCTTTTGATCATAGTTGTATTTCTTGGTCTGGAATAAAGTTTTTTTTTTTTTCTTTCTTTGTTTCTTTTCAGTTTCAGTCTAGTCACATTTAAAGCAGCTGTTCAGCAACTAGTCATATTGAAGCCTGATCAGTTACGTCCCCGCAGTGAGAAGGTTCACCGGGAGCTTGCGTTGGAGGATCTCATTAAGGTGATTATACATGTACACAAGAGACTCATACACTCATCTTCAGAAAAAAAGTTGTCGCTTATCCTGTAACTGTGATGTTTTTGTTAAAGTCATAACGTAATAAATTTTCTCGTGTACTTTGTGTCTCACTTTAAGGTTAGCGCTAGAAGAATATGGTGTCAAATAATGCTTATCTACTTTAATAACTGTTGTGCTGATGTCTAGGAAAACTAACTGCTGTATATTCGTCAACGGGGATTCTAATTATTCAAATAAATTGTTGACACAAACAAAGAAGTGTTAGAACGTAACAATTACTTCTCTGTCTTAATCTTTCGAGTATTTGATTTTGTCTCGAACGCTTTTTGTATCTGTCTTGCAGTGTGACAAATAAAATATATTATCATCTGCAAAATGGTTAATATGCTGATGTGATTCATAATAGAAATATCATTGTATTTACCATTGTATGTTCCAACTACGTTTTCAAGTTACACGTGGTTCATCGTCAAAGTTTTTGAAGGAATAAAAGGAGACAGAAAATAAGTCCGTCACGATTGCAGATACTTTTCAAAAGTTAGAATTCACATTTAGTCAGTCTACATGTGACACAGATCTGTGGAAGTTCCCTTGGTAATTATAATTACTTTTTCCCTTTTATTTTATTTATTTATTTATTTTAGAAAATCTGATGATGAACATCAAAGTTCGAAACGTAGTTGGTTATACAAAAAAGACACGAATGCATTAGTCCGTAAAGCATCCATATCAATACACTTTTGCGAAAGCTGTGCTCGGCCGAGATGTCCTTTAGAAGAGCCGTCGTGGTTGCTTGGAAGTTCTCCACAGTTCCTACATGATGTCCTTTAAGCATCTGTTTCAATCGAGGGAACAAAAATAAATCCGCCGGAGCTAAGTCGGGACTGTAGGGTGGGCGGAGAACCATTGCTACTACGATCCGGGTCAGTTAGGACGTCACAACAAAGCCATTGTGAGAGGGCGCATTGTCATGATGTGCAGTTTCCATGACCCTTGGAGCCCCTTTCCAACTCAAGTGACCCTGGCGTTCAATCTCAGAAGCACTCCCTTGTAATATTGAGCAGTGACAGTCTAGCTAGCGGGGACAAACTCGTGGTGCATGATTCCTTTTGCATGCATATATATAAAACAATGACCATGGACTTGACTTTGGATTTGCTCATTCGAGCTTTCTTCTGGCGCGGAGCTTTGCCTCTTGGATTCCGGATCACATTAAAAAATCCATGACTCATCACCACTGATTACGTTGTCCAGGAAATCGTTGGAATCATTCTCACAAAGTTCTTGCAGTTCCTGACACGTTTCCGCACGATTCACTTTTTGTGCGTTGGTCAAGACTTTCGGCACAAGTTTTGTACAATTTTTCCGCATGCCCAGTTCTTCCGATACAATCTCATGGACAACGGTTTTTGGCAGGTTTAACTGTTCCGCCATCGTACGAACACTAATGCGATAAATTCGCGCACACAGGTGACATTTTCCTCTGTTCGCGAAATTGACGGGTGTCCGCAACGGGCCTCCTTGTTGACGTTTTCCCGGCTTTCTCATCGGAACGGTTTGTGAATAGGACATACAGATTTCTTTGCCTGTGAATAGGACGTACAGTCATCCTCAAAGGCTTCCTTCAGCATGTCGGGTCTTGTTCTGCTTCAAGCAAACTTTTAACGCGTAACTTTGCTCTAACGTTTTCTCCATCGTAAGTACGACAAGGTTTCTGCACTGGTTCACGCCGCAGCACCTCCTGTCTTGCCGAGAACACGAAGGTGACCAACCCCGGGATCGCTGGAAAGCTTAAGGTCCCTCCCCGTTCCTTTTCACCGGTAGCATCGCTCGGCGCTGTACAGTCGGTTCACAGTCAAGTGGGGCTCGTTACTTCCCGGACGAACCCTGTATTACTGATATGACATTTTCAATCCAATGCGAAATTTGGAGTGAGAAGTTTTGAATCATTTTTAGAGTTAATTACTGCTATTTTTACGTCTATCAAGTATCATACTTAGAAAATGTAACCCTGCTCATATTTTAATAATATTTTCATTATCAAAGTCTTCAGGAACTTTTCGTTAAGGGATTACATTTTCAAAGTAAAAAATTCCGCAACAAATTAGTCTGAGTGTTAGTGAAAGCTTGAGGTTTACATTTGCAGGTAACGGAGGAAGTGGACCAGAGATTTGGACGGGATGGCACTCGAGTGGTTGAAACGCCTCTGTCGCCTTTGGATCGCCAGTTAGAGAGAATAACAGCGATGATAGAAGCCTCTACCAGGGAGTTAAATGAGAACGAAATCAACGCCACTGAAAAGAAGGAAGGCAGCCTCACAACTCCAAAGCCTAAGCTAGGGTACCACAGCTTTTCACTTCCATTCTAACATAATTTATACTTTATACTATCAGTAATAAACGTTTTGTCTGCTTCAGGTTAATTTTATTGATTGTTATTCGTAATGTTGATTTTCTTGTTGTGCAAAGATTGTGCCATATGACCACAGCAAAAAATGAGGTGTTGAAACAACATAAAATGACTACCACTTTAGCGTATTGTGTGTTAATTCAACATCAAGGACATCGCCTTCGACCATATCAGAAATACCTAGTTACTGGCAGTGAGTATTTGCATTGGTTTTTATTGTTTGGTGTGAGCAATGCTTCACGCACCTGTGTATTGTCTGACAACAGTTACATGATACTAGTGCTACCATCTGTTTTCCTTATCTGTTATTCTTATGTGTTAGCACGTAAGGAAAAGAAGATGGCAGAACTGCTACTCATATAACTGTTGTCAGACAATTCACAAATTTACAAAACTATTATTGTGATCGATTACAGAAAATAGACGTTATTTGTTACTTGGTATAAATGCCAAATATACTGTGTGTAGCATTGTTCACACCATGCAATAAAACCAATGCAAATACTCACAGCCAGTAACAAGGCACGATGCCCTTGGTGTTGAATTAACACACAAGTTACACGCTGACATGGTAGTCATTTTGAGTTGTCTCAACACCTCTTTTTTGCTGTGTAGTTTGTCATATAAATTTTCAAGCGAATGCGTTCCATTCCATTAGAGACAGTTAGTTGGTCTCGAAATTAGAATAATGTCATATATGTGTTGTTCTTCACGCAACATTACTTTTTTATTTGTGTAAAAAGTATGACGATTAAAGCCACGAGCAGTGTATGTGATATAATTTTGTATTATTTTTCAGGGAATTCCTAACAAGTATTCAGAGTAACCTAGGAACGTGTTTTGGCAAACAGGAAGTAATTGAGCCTCCGGATTAGAAGCTGTCAGCGCTGCTCTACGCATCCGTCCATAGAAGTTTTACGGGAAGCAATTCAAAGCCTTCCGATGTACAAGCACTCTGTAATCTTACAGAAATTAAACAGTAAATTACAAGTTGACGAAACCGTCCTCAAAATGCAATAATTTAATTTTTGAAGCAATTAAATTACAGTAGATTTAATAACACAATGTACTTACCTGTACGTATTAGATACTAATTAGAATAGAAATATAAGTTAGAGTTGTTGATACTTCCACGACGATTATATTAAAACTATTTTATGATATAAATTGAGGACCTTATGGAACAAAGATGAAAAAACAGTAAACACAATATAATTTTCCTCCGAAATAGTTGTTTTATTATTAAATTATAAGTTCCTTCTTGGTGATAATTACAATAATTTGTAGAATTTATGTAGAAGCTTTTATCTTCTCAACTGAAATTGTTTTGCAGTAATTAATAAACTGGCATTCTCTATTGTATGGTTGGTGTTTTAAAGTTTATGGAAATCCCTTGAGTAATATGTCAAGTCAGACTTGGCAAAATCCACTTTTATACAGTTGTCTTGAAAAATAAAGTATACAGGATAAGGCAAAAGTCCTGCACTACCATTGTATTTTTAAAACGGCTTGAGGGAAGATGACGAGACTTTGGGTGTGGACGCCCGAGGACTGCAACAGATGAGGAAGCTGCAAGGGCGGTTGTAGCTTCACAGCAGAACGTGCCGCGATCGCTGAAAAATTGCCAGAGGGGGAAAAAAAGTATAGCCAAGAGAAAAGTGTAAAAACATGCCTGCTATGTGTAGATCCTTAAATGCACGGACGACTCGCATTAATATAGTTTGAGCTGTGTTTTTTACGTCGTGTAAAGCGTATTTTTAACAATCACAAGTATTTCTTCTGCGGAAAATTTTTGACTTACAAAAAACTCATCGCAGAAAGGCAAAGAAAGTTTTGCTATCGGGGTTGTAGCATTCTTGGTGAAAAGCCCGAAATGCAGTACCAGACGCGTAGCTGCAGTTTCATGTGTAAGACAGAGAGCGAAATTAAATGAAATAAAATCTTTTGAGTTTTACGTCCCACAGTTATGCCGGCTAGGGTAAAGGAGACGGATACTCCGTGTGTTGCACACGAACAAGTGGCATCCATACAAACTCCAAATGCAGCAATACCTAACAGAGGCAGTGTTTCTTTCAGAAACAATATTCCGGGGGACACTGCTGGTACTGTTCTATTTATTATTGTATTATAGACGTATTATTTTGGTCTTCTCCAGGGCGAGGGGGCACTTTCAGCTCCGAGGGGCAGTGCCCCCTCTCCCCAAAAATATGTCTGGAAGAAACACTGAATAGAGGATTACCCAGATAAAAGAATGCAATTTGCAGAATGGGCTGTGACCCTCATTTCCTTTTAGTGTGTTGTTTAGTAATGAGGGTCTGTTCCATGTGAACGGTGAGGTCAGAAACAAACTCTGCATGGACAGATGCCTCGAGGGTAATTGGTGCGGAAAAGGTGATGGTATGGTGTGAGATATGGAACACTCATAAAAGTAGTAGATGCTCTTAAATCAATAAATATAAATATAGAGGTTCTTATATTTATTGATTTCCTAAATATTTGGATAAAACTGAAGAGCATAGGCAAAAGAACATTCGCACGTGTGCTTATTTATACCGTTGACATTTCTACCGCTACTTCTGCAGACAACGTGCCGATACTATTACCTTGTTGCAAAAGTATAATTCTATTGTTGATGCAATGAAAAGGATTTAATCAGATGGTAGAAGCGGGAAAATCCTTTTGTACAAATTGTTATACAACCGTTTCTCATTTCCTTCTAATAATGTTTTGTATTAACAGATAGAATCGCGGCGACTAGGAAATGAGAATTATTTTTACTTTCTTTTCTGTTGGCGGGACACGATGGACTAGTGCTACAGCACTTACATCTGGTTCGTAGTGTGGAACGTGATGTGAATGGGTATGGACTAGTGTTGTGATAACCTCGTTACCGTTTCTCAACAATGGAAGAGAGTAAATATCAAGTTCTGTATGCAGGGGAACCTCCAGTGGAAACATTTGGCATGTTGAAAAATGTTTTTTTGCAACAATTGCCTTTCTCATTGTTGTCTTTTTGAACAGTATAAAAGATCTATCCCTACAAGGGAGTTTGCGGAAGATGGCGAGAACCCATGTCAGGGTCCACTAAAACAACTGAAATAATTTACGAAGTTCGAGATACCATTTTAAACGACGGAAACGTAAATTTCCGGATAATATCGAACCTCCTGGAATGAATAAGGTGTCTCTTTGCCAAGTAGAAGGTAGAGACCTGCACGGGCCGGGCTTGGGCGGGTCGACACTGATTTCTCTTCAGGTCGGGCCGAGCTGGGGCCGATTAATTGTAATTCTTTAATAATTATTGACTTTCCTTAAACGATAATTAGAATAAAGCCAAACGTTGAAGAAGTGTGCCCGTGAAAATTGTTACAAAGAATGCAATAACTATTTACAGTTTGTGTTGCTTAGCGGCTCCACTTTCACTATAGAGGATTGCAGCCATTGCGCGGTAAATTGAGCTCTGATCTTGACCTTCACTGAACCCAAACTATGACAAGAAGGGGAGGGAAAGTTTTGCCTGTCGCTAAAGAATATTGCCATCTTCACTTTATGCTAAAAATCAATTAAGTTAGATTTTTGTTACAGAAAATAGAGTTTTTGTTCCCTCGATGACAGGCAAAGTTCTAGGAGGCAATGGTACCATTCGGGAGGAAGTGTCAAGTTGTGAACCGGAGTTTAGAAAATGTTTCTGAGGGTTGGGTCGAGTTTAATACTAAATTTTGAGAAAGATTAGGGCTCGAGCTAATTTTAAAAAAATATCAGGCCGGGGTCGGGCCAGAAACTTTTTAAAAGCTGTCGGGCTCGGGCCGGGCTTGACCCAAGATTTTTTTTAAAAAAATTGCCGGGCCTGGCTCGGGCCGAAAATCTCCAAAACCCGGCCTAGGTACATTCGGGCTGGATTGGACTCAGGCGGAAAAATTCGGCTCGTGCAGGTCACTAGTAGAAAGTAACCAAAACATTTCTGCCGTTCTAGAGCAGTGATAAACAAAGAGCAATGCAGTGGACGGTAAAGATACCTACCTTTAGACTTCGAAGTAATCTTCATCAGCACTTAACACCTTTTCCCAAAGTTCCTGTAGCTACACAATAAATACCCTGGTGATAAAATTCGGCAGTCGTGGATGCAAAAATTTCCGTGACTGCGTTCCGCAAGTGTTCGTCACTTGAGCTCCCACGGAGATAGTTGTTAAGGGAATGAAATAGATGGTAATCTGTTGGCAGAAGGTTCGGTGAATATGGTGCATGGCACAGTGTCTCCCAGCTAAGTTAATGTAGAGTCTCCTGGGTCCTCTTTGCCACATGTAGTTTGACACTCTCGTGCAGGAACAGCACACCATTGCGATTCACCAATGCCAGCTCCCTCTGCCGCAATGCACGGTGCACTCTTTGCAACTGTTGAGTGTAGAGGTCAGTAGTGATGGTCTGATCAGGTGGAAGGAGTTCGTAATGCAGCACTTCCTGACAATTCTAGTAACATTTCGTGGGCGCAGAAATGGTCTGAAAGTGTGAGAAACTGCGTTATGTGGTGACAACCAGTGTCTGGTACGCTTGAGAGTATCATAGAGGACCCGGAGCATGCGATCAAAGATGAGTGTATTTAAGTTCCGAGTGAGCAAAGGCAAACAGGCTGCAACTCGCTCTTGTTCCTTATTGGCTGTAGGACATGTGTAGGGTACCCACTTGCTTAAGTTGTGTGACTTCCCTATCCCATGCAAGTGCAGTGACTGTTTCAGCAGAAACATGTAACCTCTCTGCAAGTTCATTACACGTTAGACCACTGTTCTACTCGATGCTGCTTTCAGGCCTTTGTCATCTAACACATGTGGTCGTCCACTACGAGCTTCATCCGAAAGGCTCATATCTCCCAAATGGAATTTCTGGAATCAATAGCCGGAGGTGCGTTCGTTCATGGCATTCTCCCTAAATGCCTAGCATATACGGTGACGATGTGGCAGCCATTTTAAACTCACACAACAAACACGAACAAGCTGCTTTGATACCTTAATTTTTCTTCGACACTAGACGAGCTATGACTGCTGTACGTGCGCAACGTCCTTTATTACTGAAGGTCGGTGGTCAGACTAACTACTCATCGCATGGGTCATTTTGTTTTTTCTCTGTGAGCTTTATTAATGGAACGTCAAAAATGGCAAGAACTTTCTGGTTACCTCGTAATAACGAAATGTTTAAAGCAACGGAAAGCGTGACTTCTTTGTCATCTTCCACAGATTCACTGCCAGCATTCAAAAATACGCAACGGGAAAGGTAGTTGGACCCATAAAGAATTTTAACACCTCAAATCTTTCCGTTGCAGTTTTCCCTAAGCACACACAACTCTTAATATTTACTTTTTGACTAATGGCAACTAGGGAGGCTGCCATTCTGGAACGATTTGTGTCCATGCAATGCAAAACTGCGTTTTAGTTTGCGACACAGTTATAATTTTCTTTTGCATGTTTTGCGGGAAGGTTGATACAGAATGAGCTCCACAGTATTATAACACCAGTTTACTTGACAGGGTGAGATTTTTAGAACTTGAGACAACCTTGTAACTCCTAAACTAATAGATAAAAAACTAGAATTTTGTATGAAGCTAATATCAAGAAGGGAAATTGTTTAATATATTTTGCAATACCAACAGATGAACAGTGTTGTCAACTCATTATAAAGTTTTTTTTTTTTTTTTCAAATGGCACTACGTCACAATATCACATTCATTATTCAGTGCTGCGAATTAAGGATACTACAATATCACAAACATTCCAAGTTTGGAAGCCTCCACCACCACAAAACCAGAAATGAAAATAATAAGGATGGATGAAACAAAAGGAAGCGAGAAAAAGAAGAATCAGCGTTAAAAATAAAAAGCTACAACAAGCTTTTGGTTATTCTTCCTTATGAGGAGATATGTACTTGCAATACATGGTGGCGAATGCGCGCCTATCTTGGAAAAGTTAGGGAATTTGAAATTTCTAGAAAAGTTACGGAATTTTAAGAATTTCTGCTACTAGTCAGGAAAATTTCAAGCTTTCGAAAGCATAGTGCCATTCTGTAAGAATGTGGCCTTTTTTCTTTATCATATTTTTTCGTCATCGCGTCTCTGCAGTATGAAACATGTTATTTCAGAAAGTTTTCTATTGCTCCTTTGACATGTCATTTGGAAGAGACAGTAGTTGACGCTTGACGGAACAATGAAAACAAAAAAGCTATATAGAAAGAAAGTTCAGTTAACATTTGATTCAGCAGAGAAAGGAACGCAAATATTGTAAAATATTTTACAAGACATTATTGGATATGTACTTAAAAAAAAAAAAAAAACATAATAGTTGAGGTTATAATGAAGGAAAAATTGTTAATTTTGAATGAACAAAGGAAGGAACGTAAATATTGTAAAATCTTTTTCGATACAAATATTTTTATTCTTTTACTCGAGATTTCTTCATAGTTTATTATTAAAATACTTACTAACATATCCTCATTTTATTGTCCTAACAAACCAATATATGTTGCCAGTAAACTCTTTCTCAGTCGTCGAAGCAGTCGGACGTGTTTTTCTTTAGCTCCGTGGTGCATTCAAGCGTGGAATGGGTATCTCAATAACCCTCTGGAGATGCAGAATAGGTTTGTTCGCCAGTACAGCAATAAAAAGGACAAAAATAAAAGTGCTACATGCAGCCACAAATTCAAACGTGCTGTATGCCTACGGTTTGGTAATCGCGACATTGCTAATCATTTCTGGAGTAGAACAAAATCCGGGACCAACTAATTCTCAAAAGAATGATGTAACAGAAATCAAAGAAATGATTAACTCTCTACGGGGCTCTAATGAACTCTTAGTGTCTGAAGTGCGACAATTACGTGAAACCATGACGACGTTAGTGAATCGTGTATGTGTACTGGAAAATGAACTCGTATTAGTGAAAAGTGAACTAAATAATCTTCAACAGCACAATTCATTACTACAGAGTAAACTGGATGATCTGGAGAATCGTAGTCGAAGGCAGAATTTAGTGTTCTATGGCGTTGATGAGGAAGAAAGTGAAAATTGGAGCAACACTGAAAATAAAGTGCGTAATTTATTACGGGATCGTTTCCAGCTGGACCTATCAGACGAGGACATTCAGAGATGTCACCGTGCAGGCAGAAAACTTCCAGGCAGGTGTCGTCCAATAGTGTGCAAGTTCTTAAGTGATAAAAAAAGGAATCAGTTCTACAAAATAAGAAAAAGTTGCGTGGATCAAATATCTATGTAGAACAAGATTATTCGTATGCAGTGCGAGATGAGAGGAAAAGTCTTCGATATTTTATGTCACAAGCTCGCAATCAAGGAAAACTTTCCTATATAAGTTATCGCTATTTATACATTGACGGGAGAAAATACACACTTTCAGAAATGCTAGAAAAAGAAGGAAGGCAACGTGTTGAAAGTGAAATACCAGATGTGACCGCACCCCCTACTGCTCTGCAAGAAACACCCAATCGTACTGGTAATTCCCCCGAGGCACCTGTCATTCAACATGGAAAACAACAGAATTCCAGAACCCAACCCTCCTCCTCCTCTGCGTCAGTGAAGCGTAAACTGACCAGAAACCAGTGAGAATTGTGTTTTCAGGAACTGCAACATGTAAGTAGAACAAAACAATTGATCACCTGTAGCAACCAAAATAGCGTTCCTCCACCAAAAGAAATTCCAGGAAATACTGAGTGTAATTCGAGATCCGGATTCTGTAAACATAACATGCATGAACCCTCCTCTCAGAAAGTTAAGTCTCTGAAGCAAATATGTATGTTTTCCGTGTTTTATGAAAATACTTTTGGTTTGCGTTCCAAAGCTCAAGAATTTTATACAACTGTACTCTCAAATAATTATGATGTTATTATAATCACTGAAAGCTTCTTAACCGAAAATCATTTCGATACAGAGTTCTTTGAAAATAGATACAAAGTCTTCTGCCAGGATAGAAATCTCGAACTGTTTAATCAATGTAAGGGAGGGAGTGTAATAATAGCAACACACTATAATCATAATATATATATCTTGTTAATTCGTATGACTTGTATTTTGAATGTGTTCTTGTCAAACTTGTAATTCACGGTTTTAAATTATTCATATGTGCAGTATACATTCCTCCTGAATCAAGTTTAGTAATATATGAACAATTCTATCAATTTATTGAGACTAATTGCCCAATAGGTAGCAACATTCTCTGCATAGGGGATTTCAATATTCCTGAAATAACAGGTTGTGCTTTTGATTTCTTATCATCAACAACAAATTGTAAACAATTATATAACTTTATGTCCTTATATGATTTAGCGTCATTTAATAATATTCGTAACAGTAACGGCCGAACTTTAGATTTGGTATTATCAAATATTGATAAGGTTCTCGTTGAAAGAGACTGTCCTCTTGTTACTAAGGAAGACAGACACCATCCCGCAATAAGTGTCTCTATCCCATTAAACGTTACAAAGAAAGAAAACAGAGAAACTAAAGTATCTGGTTTCAACTTTAAGAAGGCTGATTTCAAAAAATTATACGTGGAACTGCACAAAATAAGCTGGGGCTGTCTTTCGCAAATGAATGATATCAATAATGTGCTATCCAACTTTTACAACATGATTAATAATGTATTTAGTATGTGTATTCCCCGTAAGAAACATGTTAATGGAAATTATCCGAGCTGGTTCACTTATAGTATAATTAGAAAAATAAAATCCAAATCATATCATCATAAAAAATGGAAAAGTGGAATAACTGCAAGCCTATATCATCGTGAAAAATTTCATGAGTTACGTAAACAGATAAAGACCGACATATCAATTGTGTATAAAACATTCATTCTAGAATCTGAACTTTCTATTCATAATGATCCGAGCCAACTTTGGAGTTTTGTCAAAAGCAAAACCAAGCATATGTCATCAGCCTCCTTTACTTACAATGGGAAAGAACTAAATAAGGACAGTGAGATTGCTCAGGCCTTCGCGCATTACTTTCAATCTGTTTATAACAATGTATCAGCAAAATATGACGTAGACAGTTTTACATCTAACAAGACGGAATGCATTAGCCTGTTGGACAACTTTCAACTTGGTGAAATTCAACTGCGAGAAATTGAAGTGGCTATAAAGGCACTCAAACCAAAAGCGTCATGTGGACCGGATGGTATTCCTCCGTATGTTGTCAAAGGATGTATTGATATATTCAAGCATCCGCTCCATACTATATTCAATATGTCCATAAGAACAGGCACTTTTCCAGACTTATGGAAAGAAAGTTTAGTGTGTCCAGTGCCAAAATCTGGAAATAAAAGCGAAATACAAAACTTCAGACCTATAGCTATATTATCTCCTTTTGCCAAAATTCTTGAGAGTATTTTATATACACGAATTCTGAATCACGTTAAGCCAATTATATCTATACATCAACATGGTTTCTTACAGAATAGGTCTACTGCAACAAACCTAGCAGTTGTAACAAATTTTATAGCAACGGAGTTAGACAAAGGCGGCCAGGTAGACGTTATTTATACCGATTTCAGTAAGGCATTCGATGTCGTGGATCATGATGTTCTAATGGCGAAATTAACAAGCCTAAACTTTTCAAAGTCGGCAATAGAATATATTGTATCGTATTTATGTAACCGGAAACAATCTATTCTATACAAGGGGCATGTCACCGAAAAGTTTGTTACTCTGTCTGGGGTTCCTCAAGGATCTCATCTGGGTCCTCTGCTATTTCTCCTACTTATTAATGAAATTCCACTTTTTATTGAAAACTCTGAGATTCTCCTATTCGCTGATGATCTCAAATTATATTCTAGAATTAATTCAACTGAAGACTGCATACAACTACAACAAGACCTACAGCGAGTCCAAACATGGTGCGATGACAACAAATTAGTAATAAATGTATCCAAGTGTAAATCTCTGTCTTTTACGAGAAAAAGAAATCCTATCACTTTTGACTATACACTGAAAAAAACTAAATTGTCTAAACCAAGTACTGTCAAAGATTTAGGCGTTATTTTTGATCCTGAACTAAATTTCAATCAACACATAGATATGATAACAAACAGCGCATATAGAAACTTAAGTTTAATTTACAGAATAGGGCAAGATTTCTCCAGTGAGACAACGTTTACAACACTTTATTTTACATATGTTAGATCAAAATTAGAATATTGTTACTCTAATTAGAATATTGTTACTCTATCCCCTATGTGGAGGCTGTGTAAATTATACAATGATATTGTAAATAAGCTTGATAAAGTGGATGTATTTAGTCTTTCAGAAAACAGGTTCAGATCATATGTGAAACAAGAAATTTTCTGTAGTAATAGTTAAGAAATTTATATATGTAACGTTTGCTGTATGTACACAACACTGTAATTGGGTATTAAGCCTGTTGTGTTGTATATTAAATAAATAAATAAATAAATAAATAAATAAAATATTTAGATTGACCGAGCCCCTGGTGTGATAACCATAGTATTTCATGTCATGCCCCCCCCTTACGAAATCCTGGCTAAACTAACAAATATATGTTGCCAGTAAAATAGTTTAAAATGATCGAGCCCTTGGTGAGATGACCACACGTCACGGACTACACCCCCCCCCCCTTTTATGAAATCCTGGCTACGTGCCTGCCGCACAACTGAGACAGACGGGGCAATGCACATCGAAAGTATCTTAGTGTTGGATGCCATGATCATAATGTGACGTACTTCAAACAACTGGGAAAGAAGTTACAAGGGGTTGAAAATTTGACGTTTATCGAAAAGCTTTATTTTGAAGAAATTGTTAGGCAAGTATCACATCTAATTATTTCTATAATTTTCAGTGAAGGAATAAATCATTTTGTCGTTTAAAACTTTGATATCACCAACTGTTCCGAAAATATGATAAGTATTGTTAGTTTGCAATGCTGTGTAAAATAACCATATTTGCGAGAGAATGTTATAATTACGAGTACCAAAACCTATTGCTGTAGTGTTATTACAAAATAAATAAGTTATTACAAAATAAATACAAATACTATTTAAAAAGTAGTGTACAAGGAACATAGACAACATGGTAAGTCATCAATTACCGTTGAGTTCATGCTTCTAGTCGCTGCCTTAACCTAGATTTTTGGGTAATTCAAATTTTGGTCACACTGTCATATCTATGGATGGCAACACTGAAAATTCTCCCGATTCGTATTTTCGGGTGTAGAATTGCATTATCTATTATTATGGTAAGTTACATTTCATTATCTTTTTCACGAAAAACCACCAAAAGAAAAATTGTTAGCTTTTGAAAAATATTTAGTAGAGTACCGCCTTAAAATATTTTGAGTTAGCAGAAGCGTTTGTTATACGCAGACATAAATACACTGACACACACACACACACACGCACGCATGAGATATCAAGAATGATGCTCAGATATCAAGAATAAGAACTGGGATCATATGCTTGAAATGGTGAGGGTTATTCAGGGGCGCCGGAACCGGGGGGCAAGGGGGGAAGTTACCCCCTCCTGAAATTTTCAAAGGGGGCAAGATACTAGTTTTGCCCCCTCACTTTCAGACTGCAAAGACATCACAGAACACTGATTATATGAACTAAGTTTTGCTTTTTATAGTAATGTGAAAAAAATTCTCTATTCCAGATTCATCTTCCTCTTCGAAACAAGGGACCGGGCGCTTTTCCTGCCCCCATGTTAGACAGAAAGAGTTAGGAAAAAGAATTGAAAATTCTCTTTATTTCCATTGGTGTACATTCTCAAAACACTGTAAATTCTTTTAAAATTGTTGTTTAAGTAATCGTAAGTCTGCAATATGAAACGAGTCGTTGAGCGAAATTTTAAAGTTTGAAAAATATAACAGTTTAAATGAGTAACAGGACATTAGGGCCTAAATACATTTTCCATAAAGTTAAATTAATGTTCTTACAAACAATATGCAGAGTGCAGTAGGTTTTATAGTGAGAGGAAAAATGTATAAGGTAGGATTAATAATTCAGAGCATATGAAAAATGCGAACTCTATTGTCGTTCCGTTTGTTCAATCCTTTCACTGCCATTTTTTTTTTTTTTCGGAGTGAGAAACATTAATATATGGCTATTTTAAGTTGTTTTCAAATGTATAAAAATATATTAAAAAACATTTTCCACCGTTTCGTTTTTTGATGTGGGAAGGGTGGGACAATATGTATCCCTCTGATATTTTTACGTTGGACCTATATGTCCCAGTGGTACTGACATGAATGATCATCTTGTATTTTCAATTATGAAACGTATATTGCCAGAATAACAATTGGGTCGTATTTATGATTACAAATATTTTACATTTCGGCATCCTTTTCCAAATTACAGTACATGCAACCACTGCTTTATCACTAGCACATTGTTCCTCACTTCCATCTGTTCCATTATCAGTTTCATTGTTCACGTCCACTTCGACTACTGTCTATTTGATAATGTTAATAAGAATTCTGTGAACCATTAGCAGGCTTCTCTTTACTAGTGGAACATCGATTCATAGCAATAAAATGTGGTAAATTACCAGGGGTCCTCTGAGAATGTATCTTAGGACAATATGTCCCAGTGGTAATGAAAGGGTTAAGATATGAGTGCAGAAGCAGAACACCTATTTCAGCTCCCCTTTCAGACCAAGTTTGTAAACTAAGGAAGACAGTCACTGCTTATTATAACTAGTAGTGTTAGATATTTAGCTCGCAGTGGTCAAGCAATCAGTGGACATTTGCATAGTACGGGTAATTTGATGTCACTCCTGGATGAAAGAAAAATGGATGTGACTGTTCTCAACCAATGGATTAATCGACAGGATAACTGGCTTAATGCTGATTGAAAGAATGAAATTTTAAAGATTATGGGACATGCAATATAGAGAGACTTGGTACCAGAAGTTAAAGAGCCTCCATTTTATACAATCATAGCTGACTCCACAACTGATATATCAAAGAAAGAACAGTTGTCTCTGTGTGCGCTGTTTTGACTCTGATTCATCAAACTTAACAAAATATTTATAGAAATGATCACCCCACATGGTACAAAATCGGAAACAGAATTCACGATCAAAGATATTCTAACGAAACCTAACCTGAATGCAGAAAATATACGCGAACAGTGTCATGATGGTGCAGCTATCATGTCAGGACGAGTGAATGGTGTGCAGAAAATAACTTCGACTCAACATCCGAAACCTGTATACATTCATTGCACTAATCATGCATTAGATTTTCCATTGCAGGAAGTAGCACGAAAATGCGAAACTTTGTGTGACGTGCGGGCCATAGTGAAAGACGTTTGAAACAACAACCTGGATTCTGCAAAACGATAGACAATATACGCACGCCGACATTGTTCTTGAACCCTGTAAAACTATCAACGAAAGTAATCCTAAACATTTGCTGCCTGTTTGTCCTACTCGCTGGTGTGTTAGGCGAAAATCTCGAATCAAATTTCAAACTACTACAAACGAATTCAAATCACGTTGGAAAAGAATCATCAGTAATACAAGTGGTCCAAATGATGATCAAAAAGTAATTATAAAAGGGTATTTGAAAAGAATGAACAAATTCGGAATATTTTTTTCTGATAGTCAGTATACGTGCTTTTGTACCTTGCGGACAACTCGCGAAAGTGCTTCAAAATTCTGAAGCTTCTGCTTCTGGAGCTAAAAGAACAGCAGCAATTCTATCTAGAGGACACTCTGAGAAACCTACGAACGAACAGTGCATTTGAAAACATTTATAAGGAAGCAAAGGAAAATGCAGACAGACTACACTTAAAATTGTCCACTTCATCAAGATCAATTAGGTTGGAGGAGACTGATAATCCTTCTATAGCAGCTACTCTAGAACCTGTATCAGATCCTCCAAAAATGAACTTTGAAATCATTGACTATTTGTTGAATGAAGTGCAGCGTCGTTTCAATCAGCCAGGCCTCAAACAACTCATAAAACTCTAGAAGATACTTTCTGAAGGAGCTATATGGACTGGTGGTCCTCCTCTCTCAAGGTAATATTTGAAGCAGGAATTGGGACTTCACTCGTTGGATTTTAACCTGGATAGATTATGAAATCAGCTCAGGCTGCTTCCACCTACTTTGATGACGACTGAGTCACTCACGACCATCAGAATATTAAAAACTATTAGTGCTGAAACCCCAACTGTTCGCAGCCTTCTCGACTAAGTTGTTCGTCTAGGGACTTTCGTTCTTACTATGCCAGCTTCTTGAGCATTTGCGAAAGATCATGCGTATTGTAATCAATTATTTAAATCACAAAATAGCACTTAAAATTCAATATAAATTTGGATGATTTCTTATTAATTGTGTCGTACTTTATTAATGTGAAGTGAAGTGAATATAATGAGATTAGGAAGAGAGGTGAATGTAATAACAAACTGGATACACTGAAGTAAGTGTAGTAAAAAATACAAATAACTCTGGATAATTAGTGTAATTGAATTTTCTATATAAATTTTATGAAGTGTTTAGTGAAAATTCCATTTTTCCATTTCTAGTACAAAGTCAAGTATTTTCTTATTTTTTACTTAATTATGTAGCCTGTTTTATAATGTACAAGTTACTTTCTACTACAAAGTGCTACAAAGTTTGTAGTTCTAAATAGCAATTTCTAATATTACAGTGTACTGCAACATCAGAACTAGATTTTTAAAAAATATAATTTTAATTTCCTCATTTCCAAGTGATTTAAGAAGCTTTAAGATTCTTTAATACTGTCCGTGTGACCATGTCCAATACAGTTAAAAATATGTACTAGTATATAACATGGTAACATTTGTACTTACAAATAGTCATTGTGAGCAGTACAAATTTTACAATTTTATGTTTTTAATTCTGATTTCAGTGGTTGAAAATTTCTGCACCAGATCAAAATCCAGCACAAAACTAGCACGTGATTAATTAATCTAAAGATGTGAACTAAGATGCCTCTGATAGATGAAAATTTCACTCTCATGAAACTGTTTACAGCTTCATTATATGATGATGATGATGATGATGATTATTATTATTATTATTATTATTATTATTATTATTATTATTATTATTATTATTATTATTATTATTATTATTATTATTATTATTATTAACCAATCAAATCAAATTATTGTTACATTACAAACATATATTCGTATTATCTTACCTATGTTACATTCCCGTGTCTATTTTCAAGACAGCAGTTTGCCCCCAGCTGAAAAATACTTCCGACGCCACTGGGGTTATTTATATTTGAAACATCATTATCAACAATTGTCGATCCATTGATAGATGAAACTCTTTCCAATACTTTCTGACAGCCATCCATCTTGGACAATCTGTTTCCAAGATGTCACACCACCTTGTATTAGGATGCTGTGTAGGTCTCTATTGTCACTTGTATGCAGTAAAAAAAAAAATGCTTTTGTCCATGTTGTATAGTTTGTTTCCTAAGAGAATTATGTGTATCAATCTACTATCTCTCATATATATCGAGAGAGAGAGAGTGAACCGGTTGTTAAAAATTACAATAGCACCACTGTATACAAAGGTGGTTTCCGATCTATGGTGACGATTTCAAACTGCATTTACCTTAGGAGAAACTATATCACCACCATCGAGAGTGCTCCGTTTGGTGGCCCTGCATCTGGACAATTGCCCGACAACGAAGTTTCTACTGTAGGAGACAGGCACGCAGTGTAGTCATGTCAAGCCGCAACCACTCCTCCTGACAGGATTTCCATAGCCCTTCAAAGGTGTGGGGTCTTTTGTGAGACAAGGCGTGTTTGTGATACTGTAGCTTTTTTAAGTTTGCAACTCTGAATAATAAACATAATATTGTAGCTTTTTTTTGTTAGCATATAGATTTTAGATATGTAAGCCTGACGTGGTGCCATTGAGAAAAACATAACTTTATATTGTGTTAGCAACACTGTTGTTATTGTAAAGTATGTCAAACAACTTTACCTTCTTGATATTAGATTCACACAAAATTTGAGCGTATTTTTTAAATCTAATAGCTTAGAAGCTGTCTCCAGTTAGAAAAAAAAACACCCTCTATACTTACTGCATCACTCGCTACACTGATGACTGGCCGATCTGGTGATTTCTCTACGTGTTTTGAAGGTCACGCTAAAGATCTGCCATTATGAAAAACGTGCCAAAACTAACTTGCGCAGAGGAAAATCAGTCTCGTTTCTTAATTGCCGCACTATGTATACAATTTGTACAAGATCATCTTATTCTCTCTTTGTTCTGTTTCCATATTTCGAAAAAGAAAAGAAAGTAAATGAAGAATTACCATTATGTTGCTAAAAATAGCTTCGCTGTCTACGAGAACAATTGCACTTAATTTTCCTTCCAAGCGAAAACATTTTTATATCGACTAATTTCTCTTCATCGCAAATGAAGAGACCAAGTAAAGAGAAATCCTGTTTAGTCTTCATTCATAGAATGAAATGAAATCTTTGAAGTTAACGTTCGACGATTATGCCCTTTTTAGGCTAAGGGAGACTATGATTAAAGCAATTGAATGATGATGGAATAATTGGTGGAATGAGAAAGTGGTAGGAAACGGGAGTAGGAAGCCGGAGATCAAACCAGGGACCCCATGCACCAAAGTTAAGCGCCACCGTGACCCTCTCTTCATTCAAGTAACTCCATAATAGTTGATTCAACAACTCGGAAATATCTTTGTTCCTACCAAGGGCGCCGACCCCGGGCTCCCCAAAGCTCATGTGGCTTCCATTACTGTATTTGTAAATTTACAATATTTGGCATAATTTGAATACAATTTGTTTTAAAATCCTCATATATGCTTTCTGTATCTGAATGCGCCCCCCCCCCCAAATTTATAGAGAAATCGGCGCCCTGGGTTCCTACGGGAATAGAACTGAGACCACGCGCACTACATATTCAGCTATACGGATGACCGTAGATGGCCATTTAGCATTGAGTTCATGCCCTTCAATAGGGATTGCGCTCACTTATTTTATTGGAGCTTGAGTTAGCACTCTTTTGGACTCGGACTCAATAACAGATGCATCTCCCATTCAATCTGATTTTGCATTTAAAAAAGATAGCCTGCGATTTATAATTTAATATATTAATAATTCAATAAAAATACGGGCAAGTAACCTTCAGTATGAATGCCATTTGTCAAAGAAGAAGTTTCCGCAATTCAAAAATAGCTCGTCTCGAGAAGGTCATATCAAACGATCTCTATTTTAAGAGGTACGAACAGTGACCCCTGGCAACAGTTCTCGTGTTTATCCACAAATACAGCCAGCGAAGTGAAGGAAGTGCAGCAGCATCAGACGCAAAATGCCTTTGAAAGTTGTTGCAACGGCTTCTGACGATGAGCGACATTTTAAAGATGTAGCAACATTATTGTTTCATGCGGGGAAATTGTACAGCGGGGCGGAAGATGGGAAAGTTAAGGTAGGTTTCTACTCTCTACATTGGTTTAGATTTTTGTAATATAACAGGATAACTACTTAATTATTCTGGTTGATTTGAAGTGTAAAGAGTTACAGCGGGTGGATGTCCTGACGTTGATAGAGTTTTGTCTTGTGTTACGAAGTGAATATCGGAAATGTACACTCATGTCCAAATTGATTGTCGCATATCTATAACTGTCTTCTTGTAAGAATATAATTTGATGATGATTTTGCAGGGTACTTCAAATACTGATACTATGTGTATAATCGGGAAATGTATATTTGTGGTAAATTTCATAGGAAAAGAATTACAAATACGAAAATTAGAATGAATAATACAAAATGTTGCTAAATGCACAAGAAAGTTTTATTTTCGTTTTATTATTCTTATTTACTGCTCTTTTGACATGAAATTTGCCACATACATGTCTTTTCCGATTATTACACATACTAACATTGTAAGAAATACCGGGCGAATTCGTTATCAAATTATATTCCTAGAACAACATATTTATAGACATGCAACAATAATTTTGGACATGATTGTACAGTAATTTGAAATGTATATCCATGTTGCCTCTTTTACATTACTATTATTATTATTATTATTATTATTATTATTATTATTATTATTATTAGTAGTAGTAGTAGTAGTAGTAGTTGTAGTAGTAGTAGTAGTAGTAGTAGTAGTAGTAGTAGTAGTAGTAGTAGTAGTAGTAGTAGTAGTAGCTATTAAACGTAGCATGTGCGTCACTGTTAAGAGTGTGTGTGTCTACCACCGTTAGAAAGCAAAAAAAATAGATTAAATCTACTGCTTAACTGAGCTCCTCCGTGGCTAAGCGGTTAGCGTACGCGCCTTTGGCGTGGGAGACCCGGGTTCGATTCCCGGCGGTAGCTCATGTGGTTCGGATTCCACGTTAATCAGTAGGTCCACGTCTCATATAGCCTCGCTGCTGAAAGGGACGCTAAACTAAAAATCAACTCAACTACTGCTTAACAGCGTATTTTTTAAAAATATACACTCACAAATGAATAAGCAGCCTGTTTCAGCTAAATGAAAGCTATTTTTTTATTGGCAATGAGTGACATTTTTAGTGCCATCAAAATTAGTTCTAGCGCTATTTTCGATGACTATGCATGAGAATTTACCGTGGGAATATGTCGTTTCCTTCAAATCGATGCTATCCACAGGTGGATTAACCATTAAGAAAAATATCCCTCCCCTGTACTTAGGACATGAAGTGAAGAGTGGCACCTCATACAATTTTTAGACAAATTTATCATGGTCCATATGGTGCAACTGAACCATTAGGGTCTATCCACAAAATCTATCCCCTACAAAATAATAATAATAATAAAAAAATAAGCATAACTACTGCTCCATATACAGGGTGTCGCAGGAGAAAGGGGCAATATTTTGTGAAATAGTAGTATGGGTGATTCTAAGCAAAAAAGTTCATATCAACATTGGTCCTAATCTCAACGGTTTTAGAGCTACAGATTGTGAACGATTTTTGACTTTATGTTGTGTATTGTTCACCCTGTTGTTATTCTGTAGAGGTGAATTATAGCAGATTTGAAAGGCGATGGAATGGCCTTTCCAACGGTATGTAACATGTGGCAGTTGTATCTTTGGAATGGAAGCTATTTGATAAAGTCAAGGTTATTTAAAGAAATTGAATGGCAACTCTGATCCCCAAATATCCCGTAATAACTTCTCTTCCAAAGACATCTCTGCTATGTCTTGCATATCGTTGGAAAGACCATTCCATCACTTTTCAAATCCGCTATGTCCCACCCCTTTAGAATAACTATAGGGTGAGCAATGCGCAATATAAAATGAAAAATGGTTCACAACCTGTAGGTCTCAAACCATTGAGATTAGGACCCATGTTCATATGAACTTTTTTGCTTAGGATCACCCATACTAGCATTTTCCGAAGTATTGCCCTTTCCTCCTGGGATACCTTGTATATAGTAGAGAGTGCAGACCAACACCAAGGATCATGAAAGGCGAAACCATATATACAACCACATATACCAGAGGAAACATTGTATACAGTATGCGAACTTGGTACACTTTCTGTACAACGTCACGGAAAACATGTATATATATACACCCACTCCATCAAGAACATAAATTCTTTGATGGAAGTAAGGCACGAGGTTAAGCCCTTGAATTTATATACACAATAAAAAGCAAAAAGAAAAATACTGGTAATGCAAGTAATTGATGGAGAAATGATCCCAATAAATTCCTTCACATTAGAAGCACTTCATACGTCAATGGAATAAAAAAAGACCAAATTCGTTGGGTTAAGTTTTGACCCCTTAAGCCCCTATTCTACAACTGCTTCAAATTGGAAAATGTTATTCCCCTTGTTCACTTTCATTTTAATTCCCGCACAAATAGCAGCTTGTGTGTGTCCCTTCATTCCTCATTTTTCGTACCTTCATTCTCACCGTCGGTCGTGTGATTAATCCAATTGGGTAGAAAAGCGCGATTAACTAAGTAAACTTATCATCATCAAAAAACCGAACAGGTATTTCAGACTTCGTCCGTTTCTGATTTTGAAAACGCTCCTGATTACATTATAAGTCATTACTCGGCACCTTGTGTACGACATCGTCATTTACAAATCATATATCATAACTTTCTTTAGGTAATAAGTAAAAACTTACTGTGATTCTTATTGAAAAGTTTGATTTCCGACCGTAGTGAGGAAGAAAAAAATTAGCAAATCTATTTCTTTGCAAACCGACAACAACATTGATTTAATAGGGTGCCAATACTTTTTCGGGGCGACGCGTCGTTTACTCATTTCCAACAGTTTTTTCTTCTTGCTAGCGCCCGGGGCAATCGCCCTGCTCGCCCCCTACAGACTACGGCTCTGATAACAACAACATAACCTTCACGCGTGGCACTTGTTAAAATCGTAAGCTAGAAATGAAGGCACATAGATAAATGATAGGCATTCTTCCATAAAATCAAGAAGTTCCTGTGGACAGCTATCCTAACTACAATTTTTCCATTGTTTTCCATAGCAGCAAAGAGAGCACGTACAGTCGGAAAGGTGTGCTAGCAAACTGCCAGCGTTGGTTCAACAGTGTAATTGGCTATTTCCCTCTAGCATTTGACAACAAACTAATGGTCGTCACTTCCGCTCTCAATCTAATATGTAAGTTCAAGCTCAAAGAAGTCTGCTTGTTAAAGAAAGCATAGCCCAGTCGTGTAAATATATTTCCTAATCGTACTTATCTTTCAAGTTCCTTTTTTGGAAGCAACAAAAAATTGCAATTTTCTCTTTCATTATAATATCTATAATTCAATACAAAACAGCCATTTTAATTCAACTTAGAGCCAAGAGCGCCCATGTTGTGGTTTTCAGGGGGGGGGGGCAAGTATAAGCGACATATCAAATGTAGTCTCAAATTTTGCGGTAACTATTCTAAAATATCTATTGGGTTTTCGATCTTCCGAAGCACAATTTCCTCTAAAGAGGGGGGGGGGGCGCTCGCCCCCTTTCTTCCCTGATGGGCGCCCTTGCTTATAGCCATAGGCGCCAAAACCTGCGTCTCAGAGCCTTTAAGCCTCCCAATAATGTCATTGAGAGTACTGAGCATGAGCAACACCAATGTTTCAATGCCAGGTTCACGTTTTTATTTCCATAAAACCATTTTCCTGACTAAGGTTTAAACAGTGACGAATTAAGTGTATTTTATTGTTTTTAAATTATCTATTGAAATGAAATGAAATGTTCAATGATTATGCCCTTTAGAGTAAGGGAGACGGATGTTTAAGGCAAACGGATGATGAAAGAATTGGTTGAGTGATAATCAAGGTCGGTTCTACCATATGTGCAACACGTGCATTTCCACGGAGCGGCAAAATCTGTCATAACTTTATTATTTAAAATAACTTCTTGGAAACAGACTTCATGTTCATGATTTTTAAATTTACTAAGCTGATCTTCTATTTCAATACTACATTCATAAATCATATTTACGTCGCATTAGTTTTAAGTTGCATGGACAGTGCTAAAGCAAATTGTCAAACAAATCTCAGCATGAATTGCTTGATTGTTGTCAAATACTAAACTCTCGAACAGTAGCGAACACCTGTTCCATTTAGTTATTAAAATTTTGATGTTAAAACTAGTTTTGTCTTTGTCAGAAACAAGTTCAAAGTAGAAACAACTTTCTTTAGATTTTCAACAGATGTAAAGAAAAAGCAAGGAATAAAGATTAAAAAAGCTACTTGCACTGGAATTGCGAACTGATTTATTGAGATTGAAGCTGGATATTGAATTTCATAAAAAAAAGATTATCATTTTTCCTCTGCAAGTGTGTAACATAATAGATTATTATTTAAAGAAAAAAACAGAGACAATGAGATTATATTTGTAGTTTCTAGGCTTTTCTGAGTGCGAGTACTCCTTCCCTCCCTCTCGTTGTTCATGATGCCGTAGCATACTTTAAATCACATCTTTTAAGATTTCTTCTTTCTGGAGAAAGGGACCGAGAAGTGATGTCATTGCACGGGGCAGCAAGTTGGCTAGGGCCGACTCTGAAGTTAGAATTATTGGGCCTAGTGCCAGACCCTACATCCAGTTCTGGTGATAATGTGAGAGCAAACGGGAGTACCCCGAGAAAACTCACAGACTCGACGTTGTCTACCACTAATTTGGCTGGGATCGAACCAGGGCACCACGCACAAGAGATAAGCACTCTACGGTTGAGCCACCATTAATTATCTACTTGGGGCTATTTAAATAGTATTAGCGTCCCCAAACAACTAATATTTTATTTCTTGCTAAATGCTTATTAATAGGAAGACATGTTCTTGCATGTTTTTTTTTCTGCTCCCAGTTTTAACTGTTTACTTGTGAACATATTTGTCGGTTTATTAATACCTAAGTTGTAGCGACTGGATGGCTTCTCGCTCCGAAGACTATGTCAAGACTTTTTTTGTCACCAAAATTTCAAACTATCTCGACCATTCACATACTTAGAACCTACAAGTTTGTCTAGGATTTACTCAGTCGGACCAAGCAAATGCTGGGATGGAAGCAGGGCGCTCTTCCACTTTGTAAAAAAGGCGAATAACCTGTTTACGACTGAAAGGAAGTACAACTATCTTTCAATGTATATTCAATCACCCAAACCTTGTAAAGACATCTAAATTTTTATGAAGTTTTTGAGAACATCAATGAAAAGTTCAAACATTTTTAGAGTAACTAGCTGAACCTGCGCTCTCTACACAGCGCATCATTCGCATATGAGCATAAATCTCTTTCTCATTCCTCGAAATATCTGTACATGTCCCTTTACAGACACAAGTGAAAGACGTCTTGATAAAAATTGGCAAGAAATACCATAAAGGGGAGATTTTTAAGATTATTTTTTCTAAATATCTCGCACCATTTGCAAGATTTCAGCCTACTTCTGGTTGGAGTTTCTAATTCATGTATGACCAGTGTTTTCTTTCTTCTTGCATGCAGTAGGTAATGAGCATATACATTACATACACAATTAATAATAATGTCAATGATATATGGTGTTCATTGGGAAAAACAACTCCAAAAATAAAGATTTATCTTAGACTCGAGAAATGGTTATGCTTCCTTTTTCAATATTATTTGGCCATTAAACAAACGCCTGAGACATATACAACCCCAATATACAACTATGTGGTGTTGGAATGTATAATGCGTAGGATATGATGCTTTAGTTTTTTTAAAATCTCAACGCTTCCAGTGTACCCTTAAAAATGTAATAAAGAAATAATGGTCACGTTTTTTTTAATATTCAATTAGAACTGGACAATCTAGCAAAATGTGCAATCGATCAGTGAAAACGTCATCTTTCTAAGGCCTGTAGTTTCCGAGATCTCATTGTCGAAATGATTGGTCACAAACATATAAACGTCCACAAACATACATGCATATATATATATATATATATATATATATATATATATATATATATATATATATATATATATATATATATATATATATATATATATATGGTTTAAAAGAACTCCAAAGATGGCAGCACGATTCTTCATTTGCATTGATTTTGGAGAAAGCTTATTAAAATACAAAGACTTTGAACAATAATTTTAAAACATAAACTTTATGAAAAAGATTTATTTAAATAACTTATTTAAAGAACACACACTTAAAATTTTTGTCTGTGTTAAACGTGAAATCACATATAACCTTAAATGAAAGATTTGAAAGCCAAAGTTATAGGTTGGAGCTCAGGCGTTGCTAACCATCGTCATATTTCCGATTATAATCTCCTTCCTCTTCCGCAAGCAGGCTTTCGACCCTCTTATAGTATCAATGATCAGCTTATGCGCCTTACCACCAATATCACAATGCAGTTCAACACATCCAAACCTTCCTGTCTGGTCTTATTCGATTTAGAAAAAGCTTTTGATAAGGTGTGGCACCTTGGTCTTGTTTCCAAACTCTTCTCTTACCGCCTTCCCCTGTGTTACATTCGTTTTATCTTCCACTTTCTTTCTTGTCGAATTAGTTATATAACTATCAACAACCACCTCTCACACCCTATATTTCTCCATTCTGGTGTCCCTCAAGGGTCCTCACTATCTCCGTTATTATATCTGTTATATGTGGCCGACTTTCCTCCTTTGCCTGGAAATATCAGTTTATATCAATTTGCAGATGACACAGCCTTTCTCGCCATAGCCAACACTATCCAAGAGATAAACCGAACTCTACAGCTTGCTATTGACACATTTCTCGCCTGGTGCACACACTGGAGACTGACCTTAAATGCTGCTAAAACGCAAACCATCATCTTTCTTCCTCCGAACAAACGCTCTCGCGTGTATCGCAACCCTGCTAACTTCCATGTTCATGTCGACAACGTTCCTCTTCAGCCTCAAAACACCGTCACTTATTTAGGGATAGTTTTTGACAGACATCTTAAATGGACTGCCCATCTCAAGTCCATCTGCAGCAAAGCCTACAATCGTCTCAACCTTCTACGCCGTATCACTGGTACTACCTGGGGATTGAACACCCACACCCTCTTAACCACCTACAAAGTTTTTCTCCGCCCAGTTCTCACTTTCGGGTTTACCGCCTGGATTGCCGCAGCTCCCTCCTTTTATACCAGACTTCAAATTCTTGAACGGCACGCACTCCGTTTAGCTTTCCGTATACGCCTTCCCAGCCCAACGCATGAACTCTACGATCGTACCTCCTTTCCCCACATACTCTATCACCTTGAAATCTTATGCCTCCGCTACATTTCAACTCGCTTTCAAACTCATCACCCCTTACTTCTAGACACGATGCATCACTTTGCTTTACACCCGACCAATGTCCTTCTCCGTCATACCCCTCTTTCACTCCTCTTTACCCTGTATCACTTCTCCTTACCACCTGACAGTCCTGACCATCTTTTCATTGCAGACTACATCACTAACACGGCATCACCTTGCATTATTCCATCTTATGCACAGTAGTCCTCTTGTCTAACTGGGCTTCCCCTGTCTCCATCAGATCCGGAGTTGCCCCCGGATCAGAAGATAACACACATCTGTCTTGCATTATTCCATCTTATGCACAGTAGTCCTCTTGTCTAACTGGGCTTCCCCTGTCTCCATCAGATCCGGAGTTGCCCCCGGATCAGAAGATAACACACATCTGTCTTGCTAACAAAACCCGTTGCTGTGACGTCTTGTGCACCTCATTACCATTCATTCCCATCCCCCTTCCAATATGATTATGGTTAACGGCCATAATGTCCAACCCTTTTGATAATATATGATATACTACTGTGTTGATCAGTAAATGCATTAATATATTTATGATGATGTAAAATAAAATGTTGAAATAAAGTTTAATAAATCTACTAGTACCCATCCACAATTCCCTAATCCCATCATTCCTTTACTCCACTTCCCGATACAAAGGGCGGTACCCTTTGGGCGGGAGCTAGTCGTCCACGACTAGCAAAAAAAAAAAAAAAGCGTTGCTAACTGCTGTTGTAACATTTTAATAGATAATTTGAACATACGAATAGAACACTAAATATTTTGGTTTGTTTAATTCAGGGATTATCAACTTGGGGATCGAGATCCCTAGTGAGATCACGAAAAGGAATATACTAGTATGAGAGTCGGACGGAAAAAATATTATTATTATTATTTATTTATTTTATTTTATTTTTTGTTTTGATAGATAGACATTTATTTCCATACTTATCCTCAAATACAGTAAACAATGCGTGTATTAAACAAAATTTTAAAGAAATAAAGAAATTAGTAATTATCAAAATGCTTATTACAAATCAGAAATTACTTATAGCAGATTGATAAGTAAGGGTCTTGATCAAAAAGGTTGAGGAAGTCGTTCAAGAGGTCACAACTTTGTGATAAATAATGCGTTTAAATCATTGGCAAGTTTCTCTTTCTTTCGAATGAAATCGTATTTTTAAAAAATCTAACTCTCCTTCGTTTATCACATCTCTAAAATTGTTTGACGTACAAACTTCAAATTTTTCATGTGTGTTTTTTCCTGAACTCTTTACCGAAGGATAAAACTGGATTTTGTCAAATGCGAGATGAGATTTGGCTACGCTTCAAAACTAGGAAGACATTTACGGGGACTTTCGGAAAATTCATTCTGGCATAGAGGAATTCTATTTTACAGTTTTCCCGAAAAGGGAAGAATCTTCGGACTTCGGGTCCAAGAAAGTCATTTAACTTTTCTTCAACTTTGAAACGACGCATTTACAGGTGACGTGGAACAACAGAATTCAAGTAATGTGATCCACTATACATTTTACCTAACAATTTACTTGATTTCAAAATTCCAGTACATAATTTAATTTTTTGTATAAGATAAAACACCAAACTAATTCGTATTTGAGAGTAGCATGCTTTGCATATAATTATGATCTTATCATAATAACTGCAAATCACAATGTTTTTGGAATTATATCGGAATGTGGATATGTGTAGAATGAATCAACAGTCTGTTGCTTTAGAATAGGATATTTAATTATGACAAACAGTCAAGCTGTTGTCTCAAGTTTTATACTCGGACATTTTACAAATCTCTTAAATCGATGTAATTTAAATGAAAACAAAAAGCTGAACAAGAATATAATTTTGCGGACTCTTTTGGCTGCAAAGGTTTTTATATTGTCCTCAAAAGATAGCTTTGAAGCTAACTTATCCTCTATGGATATGAACTTAAGGTTGGTGAGTCGTTGTTGTTCTGTTAAATTTCTGAGGTAATTTTTTTATGATCTTTAGTTTGCCAAAACTCCTTTCCTTGCCTTATAGTGAAAATAAATATTTGTCCAGTTTCGCGCCCTCCCAATCCGGTGCTTGGGGCGCGAGTCCTGTTTGCTCCCCAAAGTTAGGTTACTGCATCTGCGCATTGTTAAAAGTTGTTTAGGAGTTAATGTGTGAGTATTTACGTAACACCAGTATAACCAAACTTGCATTAATAAGTATCGTGAAACCAGACAAAAAAAAAATGTATATTTTTTTCAAAAGCTTTCGATAACTACTTTTCCCGTGCGAAGAAGGGCACTTCTGCTGGTCCCTAATAAAATAAAGAAATCAAGATACATCTATAAATTATTTTTGCCTGGAGATACATAGAATATTCTCATTTTAAATCCTGTAGAAGTAAAAATCAACCGGCAGAAAAATCACATTGACAGAGCTTCTTTCTTATTTTGATTGATTGGTAGTTTTAACTGTTCTTGCCTCATCTTTCTACTTCTGCTCATCATTTGTAATTTGAGGAAAATTTTTGAAATCCTCAAAATATTGAGTAATCGAATTCTCTTTCCCAAAATCTTATTTTTAATTAAATACTATGATTTCTCTGTAAGGGAAGGAGTATTAAATGAAAATAAAAATTTGGTAAAACTAACGTAACTTTTATTCTAGATATGGAATCCTGACCTCACTCTTTCAGGAGAATTCCAAGCCCATTACAACGCTGTTTACCATTTGGCGGCCAATGGTGGCACTCTGTACACTTGCTCCAACGATGGAACGCTTCGCTCCTGGTTGATTGAATCCCGAACTCTGAAAGGAGTTCTCCTGAGATATGAAGACGAAGTGTGGCGTCTCTTTGTTTCCGGAGGAAAGCTCTATTCAGGAGATACTAACGGAATCGTAAGTCAAAGATAGTTTTATCAAATATTTATATTATATTTGTAGCTATGCTATGTAAATGAAATGGCAAAGATATTTGGTGACTAATAGCTACAAACACAAGCTTTGTTGTACACAGCGCGGCAAATAGAAAATGAGATTGAAACTAGAAAATAAATCAATGAGAAACGGAATCAACTTACCTCGGTTTATTCAAAGTAGGAACCTCGTTTGTCCGCTTTTCACAGTCGTAGAATCATATCTGAAAGTCATGGACTGTAAGATGTTCAAAAACCCCGTTACTGGTTTCTGGATGGTACGAACATAGTCAAAAAGCAATTCTTTACTACAGTAGTGTGTGTGTGTGTGTTTTTTTTAATTTGGAGAAAAGAAAGTATTTGCAGAGAGAGAGTCTGCCGGGTATGCGGGATGTAACACACAAACAGTTTTTTTTTGGGGGGGAGGATTTCCCGCCCGTTTCTGATCCTCCATTAAAGAATAGAACACAAAACGAGTGTACAGCTTCCGTTTCTTTGAACCCTTTGTTATTATTTGGCGAATATTATCCTTATTCACTCCCAGATGTTTGATTTTACCCGGAAATCTGCATTTTGATAATTTAAACTAATATTCCGAACTTTGTCAATCGTTTCAGTGTTCTAATTCATATGCTTGGCCTTGGGCGCTCATCTTCCAGCACTGAGCCTCTTTTGTACTTCAAACACACGGCAGCGAGAAGAGAAACCGTATCCATAAATCTTTCTGAAGATGTTAGATGTTTTCGTTAGTTATCCTATTGCGCACCGAAATTGCTATTTAGTTTGTTCCATTGTTGAAAAGGTGACGAGATATCACAGTACCAATCCATACCTACCCGCATCACTTCCCAAAATGGCGATTGGCCGAGCTGAAAAATTCGGCACGTGTTCCCAAAGTCGCTACGAAAATCTACCATGTGTCACAATGAACTTCGAAAAGAGAGAAAAACAGCCTTATTTTCCACCTGCCGCGCTGTATATTTAAATTCTAACTGGAATCATTTTGAAAAATGATTACAAAGACATCTCTTAGTAATTGTTATGTTGAATGTGTAATTTTATGTATACTATTAGTAATTATAGTATGGGCTATCTTCAGAGATATTATGGTTTTTCAAAACCATTATGCCCACTGTACAAAACTATTTGTTTCAAAACTGGTTTTACCATAACAGTAAGTCTTGTCTATAGTCTACATATTCCTTTGATACTTTATGACTCATTCCTCTAAATTTTCACCACCTCCCTTCCTCGAGTACTTTTAAATTTACTCGATGATTATGATTCGTACTAGACCCCCTTACCCTGTCACGATCTTAATCAAAATGTGTGTCCTAGTTTAAATTACGCACTTACCTTCCAGTTGTTAGAGTAGATTGTCCAATATCGCACACTTAAACGTTTACCCTACTCAGGTAACCAACTAACCATTGGAACAACAAAACATGCTAACAATACTGGTAGCATGGGCATTCATCTTTAATCATAATAAAATTTGTACTAAAGGAGGCTGAGAAAAGGCAAGTCAGATAACTTAGACCGAAAGGCACATCATACATTTTGATAACACGGTATTACCAAATCTCTCATGGACAACAATTTGAGTTGCTGACGTCATATTGAAATGAATAATTCTGTAATAATATACAAAAGTAAATGCCCATAATTTTATCTTTTTAAAAATATTTTTCTTTATATTTGTAACTGGGAAGGCATGTGATTTTGGGATTAAGTAGTAGAGCCGCGCCTGTTCATACGTCGCTACTTAGCACAAAGTAAAATGAAACATTTCCGTCTATTTTTCAGATCGCCATTTGGGAAGATGAAAAGCTGAAACTTGCTTATAATTTAGTAGAGGAAGTTTGGGATCTGATTGTTGAAGACAACTTCCTTTACACTGTGCGAGACAAGGATGTTGTGGTTACAGAAATGGTGGAAGGTAGGAAAGTACCTTATGTATTTCTCATTTGCAATTTAACAGAAATTTCTCTTTCTACCTTATTTATAATCGAATTAACAGTATCTACATAAAATGCCTATGTACCATTAATATCATATATAAAGAATGAACTGAATACATGTAGAAACTCTAGCATATAAATGTTACAATCTTAGTGACTTCTTATGACCATTCGAAGAGAAAAGTACCAAAATACGAATCAGAATTTGGAATCGGATTTTACGCATTTGATTGTATCTTGATAAACTAGATATTAAAATTTCTTGATACATTGTAAATCCATTTTTGATGTGTTATTCGCTTTTCAAAGAAGTGATACAAAACACACCACATGGCACATTAGCGAATATAATTCCATTCGCAGCTTATTCATTAAATCAAATTCCTGTAAACTTTTACTTGGTTTCCAACGATCTACGCTGGCCTCCCTACTCCTGTTTCAAAGCAAATGTAATGAAAATGTATTTTTTTCTATTTCATCGACTAGCTGACATAGTGATGTATCTTTTTTTTCTTTTTTAAACCAATTTATGGTTATAAACTCAAAATGAATTTCGATCTTAAGATGGTTATCAAATTTGTCATGTGGCCAAACTCTTTGTTCCACCCATCATGACCATTTTGGTATTTGTCTGGTCAATATATACATAACGCCATCCACTTACAGCACGTATCTTAGATTTTCGGACCATCCTATTTTCTTAATTTTCTATTAGAAGTATTATTTATTTGCTTTCTATATTTATTCTTATAACGTAAACTAAATGTTTTATAATGTTCTACCTCATGCATCTTCTTGTACGAAATGATATTTTCTCTCTTGAACATCATGAAAACGCTTCCTATTACAGAGTTTGGGGATTGAAACTAGACAGGAAAACAAGCAAGAAAAAGTTTATTACATCGAAGTCGAAAGCGGCTCCCTTTTCGAGTTACGAGCGCGAGAAAGTGCAGAAAATTGCACTTTGAGTATTAATAGCGTAAAGACTAATAGTGAGTAGAAGCTGTAGTATGGTGAATTTCAGGGGAAACCATACTTGAATTTTCGAAAAATGCCACATTCAAGATATTCAGGAAATTACGCAAGACTTAATTAAACCTTGCTCCATTTAATCCACAATTATCTATGAGACCTTGACTTAATTTGTGAAATTCTGTATCTACTTTCTCCATACTCTTGACTTGGTATTTCCTGACAACACAGATGTGGTTTCCTCTGAAATTAACCACAACGCTTCCTCTAACACTTATTAGTACTAGGCTAGTCGACAAAGCGTTACCCCCCACAGCGAACGCGGCCTAAGTGGCTACACGGTAATTTTAGTTTCACCAAAGTTGTAAATCATACTATGAGCCAGTCAGGGTTTCCAGGTCTTTTCATTTCCCGCGCCACAAGTGGTAGACCTGGATTCGATTCTAGGCAGGAGCTTATGTGGTTAGGGTCCCACGTTGAGCTGTAGTTCACGTCTGATGTAGTCTCGCTGATATAGTCGAAAGAGACGGAGCAAGAGGCATTTATTTTTAAAGATATCCTCTGTATCGAAAACAAATATTAGACCCCAATCAATAAATTCCAACATTTACACTACTTTATACTTTACTAGCTATGCACGTGCCTTTGGAGAATGGGGTTCCGGATTCGAATCCTGTGGGAGATCATTGAAAAGTTTCAGCGCATAAAGGTAGTTTAGATTCCACCTTAAACTGTAGGTTCACATCTTGTATAGCTTCGGTGCTGAAAGGACCGCTAAATTCCAAGCCACCAACTATAAAATTTACATCATGATATTTTTAACCAATTCTCTGGTTTAATCTTTTAATTTTTTTTCCTCTCATGATTTTGGCTTCTTCTGAAATTCCTACTCGCTACCAATTTTAGCACCTTATTTTCAGTTTCAGAACAAAGTTGATAAAACACGAGCAGTTACAGTTAAAATAAATAAATAAAATAAAATAAACATATCTTTCCTAGGAATATTTCTAAGCTGCATGGAAAGAAATGTCTGGAAACTGAAACATTATGTGTTTGTTTTACAAAACTAAGTTTCGAAATAATTAGGCAACGTAGTTTTTTGGTCATTTCAAAGACTGGAAAGAGAATAAGATGTATTGAATCCCAATTTAAAATTATCGTCTTTGCTGTTTAAAACATTTTCGATATACCTAAGTACCAAACTATTAGAGGTGGCATTTTCCGCCTTTCTACTGTGCACACATCTATGGCTTAGACCATCTAAGGGCAATTGTTCCATCATCTAACATATCCACCCCATAAAATGACGCATAGCCGACCCTGGCCCTTTCGAGCTGTTGCGCCTTAAGGTTTGGTATATATTAGGTATATTGGAAGTTGGCACAACTGTAACAAAGTATTTATTATTATTATTATTATTATTATTATTATTATTATTATTATTATTATTATTATTATTATTATTATTATTATTATTATTCATAGTGAACATACAATTTGGCTCGATGTAGCTCTACTTAATAGTATTAAATGAAATCATAAAATAAGAATATTCTTACCTTCTTCATTCTGAGAATTCCGTTCCATTCCCTCCCAGTCTGGAACAAATATGGCAGCCACTTCTCTCCACATTTTTATTTTTAAGTCACGATTCATGTAGTTCGGATCTCTTAAATCATATAGGCATGGCCTATTTTGTATTTCGATTATAAACGCCTCTATGTTAAACACACTAACCATGACTGGATATGTACACAGGACACGTTTTCAAACACAACTGAAAATTTCTCTTTGTGATTACACTTGTGGTTATCTGTTTGGGGGTGGAGTTCGAGCTTCGGAGATAGGGGCTCAAATTCAAGTTATTTCGTTGTTTCATCTTTTACCTAAAGCCAAATATTTTGCTTATAGATTACCATGGCACCAGCTAAGTGTCAATCAAGTGTATCACGAGAAATCACCCTATTGTGTTACATAGATTTTTCTGTGATTAGCTAATTTTTCGGAATTTCCTTCTATTTTTGTGAATTTTCTTTTGTTATATACACACATACTTTATAATAGCAGAGTTCCAATCTCTGCACAAAGCGTCTTCCAAGCAGTTGTTTCTTGTTACAATCCCCTTGCCTGGCAACACGTCTTTCCTTTCTGTCCTTCCTTTTGAAATCTTTTAAACAGCAGGCGGTCTATTGTTCCGACCTGCACCAAATACGCTCGAGCCGGCGTTTTCTCAGCGATTTTATTGCTTTCGCGTTCATGTTTAGCCGCTCAGATTTAAATACATGGTCAGCGTATTTCAAGCATACGCATGAGCAATAAATGCGCTTTGCGATCGCTTCAAATAGCCGCCCACTTAGTCTTTGGGCTATTAAGATTAGAACAAACAGGATATGCATATGAAGTAACAAAATTAAAAATCTGGATGGGGAGCTACATTTTGGAGAATAGTTATCGAACCACTTAACCTATCAACCGGAGACTAAGAAAAAGATTACTTACAGTATCATAGGTTAATTTAAGACCTTATTTAACTCTCTGCGTTAAGTAGGTCAGGTTGTAGAAATGGTTGTACTTCCAATTCGAGGCCAATTTATGGCTGAATTAAATTTTGATGCCAGCTCCGATGTTAGAGTCGGGTAGTATCGTTATACCCAAATAAAACTTTAGTCCAATAATTTCATTCGGGACGAGGCTCAAGATTTCCGCAGAAGCAATTAAAAAAAAAAAAAATCACAAACGACAATCTTACCGAGCGAAGTAGCTCAATTGCTAGAGCGTTCACCTCCCATTCGGGAGGTCGTGGGTTCGATTTCCACTGCCGACCATCCTGAATGGGGTTTTCCTCAGCCCTACCAGGCAAATGCCGGAATAATACCTACTAAACAGGCCATGGCCGATAAATTCTCAAATCCTTTCCATTGTTATTATTGTTGTGGGTATCCAGTATAAAATGGCCTCTTAGCTGTATCTAGTGGTTGTTAACTAAATAAAATAAAATAAATGCACACTCTAGAGAAAAACGAGAAATAGATAAAGACAAAAAAAACCTCCTTAAAGTCTTTCCTAAAAGAAACAAAGTTGTAAACTAAAAAATGGGAGATTTTTCACTTTTTAAATTCAATTTTGAATTTTTAAGATTTTTTAGAAATTAAAACCGAGGAAGCAAATACGGAAACCCACAAGTCTAGCTCTTCTAGGTAGATTATAGTTTTCGTGATCAGACATTTTCTCAGATATTGAACGGTGTTCTATCACTGTTTATTAAATTATTAAGCCTTGAGCACACTGTCACACAAAAGGATTTGAAAAGGACGCTGCCTGGACTTATCAGCTAATGTACTATTCCAGCATTCACTTAATCCGTCAAAAAAAAGTTTGGGAAGAACAATGAGGATGGCCGGCTATCAATTTTTTAAAAATAGAATTATTCGCACAGTTGTTTCCAGCAAAATTTAAACCAGGTCCGTTCTTATAATAATAATAATAATAATAATAATAATAATAATAATAATAATAATAATAATAATAATAATAATAATAATAATAATAATAATAATAATAATAATACATCGGTGAAGAAGGTGTGGAAACCTCTTTGCAGATCAGCTATCTTGATAGGTTTTTCTTCATTCGCACCACGCAAATATCGGAATAGTACCTAACTTATAGGCCCCAATTAGTCTCCTTTGCAATGTCTTTAACGAAGGATCTTATTCCTCTGACTTCTTCGAGATCAAGCCGGAGATGCCAGAATAACCTTTATAATGTGAAATCAATAAATTAATAAATAAACATACTTACATCTGTTTCTGAACTAATAGTTGGGAAATTAACTTCTTCTTTGGATTTTTCTTCCCTATTTCTCGATATTTTTGCTTTTACATTTTCGCCAATGGAATTTACATTGTCTCTTTTCCTTTTTAACCAATTTTCTAACACCTTCTTGGACATCTTGCAAATTGCGAAGCAACTCTTAATTCGTCACCCTCCCCCCCCCAAAAAAAAGTTTTAACACTAAGCAAATTCGGCTACTATAAGTGACGGCTCTACTGAAATGTTCAAAGATTGTTGTGACATGCTCATACGCTAGGTCTTTCCTGACCTTTAGGAATGCGCGAGTCGAGTCCTGACCTTTAGACGAGTCGAGACAGGATTTTCCTGGCAAAATTTGAGTCGAGACACGGCTCTTCCAATAGAAAAATATACATTTTTCGAATCCAGACAACACTTTTACAGCACATTTTCGAGACGAGACAGCCACAAATCTTGTCTCGTGTGCATCTCTACTGACTTTTGTTTTCCACCTCCTCCTGTTGACAAATTTTCTTCAAATATTTTTTATCTGAACGAAAACGAAACAACAAAGAAAAATGTTTATTTTATCCCATCCTTTTTTTTTTTTTTTTTTGTTTTGTCCAGTGGGTTGCGGAAAAACTACTACTAGTACTAGCTGCTGAGTATATATGAAAATCAATCGCTGCTGTCTTTGATGTTAATTGCGGCCACAAATGAATAGTACTAATCCGAAGTTCGCTGTTGTATTTGATGGTATTGGAAATGACGGTGAAAGCTTCAACTAGACCGACGATAGGTCATGTTATTGTGTTAATTTTGTGAGGGTCAACTTTTTCTTGGCGTAAATATAGTCATTTAATTTCCTTTTAACCCTTGAAATAAAGTAAAGACTCATTTTTTCGGAACCTCCTTACACGATTGGAAAGGAACTGGTTCCATTCCGCATTGCCTTGCTCAAATTGTATCCAATAGAAGAAGATGAAATCTTTTTTGAGTTTTACGTCCCACGGTTATGCCGGTTAGGCTAAAGGAAACGGTGATGATGAGTAATGAATGAAATGGTGGAATGAAGAAAGTGGGAGGAAACGGGAGAACCCCGAGAAAACCCACGCACACGGTGTTCGTCCACCACAAGGTTCACTTGGCGGGGGCTGCGATCGAACCTGGGACCCTAAGCACCAGAGGTGAACGCTCTACCACTGAGCCACCGCGTTGTATCCAATAGGTAGACTGAATTTGGACCAAAGAGGGCGTGAAACCTGTGATCATTGCTATGTCAAAACAGAACAATTTCAATATCACCACCTGGATATACGCCCTACTCTTTACATTCCTCACCACTTAACACTATCTCCCACTGATCTTTAGATACAAAAGAGTTTCTAAGAGTTTCCAAGAAAAACATTTAGAAACAGCTTGGCTTTATTTTAGACCTATTATAGTACCGGAGGTCAGCTTTCAGAAGGTAAGGACAGCTCATGTGACATCTTGAGAAAAAAAAAAAAAAAAAAACACTGAAGGTTTAGTTTGATGTTTTCCATTGTAGAAGGGATTCTCAGAAAACTCGGTTCCCACACCCCAAAAATGCAAACACTTTTTTAAAAAATTAGACACCACTCGCGACAGCCTGACGACCATCTGTTTAGTGATTTTTTTAGCTACAGTACATAAAAAGTAGTTTTTTTTTTTAATTCAGTCAGTATACTATGAATCGAATGTAGTGTATACTCACGTACTTCCTAAATTTTAGGTGGCTATACGATAGTTTCCAAAACTTAGAGGTGGGTATACGCCGTATGCCCGCGTATACCCTCCATTACATCCCTGTATATAGATAGATAGATAGTGTACGAGTGATTACTATTTCTACAAGGTTGTGTAAGTGTAGGTAGTTTACACAACACCAGGACCGTGGCGTGGGGGGCGACGGCCCCGGGCGCCGAAGTAAGAGGGGCGAAAAATTCGGGAGAAAAAAGGAAAAAAAGATACGAAAAAATGTTTGGAATATACGTATGAGGGCGCCGTCGTATACTCTCGCCCCAGGGGCTGATTTTGAGTTTAACGTCCCGGTCAGCAACGAGGCTATATGAGGCTCGGATCTACTGATTAACATGGAATCCGAACCACATGAGTCCCACCAGGAATCGAACCCGGGTTTCCCGTGGAGTCATTTTCTTTTAAATTTCCCTTGGAATATTCTTCGCGTAATTATGAAAATGAAATGAAATTTTTGAGTTTTACGTCCCACGGTTATGCCGGTTAGGCTAAAGGAGACGGTGATGATGGGAAATGAATGAAATGGTGGAATGAAGAAAGTGGGACGAAACGGGAGAACCCCGAGAAAACCCACGCACACTTCGCGTAATTATCTGACAGACTATAAAGTTTCATAACAATCAAAGTTTTTGCTTATAACTTTTTATTTTGGTTTATTTTTCTCAAAAATCATAAATAATTATTCATTACTACACTGCTGTGTTAACTAAAGCGCAAAGAAGCGATAACGTATTAAGAAAACGGAGTTATTAATGAAAATGTGTAAGTTACACTAAATGCGAACTTTTTATTGTGGATGACGATACTTACTTTAAAGTGAGAGATGCAAGTAACAAACGCTTATCCAAGAAATTTGACGGTTAACTGTAAGAAAGTACGTACTTTTCCTCTCCCTCCACTTTCAAATATGCAGGAAATGAAAACAGCAAGTGAGGAGAAAATTCCCTCATCCCATTGCAAATCACAGACAGAAGAAAATATGAAACTGCACTTCAAAATATTTGGGAATATTCCGTTAATACACATTGCGTGTTTTCCTCGATGTAAATATTTGTTGAATAATAATAATAATAATAATAATAATAATAATAATAATAATAATAATAATAATAATAATAATAATAATAATAATAATAATAATAATAATAATAATAATAATAATTTTCCGTCTACTTTTGCTTAGAAAATATTCATTATATCTTGTTAAAGAACAGCAAAAAAACCTACTATGTATACATACACATAAATTTAACTGTAAACAGTATTGCAAATACAGCTAGAAAGTTCTTTAAAACAAATAGATTTGGTAGTTTCTTTTGTTTAACTCAATAAGGAAAATAGAATTTGGATCATAATTTTAAACATTTTATGATTCATAAAATGTTATTTGTGTTATTAGTTTATCGGGCCTACCCTACTTGTGGGATTACGCTTCGAAACTGTACGTTTTAAGGAAAATAACTGTAATAAAAATAACTGAATATCACTGAACAGTAAGGCATATAATAAATTAACTTTTAGGATATGTAGAAGTAATTATAAAAACTTTGCTACAAAAATACCTACACATATCATTATAAATTTAATAAGCTTCAAAATACAAAGTAACAAAATAGAGTATATAATTCAGTCTACAAAGCAATTGTTACTTAAAGAATGGACATACATTATTTCAAGAATACAGAGAAGACGAGAAATGTTTACGATACTTTTCGACTCGTCTTGATTCTCATCTCCAAAGCGAGACGATAATTTCAGTTAGCTTTGTCCCGTTTCAAATGTAAAATATTAATTCTCGTCTCGATTTTGTTTGTTTTGTTTTAGAAACGAGATGAGAAATTCCTCTTCTCGTGAGCAACATTAAACCAAACCGAAATATTTTTTCCAAACGTCATGTTTCTGGTTGTAATGGTATGGCCTGAGCGATAATAAGCTCCTAACTTTTAATCTTCTACGAGATGATAATAATTACTGTTAGTTTATTATTATTACTATAATTATTCCTAAAGATTTTATAGTTCAAGTATTGAAACATCCGAGTATTCAAATATCTGAAGATAATATAACGTGTGTCATCGCCGATCAATCGCCACCAAAAATTCTAAAAAAATAATCGGCTCTTCGTGGGTCCGAACCTAGAACCTTCATATTACTAGTTGAGCGTCTTGACCACTGAACTAAGATTACTACGCGGCAATTGATGTTGCTCCTGAACAACACGAAAGTTCTATATTTTTCCTCACGAGGATATTTATTGTACCATTGGCGATGATACCTACAAGCAACATCTCTTTTGTCGGATTTTTTTTTTTTTTTTTTTTTTTTTTGCGCTCCGGAAATTCGAAAATTTAGCCGTATATGTCACTAGAGTACTGACATGTTTCCAACGTTTGGCGCCTTGCGTTTCCGTCTTGTTTGTTTTATTGTGTGCAGCACTGAAGAAATAAAGTTTCGTTTTACGGTTTGACTACAAACTAGGCGAAGGTTCACTTGATATTTATGTAAAATATTGTGTCAATATCTTACTTACTAAAGTAGAATTACGCCTTTGAAAACTGTTTACTTGAGAGCAACACTGCCAGAATATGGTGTATTTCAAGACAGTATCCTTTCACAATTACCCATATACTCAAGGATGTAGATAGGGGCACGGGTCCTCCAAAATTTAGCTTGCCCCCAACTGTCAGAGTTTACTACACATTTATTTGTAAACTCACTATATTTGGGAGGCCAAACTGTTTCCATTTGCAATATGCCCCTCGAAATCAGAACTCGGTCTACGTTACTACACATACTGTAAAATTATGCACTACCGCAACTACCAGTTTGTTACGATTGCGCAAGGTCTAGTTTTCTCGGTTCGTGTATGGGGTTTGAATCTACTACGACCAATCTACTGAAAAACAAATAAACGTAAGAGAACTGTTTCAAATAAATTTATGGTTAGCATAACGATACATTAGATACTTCTACTATATACATAATAGCACCGGTATATAAGTGAATAGGCTCAACTTCTTTTATCAAGGAGTTCCGGGTTCGATTCCCTGTAGGGGCACAATATTGGTTCGTATCTCACATTGAATTGAAAGTTCCGTCCTTAGGACACCATCATTCAAGGAAAAGAAATGGCAAACCACTAGAGCAGAGTTTCCCAATCTTTTTCAACTTGCGTCACACTACGGGTGTTACTTGGATTCTCGCGGCACACTTACAGATATTATTATTCGTAAATATAAAAGAGAGTGGTATTTTTTCTGAGATTATTGATCTTCTCACAGAAAAGAAAGCTCTATCACTGGTTTTTCCCCGTGGTAAATCATTATGCTTATTTTTCATTCTAATTTGAAAATAGAAAACAATTGGAATGAAATATTGGACTCCGATTTCTAAAAATACGCTTTCTTTTTAAAAATTGTATCCAACCTTTTACTAAGAAGGAAGATCACTAAATAACGAAAGAACAAACAAATCTCTTTTACTTTTAAAACACAAATGTAGGTAATTTGTCGAAAGGATTGAATATTTTAAATTTTCAAGTTACGAAATAGTATGCAACAATAAAGAAGCAATAATGGTCATAACAATAGTAACAAATACTTTTTTCAACATTAGAAATGTACAGAATAGTAACCCGGAATGAAACTTAAAATTGTAGGTTCATAGTAGTTTCACAGTAATGTGAAAAACAAATATACATTTTCCCTACGTTTTGCTATTTGATTGTATATAAAATTAATAATTTTGTTTTAATTCCTCGCGGCACACCGGTTGGGAAACGCTGCACTAGAGGTTCACCTTGCTCAGTGATCCGTGTGTAATTGTTTGGTATCATCAGAAATATAGCAATATATACAAGCAATATATGTATTCCTGTGCAAGTAAGAAAGTAATCAGTGTGCAGTTGTTTCGTTATGTATATAAGACTGGTTAGCTTTCTAAATAATTTTATCTTAATATCTCCTGCTCAAAATGGCTTTAGATCAAATAAATCTACTGAAACTGCTCTTTACTCTTTTCTCTATTCTGCTTTAAATTCAATAAACGCTAAGAAATATACAACCGGCATATTTCTTGATCTTAGCAAAGATTTCGATACAATTGATCATCAAATTTTACTTAAAAAATTGCAAGATTATGATATTAGGGGAAATGCTTATGAGTGGTTTAAATCGTATATATCCAACAGAAGGCAAACTGTTGAAATTAACTGTCAAACTCGAGACACTCAGGGAGTAAGCAAATGTTATTCAGATACCAAAGAGTTAAAATTTGGAGTTCCTCAAGGTTCCCTATTCTATTTTTAATATATATAAATGATTTGCCACAATGTTTAGACTCTGCTAAAATTGTTCTGTATGCTGACGATACAAATATATTAGTTACTGGAGAAACTTACGTTGAGTTATGTAATGCAGTAGATTCCACCATGTCTGCCATCAGTGACTGGATGGATAGAAATAAACTAATACTAAACACAACAAAGTCTTCGTGCATGTGCTTTCACGTAGCAAAAAACGAGATAAGAAAACGCCCTTGTGTAACAATTAACGGCAAAACGTTGAATTACGTCTCGGATATCAAATTTCTTGGTCTTTGGGTGTCAGATACATTAGATTGGAAAATTCAAATTCAAAAATTATCTAGTAAATTGGCTCAAACCTGTTACATGTTAAAGCTTTTACGAAATAGTGTCAGTCAACATGTTCTGCTCACAACTTATTTTGGACTTTTTCATTCTAAATTGAAATATGGTATTATATTCTGGGGATCTACTGCACTGCTAAATTCCATATTCGTTTTACAAAAGAGAGCTTTAAGGTTTATGACCGGAAGTAAACCTCGAACTTCTTGTAAACCTCTATTTAAATTTCTTGAAATCTTATCTCTTCCATGTTTATATATATATGAAATTCTAAAATTTGTAAGAAAAGATATACAGATAGATACAAGCACCTTCCGGTTGAACTCAGATATTCATATGCATAATACAAGACAAGCGTCTGACCTTCATGTAGAGTCCTCACGTTTAAAAGTACATAAGAATAGTACATTTCCTATGGCAGTGAATATTTATAACAAGCTTCCTTCTACTTTAAAAAACAAAACATCTGGTTTCAATAAAGCAGTCAAGTCCTACCTACTCGAGCACTGTTTCTATTCTGTAGAAGAATATCTCGCCTGTAGTAAATAATGTTTAAAGTATTTATATTTTGTATATTTATAATGTAAGGTTTTATTAACTGTTATGTTGTTTTATATCGATGTATGTAAATTAGAATAATGAAAAATTGTACCTTTTTTGTTTTATATAAATTCATACTATTTTAATATTGCATGTAGATTTAAATCTATACATATGTACACATTCAGTGTTCTTATGACGTGTCCAACTCATACGTTCACTTTGTGAACAATTTGTATGAAAAAGGATGAAAATAAATACAATACAATACAATACAATATTCGGATATATAGCAAGAAATATATAAATACAGTATTTCATATGGTGTGTGTATTCCACATACAGTATATATTTCTGTTAAGTATGAAAGCAATCAGTGTATAATTGTGTGGTAGTATCAGAAATATAATTACAAACTACACGCATCTGTATATGTAAGAATGTAATCACAGTGTGTAGTTGTTTTGGTATTATCAGATATATATCAGAAACAAATATATATACGTAATTGTTTCATATCATGAGAAATTTAGTCACACACACATACGTATATATATACAGGGTGTAACATAAATGCATGGCCAAAAGTGACGAGGTAATTGCTGACATACAAACAAGTAAAAATGTTCCTATAAACATGGGCTTGATGCTGCTTCGTTTCCGAGATACAGGGTGCTCAAATGTCGAATCACTACAATGGCTCACTATGGGAAAGTGAATAGAAATATTCAATATTACAGGAACAATACTATCAAATGGAATTATGCCTGTGCAAATACATTTACACTAACATAGGAAATGAAACTAATCAGCATTTGCAGTCATTGAATTGTCAGTGGTACCAACCTGGTACAAAGTGTTATGTTTTCAAATAGCATCCACACGTTAGCATATGATTACTAACATCAAAACGTTCCTAAACATGGGGCAGATTCCGCTTCATTTTTGAAAGACAAGGCATCCATGTGTGAAGTTCATTAACGGCCCACAACCGTTCATAGATCAAAACTACTGCATGTTTCCAAAGATAAGTATTTGAGAAAGGTATTCGATGGAGGACGCAGCGTTCATTTATGCTACACATAAACTTCGGAAGACATTGCGCCATATTTAGGAACGTTTTGATATCAGCAATCATATGCTAAAGTGTGGACGTCTACTGCTATTTGAAAACATAACACTTTGTACCAGGTTGGCAACATTGCAAACCTAATAAACTCAAACATTGATTAGTTTCATTCTCTATGTTAGTGTTAATGTATTTGCACAGGCATAATTCTACTTAATTGTATTATGATTGTATTATTCCTGTAATATTGAACATTTCCATTTACTTTCCCATAGTGAGCCATTGTAGCGACTCGACATGTGAAATGCAGCGCGGCATCAGACCCATGTTTATAGGAACATTTTTACTTACTTGGATGGCCTCAATCTCCTTGTCACTTTTGGTCATACATTTATGTTACATTCTATATATATATATATATATCTTTGTAGAAGAACGTAATCAGAATGTAATTGCATGATATTTTATAAGATCATAGCCAGCAATAGAGTTGTAAATAGAAAAAAAAAAACGGTTCGTATTTTTTCAGAAATGTACGTTTTTTTTAAAAAAAAACATTGCCTCTCGTTTTTTTCTAAATTTCCTTTTTTTTTTCAAATAGTCATTTGTAATGCATCTTACGTCTATTTAAGTATAAAATTTTTTTTTTATGTAGGTGTAATCACCGTAAAATGCAACATAAACGCTAGATACTGATACGCTACAAATATTTTACAATTTACATAAATACCATACCTATTAACAATTCGGGTTTCAGCAGTTTTCATCAATATCAACTAAGAAATAAAAGTAGAAATGAAATTTTGTTTTTTCGTGAAAGCAGGCCTTTAATAAGTACGAAAATAATGTCACGAACAGTATAAAATTCAAATAACTTGTCTAAAGGTAAAAACTAATACTAATTTGCCTAATAGTATTTTTCTAAATGTCATATATAAATAATTTGTCGACTAGATATATATATATGATATGCAGAGCCGGCTATATATGCAACACGTGCATTTTCGTGGAGCGGCAAGTTTGGATGGTCCGGCAAAATCTGTCATAAGTATATTATTTAAATTAAATATTTCTTGTTGAAAACAGACTTCATGATGATGGTAGTTACATTTACTAAGCTGACCTTCTATTTGAATACTGCATTTAGAAATTATGTTTAGGTTGCATTAGTTTAAGGCCACATGGACAATGCTAAAGTAAATGGTCGAATAAATCCGAGCACAAATTGCTTGATTGTTGTCAAATGCAAGAATTCAATTCTCGAATAGTAGTGAATATCTGTTCCATTTAGTAAGTTATCACAGTTTTGATATGAAACTAGTCTTGTTTTTGTCAGAAACAAGTTCCTTATCATTGAAGATAGAAACAAGTTATTTTTTTAAAAAAATGTTAGAAGATGTAGAATAAAAATCAAGAAATAAAGATAAAAGAACTAGTTGCACTGGAATTGCAAACTGATACATTAAGATTGAAGACCGATAGTGAATTATATAAAAAGGATTACCATCTTTCCTGTGCAGGTGTGTTTGCTTTATCTTTCACTAACATAATAGATTAATATTTAAAGAAAAAGCCTTTCTGAGTGCAACTGAACTTACCTTCACCTTTGTTGTTCATGCTGGAGTAGCATACTTAAAATTATGACTTTTAAGATTTGTTCTTTCTGGAGAAAGGGGGAGGCGGCAAATTATGCCATTGCAGGAGGCGACAAATTGACTAGGACCGGCCCTGATGATATGTATATACAAGACATGAATATAGAATGACTCAATTTGAAGTAATGCAGGGTGTTTCAAAATTAATATTAGGGTTTTGAAACTTTGTAGTATCTATTACAATTAACTTACAATTATAAATATTATATCAAATGAAAGAGTAAGGTGATACGCACACCTTGTATTGTACGCACGCATGTACATGGATTGTTTCTTCTGTCTGCCGTTAGAAAGAGCAAGTAGCGAAGATGGAGACTAGAGAGCAGAAAGCTTTTTGTGTTTTAATAAAGACTGAATCTGTACAGTGCAACCGTCTGTGTGAAGAATATTAAGGAGACGCTTGCAATACGTCTTTATCGTTTGCAGTTGCTACAGGTCTAAAGCCCACAGACTACGGTTTACGTGCCAATTTCGCAAGTGAAATATTCCTGCATAACAATGAAGATTTTCTGGATCGTGTCGTCTTCAGTGATAAATCGACCCTCACCTAAGAGCTAATGTGAACACTCATAATGTTTACATCTGGCCGTCAGCAAATCCTCAGGAGATGGTACAGTTGAAACGAGACTCCCCTAAATTGAATGTGTTTTGTGTCATATGGCGGAAAGTTTATGGACCTTTCTCGCCTATCAACAAGATTGTCGTGTGACGAATGAATCTCACATTGAACACTTGTAGCAAAGACTGTTTGAGGTGTTCTTTTACTTGATGCATTGCTTATAATTGTACGTAAAATGTAATAAGTACTACGAAGACTTAAAACCCCAAAATTTATTTTGAAACATCCTGCATTTCTCACCAACAGTGTTGGAACTAAGATGTAAAAAGGAGAGAAAATTTTCCTTATAAAGTTATTGTTTACAACGATATTATTATTAGTCGAGACTATAACTCCAACAACAACACGAGTTAGTAGTCAAAAAAATGTAATCAAATGTATACTCGGTAGCCCAGGTGGCCAAAGTGGCACACACGGGTGTGACACTTGTTTAATCCGCTCCTCTGTGGACACTAATTAAGATATCGGGATATTATTCTTGCAAAATATGATTGGACTATAGTTTATCATATTAATTTCTTTTTCTTCTGGTGTCGAATTTCCTTCTCAAATTTCACCCCAGTCAAAAAGTCGAGAATTTTCTAATTTCGAATTTCCTTTACTTCTTTTTTCCCTGTAGCTTCCTTCGTTGTAGAAAGACATCCTTAAGACTTGCCTGGTAGACACCTCGAATGGATACCTAACTATTGACATCAATTGGACAGGCCTGCACGCACTGTTGCCAATTAGGAAAATTAAAATTCTCCTATATTTGGGCAAAAAAATATAAATTTTTGTTTATAAATCTGTAGCTATGTGTCCGAGTGCAAGTCAACTTACGCCAATCAAACATTTGTCCTTATTTAACAAACGCAAGTACAAATCGTTACAATGGGGTAATTAGGGGGCGCCCATAAAATTCGTATTTAGGTTCTAACCCTTGATTTTTCTAGTTTTTCCTTACTTTTCAGTTTACCGTAATATATGTTTGGTAATTAGAAGCTTTGTTCCTTAAATATCGCCATAATACTTATAGGATATATTAGTGGTGTACCAATGTTTAAGATAGTTTGCGTCTGTCTGGTAGCAGTGTTGCCAGCTACAGAAAATTTTAATTCCAGATTTTAGGGGGAAATTTTGGAAAAATTATGTTTTGTCTCTATTATTTCCCTCTTGTTGGCTATATCGGAACAAACGTACCAGTATCTGGAAGTCTCGTCTTTGCTCTACACACGCACTATAGAAAGTTTCAATAGGATAATTAGGGGAAGTACAGTTGAGGTTTACAGTAGACCTTGTTCTCTAATTGGAAAGATAACTGTGATTTTTTTAATATGAGATATTTTTTATTGACATGCTTACTTTATTAGATATCGTCACAATACTTGTAGGATATATTAGAGGGATACCAAAGCTTATTTTAAGATAGTTTGTGTGTGTGTCTGATAGTAGTGTTGCCAGCTACAGAAAATTTTAATTCCAGATTTTAGGAGCAAATTTTGAAAAAAATGCCCTTTTTATTTCTATTATTTCCTTCTTGTTGGCTACATTCGAACAAACGTACCAATGTCTAACAGCCTCCTTCTTAGCCTGCACAGCGCACCATAAAAAGTTTCACTAGAATAATTAGGGGAAGTACAGTTGAGGTTTATAATAAACCATGTTCTGGAAATAGTAAGAAAATGGTGAATTTCTGAGGTAGAATGAGATTTTTTTTAATTTCATGCTTACTTTGTTATATATCGCCATGATACTTGTAAGATATATTCTTGGCGTACAACGGTTTATTTTCAGATAGTTTTCGTCTGTCTGATGGCAGCGTTTCCAGCCAAAACAATTAATTCCGCTATTAGGTGAAAAATTCGGAAAATTTCCCTTTTCCCCTCCTCTCTATTATTACCCTCTTACTGACTACATTGAAACAAACGTACCACTACCTGAAAGCTTCCTCTTTGCCCTACAGAACGCACCATAAAAAGTTTCAATAGGATAATTAGAGAAGCTGTAGCCCCGGCATATTTGATTTTTGCTTCTGAGGCGTAAAAAGTGTCAAAATTTCATGTGTATGATAGAATTTTTTCTTTCCCCTCTTTGAATGGAAGCAAGCGACTTCAGGATTTCACTGTACCTTGTCAATACACCAAAGATTTGTTTAGGTGACTTGAACCCATATAGCAGCAGTGGTGCTAGATATAAAAAAAATTGAAATTCGGTTAGGGAATCTTTTGTAAATTTTCACCCCTGCATTTCCCTCAATAATTTCCCACCCGTTGGCAATACTGCAATGCAACTTACACCAAAAAATAGCCACATCCATTTTCTAAAAAACAAGACATTAACTATATCAATCGAATGAACAGTTTTTGAGCAATAAGTCACTAACTGGAAATGTAGGAAAACGCCAAAAGTGACCTTGGGCCGAAAGGAATAATCACACAATTTTGCTCGTATAGGTACAAAGAAACAAACGATTTGAAGTTACGAGGGCTTCGACTTAAGTTCTGTTGATTATTTCAATAATCTGCAACATAAATCAATAAATAATAGTTGCCAAAAAAAAAAAAAAAAAAAAAAAAAGGAAAAAGAACGATGTTTTTTATTGAAAAAAACTTCACAAAAAAACCGTTTTTTACAACACTAGCCAGCAATATATATATATATATATATATATATATATATATATATATATATATATATATATATATATATATATATATATATATATATATATATATATATATATATATATATATATGTGTGTGTGTGTGTGTGTGTGTGTGTGTGTGTGAGAGAGAGAGACATAACACGGCAAAAAAGATACCTCAAATTGGCATGGTTGCTTGTGGGCAATGTATCATATTTCATTTACTGTAAACAATAAATTCATTTTCACCCTAAATTTTGGATTTAGTACCTAAAATATGCAAATCACCCTAATGTGAAAATTTTAACACAACTCCACGTTTTACCAATTAAAGGGATAATTTACGCGCCGTATTTGATTCAAAATAAAGGAGTTTTGTATTTTGTTTGTTAAAAATCTGTAATATTGATAATTTAGTTAATACAACGATATAATGCACTGCGAGTCCTTATTTACACATTCCAGTGTTTTGCCAATGAATTTGACCATAAACAAGCTACTATTTTGAGCGAACAGAAAAGACACTTTATTTAGGCGAGCTAGAGTAAGTAGCGTTTAGGTGAATGGATATCGTTGTGATTTGCAATTTCCTGGTCCGGGTTGGATTCTCGCCCTCTCCCTTTACACTTTTTAAAATGTTTAATTTACAAGGCTGAGCTCCAGTTGGATGCTGCTAAACGAAGATAATATCCAGTGGATAAATTCAGTGATGATGTAATCCTAAAAATAAAGGAAGAAAAATGAATGGAGGAAACGAGTTACAGAGTTAATTCTGTTAATGGTTCCATATTTGATATTAACCGTTAATTTCGTGCATTTTTAAATTGTTGTTAATTGACACTATATTCTCCCCTTTTCTCCATGTGTCTCAATGTGTCAATTTTCACAAATCAGGAACCATCAGTTATATATGCAACCTAAGGGGAAATACGCTTAGTACGGATAAGTTCTCCAACTCGTTTGAGTGTTACCGAATTTTGCATTTTTAATATTTACAAAGAAATTACTACGTACCAATATTTAGCATTCTCAAAAGTCATTTAACGAATAATGAAATCGGACAAGTTCTTCTTTCGAAGTAGTATTACGTATCAATCAGTGGCGCCGGAACCAAGGAGCTCAGGGTCTGTTAGACCCCCAAAATTTTCATTGGAGGCTGGGCTCTTCCCCCGAATCATCGATCCATATTTTAATTGATTTGCAGGTAGGACTACTGTTAATAGTTTCAAAACTCAGTGCAAGGCTTTGGGTTTACTTAAAAAAATAGCGTACTACATATACCGTATAATCTATCTGTATATTATTTGATACGCTTATATGTACAGTCATTTGAAGCCTCTGGTATCCGTATCGTTTTTTTTTTTTCTGGTATTGTGCTGTTTACTGTGAGTACAAGTGTCCAAAGACTCCCTTTTGTCATTTCGTCAGCCAGCGTTTCTCCTCACTCCTGCATAAAAATACACTTCTACGATTTGTTCTTTTAACAGGTGGGGGCAACTTCATGCTCCTGTTCTAGCTGCTCTACCAGGCGTAATTAATCTTGGAGCAGGCGTAGTTGGGTTGCCTAACTCACGTATTTTGTACCTCAAGAATTTATGTGGTCCACTGTACAGACATTCTACCATAACTAACACTATACTGCTGAAGCTAAAGGGGGGTACGCCCATTTCCGAACCACCCTGTATATGCCAAAATTATTCACTTTAAACATTTTGAATGTTCTGAGGAAACCATGAACGTGTAATTCCTAAGGTGTAAAAATAAACACCTGTAAAGAAATAGACGCACAACACTGAGCAATCCTAGCTTATGAATTATCAATTTCAATTTTCAGGGGAAACAGGGCGCTTTACAACAAAGACCACAATGATGGGCCGTGGCCCCATGTGCTTTGTGAATGACAAACTGTGTTTCCTTACTCGCTGTGGGATGAATATCATGGTCCATGAGGGAATGAAGAAACATTTCCAGGAAATTGGAGAACTCCAGGTAATGGGATGTCTCATTTCTTTTTAACGACTTAACATTAGGTTTTATTCACGATACTTTGATTTTGAGGCTAATAACATAACAACAATAACGAGATTTGGGCTTAGTATAAATGTAACAAATGATTAAGTGACAATTTCGTAGTTTCGTCCTCCATATATATATATATATATATTGTGCGCCGATTATAAGAATATTATAATGATACAGAAGAAATTTTCAAAACAAAAGAACAGTTGTGGTTGAACATTGAGTTTATTGAAATACGCGTCCATAAGCATTTTGAAAGTAGGTTGCCTATATTTTCAACCAAGTAAATTAAAAATGTTTTGTATTTTGGACTGGTTCATTATAGTAATTCGATAATATGCATAGATAACTCAAAATTCGTTCGGTAAAATATATAAACAAGGCTGCATGTAAAACTCATATTAAAATACTTTATTATAGAATACTCTATTATTATTCAAAATCTGCTGGGATTATAGTTTAGGTATTCTATCCTCACTGGTCACATCATTTTTCTGAATGATATAGATGGGTGTTCGAGTTGAGGCAAGTATAAATCTTAGAAATTGTAATATTTGTAATTTCTAAAATACTAATATAATAAAGCTCAAAGTTAAATTTATAAATCATATATATATATATATATATATATATATATATATATATATATATATATATATATATATATATATATATATATATATATATATATATATAGGGGTGCTAATGAACTATAGGTACTGACATACTGTTAACAGGTGATTCCACACATAAGACATAAAGTTCACATAGATCTGTGTGGAAAAGTCCTTAGTTTCAGAGCTAGAGCTGTCCAAAATCGTGAAAGAGCTCAATTTCAACACGCTCTATTTCGAATTGGAAAAACTGTGGAGCGGCGGCTCATATCAGCGTAAGAAAGTCAATCCAAAAATGCACATTTCATCAATATGTAATGGGTGTTAGAGATTCCCTACAGGGTATAATTCCCAGACATCCTCTTAGCAGAATTTTCAAATATGATCTAATTTCAGAGTCCAAAGTAGGCAAAAGGTAAGAATTGATTTCATAACGCATTACTACTTATGATACACTATGAATATTGCCAAATAATAGCTGAGTTCACATTAGTACTCTTTAGAGGATTATGGAGACTTAATACATGTTATGGAATAAGTTCTTCATATATGTACCTGTAACTTAAGTATCAGTGGACATTTTGATTTCTATACGAAATAACGTATTTTTTTAGGCCTTAAATACATTTTTAAATAGTAGAATTTAATGTTGTAAATTATCTGAGAACAAATTTAAAACCCTAGGACCAAAATTTAGGTTAATAATTTATTATTAACTGTTTGTAGCTATTTACGTCATAATGCAATTTACACTTCGCACCCGTGTCGTAATATCTACTTTGTAGTTAGCGTTTGTTTTTATTTTTAGTAATATTAAATGTTTAAAAATCTTTTATACATTCACAGATATTAGACGTGTATATAGGGTAGAGTAGCCAAAATCGCACCACTTTCTACATAAATTGTTTTAACTCGAAACTTTTGAAGAAATTTAAAATGATTTTTTGATCGTATTGAACTTTATAGTTTTCCAATTCTTTTACAGTGATTTCATAACGATATCTTATCATTATCATGATAAAAATGATATTTTAAGCCTGCGATTGGTGCAATTTACGCATCAGGTTTCCCAAATCGCACTATGTGAAGCCAAAATCGCACCGCCATTTGAATATATGCAAATTTTACAGTAATGCATATGTGGAAAACAAATTATCATTTCCATAGAATATCGCATTGTTTTATTTATGTTACGTATATTAAAATGAAGTATAATACATATTTAAAGAGAAAAAATACTGCAATAAAAATAACCGAGCACAGAAATAACACCTTAGAAATAAGCTAAGTAGAAATGCAACCTACAAGAAAAACAAATTAACATTTCTATGATATATCACATTCTTTTATCTCAGTGTTATTAATATGAGGAAGAACATATCATTAAAGAAAAACATATCCATATTGCTGATCCAATGAGCAATATTGTTCATAATCCTATCAAACGTAAAGTATCTATATTTATGGAAAACAGACAGCTACAGCTTATGTACACAAAAATCACATTGGAATGCACGTTCATTACTGAAACACCCGCACAAGACTCACGTATCCAGACTTTACACAAAACACATTGTACCGAATCTTCGACTAAATTTTGTTAACAAAGGACACCAAACCAATCTTGTTCATTGATTTCAAAAACCACATTTGAAACACTGTGAATATGTAGCTCGGAGCATCGTAATTTGGATGTATCTACTTTTCGAATACACTTTTTGGTGTTAAGGTTTTCTTAAGCACATGCAGGCCTAGCTGATGGTTTAGAAAGATTAGGTCTCCCCACACGTTTGGATACTCTTGATTGCCTTTGCCGTTATTCTTCACGATGTTTTTTGTAAGGACTTGATGACAGTACTTGTTCTTTGTGGTTGCATGTTGGTAGTTCTATTTCCTCCTGCTATTGGACTGGGCAGCGTCACTTTATTTTCTATATATTTTTCAAAGCACGATTCATAGATTCCGGAGACCATTTTCCATATTGCCATGTGCCCACCTTGTGTGAATTGTAACGAGAAAGAAACCAGGAAAAACAATTCATTACCGGAGTCAAAATAGCACTGGTGCGATTTCGGACACACGGTAGTAGTGTGATTTGGGAAACTACGCTATTTAAAATATATACAGATGGTGATCATAAAAATGGAAACACCTGTAGTTGGCAACACGTCAGATTTATGGGTTGGCAGTGGTATCGTGGGGCCCGCAGCGCCGGACCGCTGGTGGTGGTGTGTTAGGTCGGTCTCCATACTACGTTAGACGCAGTGGAACAGCAGTGTCCAGTGGCTGCAGCAGACGGAGGTAGTGTAAAATGGGAGACCTCTCAGATTTTCAAAGAGGGCAAATTGATGGTGCGCGGTTATGTGGAGTGAGTGTGACGGCAGTGGCTACTGTGTTAGGTGTGTCGCGTGGGACAGTGTCGAAGATGATGACGGCCTACACAACACACGGGAAAACCATATCTGGGAAGCAGAACAGTGGGCGGAAGAAAATCATGAATGACAGGTCACGCCGGGTATTAAAGCGCATTGTCATGCAGAACCGTCGTGCCACTGCGGAGCAAGTGACGGAGGAACTTAACCAGCACCTCCCCCACCCTGTTTCGACAATCACAGTCCACTGCGAATTACATGACATGAACTTACGGGGTCGTGTTGCACGGGCCAAACCGCTCATCAGGGACCATAACGCTTTCGCACGCCGCAAATGGTGCCGCGACCATGCAACTTGGACCGTTGAGGACTGAAAACGTGTTATATGGTCGGATGAGTCATCCTTCACCCTATTCCCAACCACGGGCAGTGTTTATGTGTGGAGAATGCCCAAAGAAGCTTATGATCTGCAGTGTCTCCGCCCAACTGTGAAATATGGCGGCGGCTCGGTGATGCTGTGGTCCGCCATATCATGGTTTTCATTGGGTCCTGTGGTCACAGTTAGCGGACGAATCACTGCCAACGATTATGTCGCAATTTTAGGAGACCACTTGCATCCTATGGTCCGGATGCTGTTCCCGGACAATGACGCCATCTTCCAGGATGATAATGCACCCATTCACACAGCTGGCATTGTTGCAGCGTGATTTGAGGAACATCGGGATGAAGTTCAACACCTCCCCTGGCTCGCCAAATCCCCAGATCTCAACATAACTGAACATCTGTGGTCCGTCTTGGAAACACGACTCCGGCGACGATTTCCACCTCCATCCTCTCCCACAGAACTGGCCGATGCCCTGCACGAGGAATGGTGTAAAATTCCACTTGCTACCATTCACGACCTCTATGCCTCCATCACACGTCGCATCAAGGCTGTTCTGAAGGAGAAAGGTGGCCCGAGACCATATTAATCTGGTAAGTTGCATTTTCGTTCAGGTGTTTCCATTTTTCTGATCACCATCTGTATATACATATATATATTCTTTACATACCTCACAAATTAAAAAAAAAAAAAAGCATAACTTGGGATTGTCACTATAATATTAATGGTATTTTGTTTATTACTACTTATTGAAACTTAAGCTAATTTTCTTACCTTAATCCCTATTCTACTGTGAAATGCCCCGAAAATTAGTAAGGAATACTATAATTATATTGTACTGCAACTGCACACACACACATACATAGCTTACTGAACTTGTCACTTTACTCGTAATTATGGAAATATGCTTAAGTACTTAATTTAACTACCAGATGGCTTGTTAGTACTACGGTTCTTTTTAAATTAGGGGTGTTGTGATTTAGAACCCGGTGCGATATCGGGAACTCTCCCCTATTTTACTATAAAGTAACTGAAAGGTAAGACATAATTATCACTTCACAAAAAAAGTTTTGTAATGAAAGAAAACTCAGTTCTTCAGAGGCCTTCACAGTATTATGGGATATGGAATGCTTTGAAACAGTTTTTGTTCTTGTGGAAGCATAGTGATACCCTACACTTGTTATATTTGACCCAGGAGAATCCATTACATTCAGAAAATTTGCACCTTTGTCTTATTTCCAAGTGCGAAGAGAGATGACCCACTTTATCTTGCCTCACATCTCTTGAAGGCAAATGTGTTGTGAGTCTTCTTTACTTGAATCTGTTTCTCCAGGACGTTGCTTGGTCTTCCACGTTTAGGTCCACAGATACCATACTGACATAAGCATTGAACAATTTCATACGAAATTGACTAAGTTTCATAGTTCTAGTAGTTCCCTTCCTTTCTCCTGCTCGTCTATACAGACTCCATGAGTTTACAATTCCCATGACTAGAAGATGATAGAATAGCGGTACCAGTTTCGAGATCTCATAAGTATATTATGTCTACCCATAATGGTATCAAACAAGTCAACCTCTCCCATGTGTCTGTTGTAAAGTTTCATTACTTGTGAACATGATACATTGAAATTCAACACATCAGAATTATGTTGCATTCTAAGGACGTTTTCTTATAGCACATGCAAAAACGAAATGTATACAAGCTGCGACAAATTGTACATACGAAAAGAAACAACTATTCTGAGATTTATACGCAGGAATTAAGTGTGTAGCTAATCAGCTACACGGTGCATTGAAGGGTTAAGTACACATTTTAAAGGAGATACCGACTCAATTCCAATTTAAGTTTTCTACATTCAAATTTCCGTACTGATTATTTTGTGTTCAGCCATATTTCATTACGTACCCTCTACTAGCCAATGTAGTTGCGATATGTTTTCACTGTTTCTGAAACTAAAAGTTATATTTTTTATGGGATATTGAATCAATGGTTTTCGAATTGAATCTGACTAATGTAGATCTAGAACGGTTAGCTTATTATGAACAATTCACACAAAAGTTTATATCGGCTTTATTAAGAAACTACATTCAACGGGAAAACACTGGAGCTTTAAAAAAAAATCACCCCTCCGATAAACAGTTGCAAAACAAGTTTTTGTTATTAATATGGTATATAAATTAAATATTTTATATCTACATTATAGTGCACAATTTCAAGCGTAATATCCTATTTTAAATTTCGTTCATAACACAATACGCGGTTAACGGGGTTCCGATTTTACGGACAACTTTTCTTCACAATTATCAGTTAAGTGGAGAGTTTACTGCATTTCAAATACATAAATAATTTTTGTTTCATAGTATGTAGTTTGTAAATAGTAGATCGCCATGATAACTTAGACTGTTACTGTCTCATTATTTTGTTACTAGCTGTTGCGGAAAACACAGCTCCCCTTAAATACAAAGAGAGGAAAAATTAATTGCACTACACCGAGTTAAAAGAACACTACTAAGTTTACATGAGTATCTCTACTCATTATCGTAAGAAAGTAGTACGGAAAATAACTGGAGTGTAAGAGCTTAACGGTAGTCATTCTATTCCCGTTGGGAGATCTGCTTCTACCATAAGACAAAGAATAATCGAATTTAGTAAACGTTCTTCAAATCTTTTTGAAAGGATGAAGAAAGATCTGAGCAAATCTGGTTAGATACACTGCATGTTAAAACACTTTTTTTTTCCTGCACTCAAGCATTCGTAATGAGTTTTCGAGACTGACTGTAGTTCTTGGTTATTCTTTGATGTGTTAACTGAGTGAATTCCTTTGTCATTGCAGTCCCACACTTTGATAGTGAACGCGCTGTGTGGCGCTGATAACAAGCTGTTCAGTGGCGGATGGGATAATAAGGTGAAGCAGTGGGACTTGAACACACTGAAGTGCATTGACTCGTTGGACGTGTGTGGCTACATCAACACCATGTGTATGGGCCCCAACGGCCAGGTCTATGTTGGGGGCTCCGGTGGGTTTCTCTACAGGATCGAAGCCACATAAATCATTGTCTCTTCAGACGCCATTCAACGACTGAAAGACTGCTACTAATTCCTTTTGTTTATATATATATTCACTTCCTAATATTTTTCATTGTATACATTTTGTTTACTACAACTTGTAAAGAAATAATTTTGTATGTATTAAGATTTGCTAATGTAATTGTTCGCAGAGTCGCCAACAAAAATTGATACTTCGGATATGTCCATCTGGAATAAAATGGATTCTATAATAGATTTATGTAGCTTATCAAGAGTCACGTTCTCTTATAGCTACATGAATGTATTTAAGTCGTATTAAGCATTTTCAAATGATTACACAAAACAGTATGCACGGACCATTGACTTTTGCTGGCGAATTTATGTTAATTGATTAATGTTATCAACTGTTCTCTGTTTTAAAATAAATATATTTGTGTGTTAGACGTCTCTTGTACAGCGGGGGACACTTCTAAATGGTACACCTTAGCCGTAAATCTCCATATGGCTGTACCATTTAGAAGTGTCCCCCGCTGTACAAGCTTTCCTCAATACTGTTTTAACTTAGTAATGTATTAACTCTTAATGTTTACGATTTAAAAAAAAAAAAAAAAAATCAAACCAAGACCAGTAGAGGAAATAAATTAAGGATTGAAGAAAATCAATAGTAAACAAAATAATTATATCTTATCACTCAAGTAGGTCTACCACGAAATATTAAGAAGAAACAAGAATTTTAGGAAACAAAAATGCATCAAAAGATTGCGATGTTGGCCAATAACACTGAAAAACGAAAATAAATTTTCGGCGGATATTTGAGTATTCAACACGCGTTCTAAGACAATCTCAATGACAATGGAGAAGGAAAGAGAACATGGAAATACTTCACCAATTACTAATAGGAAATGGATACAGCACAGAAGAAGAGACAGGTAGGAACAAAGGTTTGAAATTTATAGCTTAAATGATAAAGCAGAGTCTTAAGACGTTGTTGAGAAAAAGAGAGGAAAGGCGGGAGAAGGATTTTAAACTCAGTAAGAGAGAAAAGAAAATTGCAGGCAGAAGAGGAAAGAGAAGCAAATCGAATCAGTTGTAAAGGGTGTAAAATGAAATACATACCAAAAAAACAGGAAACAGATTCGAAGAAAGAATGACAACATAAAGACGTAGTCACATTAAGAAAAGAGAATAATGCAATATATACCGGTAAGCACGTTAAAGAAACAGAGCTTGAAGTAGACTGGGAAAAAATCCAAGCCCTGAAGAGGGAAAAAGAAGCATGATACAGAAATGGAAAGGAGCTCAATGGATCAAGAAACATTGAAAGGATGTATTGATGAATTGGACGAGCGGGCTTACTATTTATGAGTCGTGGAATACAGTGGTGGACCAAATAGAGAAAAAAGAACTAAAAGAGTAAACAACAATACAGATGACAAAATTACGAACACGTGTGCGAATTGTTTGGGGAAGTATGTAACAAGGATCTACCTAAACTTTACATTTTGCACCTAATTAAAGAATTAAGTTTTGTTCAGATTGATGTCAAAAGTTACGGGAAAACTTGATTGACTCTGAGAAGTGTGGGCGTGTACTCCTTTCACTTTCTGTGGATATTTAAAATTTTATTCTTAGATTGGTCTGAAAAAGGTAAAATCACATCGCCGAAAATCTTACATAGGTATTATTTATATATATTTGGTGCTTTGGTCAGTTTTGATTTTATTAATACCAGAAGACGAAGAAATATGGAGTTTTTACTGTGTATGAAATTTTTGCCAAAATATGGGAATTTAAAACATAGTGTTTCACGATATGTCGAATCGAAAGAATAAGATCCTTCTCCTCACTGCCCCTACGAACCATGGTTTAAAATATAAAATATCATTTTTCTGTCTACATATCACTTTAAATTAAACATTATTTTAAATATTTTTTAGAAATAAAATCAGAAAGTACTAGGCTTCTCTTTAAAATCTTGTAATTAAGTTCAAGCAAACATGTTACAACGTCGAATTATTGCTCGTAGTTACGGCACTGATACGAAAAGACTTAGTGGTGCTTCTTTTTGCCTTCTTACAACAGCAGAGTGTCGCCTTATGAAACGGTAGATCCATTACAGTGTAATCTGCCTGAAAAGCAATCTTTGAAGATATTCACAAAGTGAGTTTCTTTTGAGTTTAATTGATCTTCAAGCAGCTAATATTATGGATCTTTTTCATTTTTACTTTGCAACAACAGCATAAAGCAAATATTCCGACCAACATTGAATAATAATAACAACATTCAATAAAAAAGCACGAAATAACGACAGTAATAATATTTAAGATTCTAATTAGGTTTTCTAGTTAATGTTTACAAGTACAACAAACCCAATATTATCAATAAGGTTCCACCCGCAATCTGAAAATTCAAGTTTTCGGTTTTAAATAAATGTATATTGTTTTTATAAACATTTATTTAGTGCTTTGATAGTATACAAAAATGAGTATAAAACTGGTTAACGTTTCATGGCAAACACTTTTCTAGCTACAAAATTAAGCAAATATTAATTTTCTTAAAAAAAGTTGTTCTATACAATATAGAGAGCATCAGAGCTTAAAATATCTTTCATCACAGAATGAATTAAGTAAAGGTCGTCCCTTACTACAAAATGAATTGCAACAACCATTGTAGGCTTACGAAATGTTTAGAAGTATTAATATTTTTAAATCTTTAACATTTTAACTTAATGAAGTTACACATTACTACTACAAATAATTTTTAAAGCACATCGTATAACAAAAATACAAATTATCACAAAACAGTAGTGGGGGAAGGGAAACGGGGAGTCCACTAACTGATCTCTAGATGAAAGTGAGGATTATCAATTTTTCGGGTGCTATGCAATGGTATCAACGATTCGATTTCTATTATTTTCGGTGACCATGCATCGTTCAGTTAAACATGTGCCATCTGGCTGGTTATAGCCTCCTTGTGCTGTAGCACCAAGGAGTTTAGTTTATGATTGTTACTATTTGAACAATTTTAAAAATAAAAATTATCTGTTATTCAGCAGGTAAGTTCAACTCTCATATTAGATTTGCTGATTCTGAGTGCAATGCATTACGCACACATTTCTTTTAATAATTCTCAATTCACGAAAGTTCTTCTGTAATTCACGAATCTTTTTAACATTACAACTGGAAAGTAACACTTTTACTGTCCAGAAAGGCCTGGTGACCCACTACACATATCACAAAGTACCATAATGTTGAAATCTTTATCACTATGGTAACTTGTATCACAGACGAAAAAGGACTCTTATTAATTAATATTTCTGCTCCTCGCTTTTGTAAAAATTATCCTACGTAATTTAATAAACTAACTTTCTATGTGCACCTCGAGTAAAATTCGATACTCGACACCAATGATATTCACTACTTGTTTTCCACTAACAATCAACGATCAGATTTCTCTTAACATACAGTTCTCGATATATACTGTATACATTTTAAGTCATTAAGTAGTCAAGTTTTAAATGCCCAATAAAAGAGATCATTGAACTGAGATAAACATACTCTCATTTGTAGCAAAAGAAAAAGTTACTCCAACAAATGACAACTGAAGCGTCAAAATTTGTCTCTAACATATTCACATTTAATATGCGTAGACGTAAAATATATATATAAATGTTAAAGATTATACCCTCGAATATATATAAAGGTTATACCTAGATTCCGTTTCGTAAAATATACTGAAACTCTGTCATATTAAAACTGGACGAGTACACTACAAACAAAGAACTGGGACGCATTTTGACAGATTCATACAATCAGAGGAGGGATTTCTTTTTTAAAAGAATCTCCAAGACACACACTTATAACTTCCACTTAAAGACAATGTAGAGACCACAGACACCTGCGATCAGTGTTACAAGAGAACTTGAAGGAATCGAAGTTAGTGACGAAACAACGGAGTAAGTGGCCAGGTGTTCGAATTTATGAAGAGCTTTTTTCATGTCCTCCAACATTACATTGAGTCCACCGATATGAAAGCATCCGATCTTCACAGTTGCCACGTTGACTATCTTCAATCGAGCTTCAAGATCCACACAAGCCTTCAGAACCTCTGTTGAATCCAGGATGTGGTTAATACGTGTTACCTGCACATTGTACAAGTGCACGCAGATGTCAGCGTAATCAGCTATCAACGGAGACTCCACACAAACAGCAGGGGGATTACGAGCTGCAAAGAAAATAATTTCAGCATAACGTTTACTTAAATCATAATAGCTTCTCATATATAAAATGTTTCGCCGAGAACGGAATAACCTACAGCTACCAAATTTGTTTCACACATGGTTCTTCACCAAATTTAATTTAGTACTAAGCCCTTTTCTTTATTTTTGGCTCGGGTGGAAGAGTGAAAATATATGCACGTTTTACACAGTTTCTAAGAGCGCCTTGCGTGTGTACAACCCCATTACACCATTCTTGTGCGGGCTTACATAACGTCATAGGATACACACCGGGGAATGGGGTAAAAACATTTTTTCACCTCATTTAATCGATGTTCTGAATTAGGACTTCACAACGAAGGGTGGTTAGAGTTAGTAATCTATATAAACAGAAAAATGAGTAGGATGGTGTTTGTCCAATGAACTCCTCTGATGAGATTACCCTGGCCTAGCTTATTACTTTCAATACAGGAGATAGAGGGGGTTCAAAATTTATGCCACGACCCCTTAAATTTACAAAGATAAAACTCGGTATGTAAACTCCTCATTAAATGTACGTAAATGCATGTACCAGCGTTTTTGAAACTTCCGTTTTAAGTGGATGAAGGGTCATTACTTTTTTCTTTCTTTCTTTCTACTTGGTGCATGAATGGAGTATCTTAGGATTTTTATCATATTACGTTGATTAAAATGTATATCGTATGGGGAGAGTGCAGGTCAAAATTTATGCGAAAAATTTAGTGTCTCACGATTGTGTTAACAAGGAAGATGAAACTTGCTATTTAAATTCTTCACTTAAAATAAGCAAGTCCATGTCTCAGAGCTTTTGAAAATTCCCGTTAAAAGGAGGGTGAGGAGGAGGCAAGTGATATCATCTATATGTATAAAAATAAATGTAACTCTGCCATGACCGCTGCACATTCCTCCCAATTATAAATATCGCCGGACACAATCTTGTACTTCTTTGATTTGCTCAAGTAACCATGGAATCCGTCAGAAGTAACAGATGTGAATTTTATACTTAAATTAATGTCTTCCACCTTTGTAATCACGGAAATTGTGTCATGTAATATCGATAGGGAAAATTATTCTTTTACCTATTGTCCCTTAATCACATAAAAAGATGTGAATGTTTGCGTGGGTTCCTGTCACCACGGCATGGTGCGTCCTCAGGTTGAGGATCAAGGCAAGAGGCCTCTAGATATAAATGTTAGCTGATAATGTGTTGGATAAGCACGACAGACAAGGGTAATCTTCCAGTGTGGAGTTTGATGTGAGTTTAACAACCACGTTCTGCAGAAAAGGCATTCATTCAGAATCATTCATAGCAGCCTCGGACTAGGATTTATAACTTGGCTCGATCTCAGCAAAGTGAAATGAACATGAGACTTGGAACTTGGGATATAAAAAGTCTTTATAGGGCAGGTGCTTTAAAATATGTAATAAATGAGTTTTGAGGAATATACGATGAATCTGGTAGGAGTTCAGGAAGTTAGATTGGAAGGAAAGAGAGCAGTGTACACAGGAAATTTTACGTCTTCTTATGGAGGAAGGAAATCAAAATAACCAACTAGGAACAGGGTTTTTCGTTCACAAACGAATTATATCAGTAATTAAAGCTGCTGAATTTGTTCAAGAGGGTCTACTTATTACTCTTCAGGTTCCGTGGTCTGATATTATTATTATTACTAAAAATGTGCATGCACTAACAGATGATAAAGATGATAATATAAAGAACAGTTTTTACGGAGAACTGGAATGTGCATTTGACCAACTCCCGCGATACCATAGGAAACTTCCATGATATTCAATGTGAAGGTAAGGTGAGACATTTTCAAACCGATTATAAGAAACGAAAGTGTGCATAAACAAAGTAATGACAACAGTGATAGACACGTAAACTTTGCAACGTTCATAAACCTTACCGTGAAGAGTACAAAATTCCCATATTGCGACATTCATAAAATTACTTCTTGCTTTCATCGCCAAACACAAGTCCTGCGTGTCGTCAAGGTCCCTACTCATCCGAAATGGCTCCGTGTGACTTTTGGTTGTTTCCCAAGCTGAAAATGCCACTACAAGGGACCGTATTTGAGTCAAGAGAAGACATCATGCGGAATGCGACATCATTCCAAAAACTGCGTTCCAGAAGTGGGCGCAACAATGGCGAGAGAAGCGTGTCCATTACCAGGGAGATTGTTTTGAAGGGAATTAGTGTTTCGGATTTACAAATCAATAATTGTATCTTTGTCAACCAAAGCTTCGATATTTTTTGAGCACACCATATATATATATATATATATATATATATATATATATATATATATATATATATATAGGGTGTTAATGAACTACACCGACAAACTTTAAGATGTGATTTCTCACATCAAAATAAGAGAAAAAGCTCATATGGACATATGGCGAAAAGTGCATAGTTTCGGAGCTAGGGCTGTCCAAAATCGCGAAAAATCCAAATTTCAATAGGCCCTATTTCGAATTCGAGAGACTGTGGATGGTGGTCCTTATCAGCGTAAAGAAAGTCACGCATACGGAATCCAAAAATGCATATTTCATTAATGTTCAATGAGTGTACTGATTATTCCCTACAGGGTGAAATTCGCAGACATGCCATCAACCGAATTTTGAGATATGCTCTGACTTTATGATTGGTCCAAAGTAGGCAAACGATACGGCAATGATAGCAATGAACACGGAATCCTCTGGCGCGATGTCGGAAGTGTTAAGGATCGTCAGCAGCACGGTCTCTCGTACTCGGGAAAACGCATGGTGCGACGTTTTCTCTCACGCTTATAAGTAAAGAAAACGTGAAATATACAGTGACGAAATACATATCATCACACGTTATTCCGAACACAAAGAAACATGGAGCTGCCGGTTCCTAACATTTCCGCTTTCCCTCCGAAGCATTGGATGCCCATTGTTGTCAAGGTTTATCTGCTGCCTACTTTGGACCCTTCTTGACATCAGGGTATATCTGAAAACTATATTGAAAGCATATCTGAGAATTACATCCTGGGAATAACCTTTACACGTATTGACGATTGATGAAATATGCACTTTTGGATTGCATACGCGTGGCTTTCTTTACGCTGATAAGGACCACCATCCACAGTCTCTTGAATTCGAAATAGGGCCTCTTGAAATTTGGCGTTTTCGCGATTTTGGACAGCCCTAGCTCCGAAACTATGCACTTTTCGCCATAGGTCCATATGAGCTTTTTCTCTTATTTTGATGTGAGAAATCACATCTTAAAGGTTGTCGGTGTAGTTCATTAACACCCTATATATTATCAGGTTTAGTATTCATACAAAAGTACGTTTCAATATTATTGGGTAATTCTGTTGACACTCTTAAACCTCAAAAAGTACAGCTTACTATTGGCTAGAGGCAGTAGCGTCATTTCAAATTTTACTAGAGGGAGAGGGAGGAGCGATCCTCTACCAACATTAGTTTCAAGTTTTTGTCAGTATATAATCGATTAAATAGTATAAGGGGCAATTACTCCCTTCCCAAATGAAGACGTGACTTGTCCTGTTAGTATTGTATTTATTGTCAGTACATCATAATGTATCTAATGAAGGTGTTCTAATGTCGAAACTATAAGACGTTCGGTAACATACTTCTACAGTCGTATGCTTTGTTAAGGTTACTATTTATCTGCATATCTATTTCAGCAGCCTTCCTATTGCTTTTTGAGGCTCATCCCCAACTATAGTGGTCTTTCATCTACAAATTACTATCAAATTTAGGTTAATGTAATCACCCAGTTTCTAATTTTCTATACTATATTACATGCATTTAATGTTATCCTTTCGCTTCAGTTCTTTTCTCCATAATCTTACTCTTTTGTCACTGTCTTTCCCATTTAGAAACTTTCAATTTTGGAATCATTTTTAGTGAGAAAAACCACTAGAAATAATTTTCCAGACTACGAAATAGCAGTCTGCTTTCCACATCGAGTGTTCCAACTGTTGAAAATCACTTTCACCATACTTGGAATTGATCAAGTCGCCATACCAATCAGTAAATCATGATTCTTCTTACTTTGACTTGAAGAAATGCTTCTTTATTTTAGCACGTTCTTCATCAGACCACTCAGCATGGATTAACTCATTTGGTAGCAATCTTATCGACCACGAAGTTCTAAATTCCAATCCTCTCTACCCAACACAACAGACTACACGTAAAGACGGTATTTAACGGAGAGATTTAAATAAGATAAAAAGATCCAATTTAAATGCATATTTGAGACAGAAATTTAAAATGTAGACTTCGTCCACGACACTATCATTAATCTGTTTAATGATTACTGAGCTGCAATCGAAAACCACAGCACAATTCTCCTGTTGATTTATTACATTCCGCTTTACTACTACTACGAGGGCTATACTGAAAGTTGTGAGTAACATGTTTTTACAACCGTAATCTTTAGTTGTAAGTGAAACCAAGTACATCATCTCAATCTACACACCTCTCTTTCTTTCCAGGTGTTCACGCTGTTTGTTGCTAACACGTAACCACAGGCAGGACTTCCAAAATGGTGGGCAGCGATATTTCGTTTAGACAGCGTGCTGTGATTGAATTCCTTGTTAAAGAGAACCAATTTGCTCCTGAAATTCACCACAGATTGCTGCGTGCCTATGGAGATGTGTGCATGGGTGTCAGCAGTATTAGGAGGTGGGTGAAACATTTTAAGGATGGAAACTCGAGTAACGAAGATTAGCCTCGCAACGGGCGCCCTCAAACTGTCTCCAAGAAACGCAACAAAGTAAGGGTTGATGAGCTGATTAGGGGAGAAAGGCGTACCACTGTGAATGAAATCGCTGCAAAACTTGGTGTTGGACATAGTGTGGTGCAAAAAATGATTCACAGCTTAGGTTATCAGAAGGTTTGTGCCCGTTGATTCCCACGTTTATTAACCGAGGACCACAAACGTCAGAGACTAACCATTGCCCATATCCTTATTTAGAGATTTCGACATGAAGGTGATGACTTTTTTGACAAGTATTGTGATTGGAGATGAAAGCTAGCTCCATCATTATAAATCTGAAACAAAATAACAGAGTATGGAATGGCACCACTTGAATTTGCCACCGAAGAAGAAAGCGAAGACAGTGCAATCGGTAGGGAAAGTTATGGGGAGCGTTTTCTGGGATTCACAGGGTTGCATTCTGGTTGACTTTCTTGAGCCTGGATAAACCATAAATTCTGCCGGCTACATCCAGACACTTTTGAAGCTCCGTCGTGCCTTGCGTGATAAACGCCCTGGAAAGATTATCCTTCAACAGGATAATGCGCATTCGCATACTACATGTGCCATTATGGAACAGATCATCAAGGGGTTTGGGTGGGAAACACTTCCACACCCTCCGACTACCATCTTTTCGGTTTTGTGAAGGAACAGGTGCAAGGCAATTGCTACGAGACACTGAAGGATTTTCGGCAAGCAATATGTCAGTGTCTACAGGCAACTGGAACGGAATTCTATAGCAAGGGTATTTTCGAACTTGAGAACGATGGGGAAAATGTGAGCAAATAAAAGGATACTATGTGGAAAAGTGAAAGAAAGATCTGTAGATTCAGATGATATATTTGGTTTCACTTACAAATCAAGATTACGGTTGTGAAAAAAATGTTGCTCACAACTTTCAGTATGCCCCTCATATATTTATCTTATATAAAGATGCAGTCTGCTGTATCTGCATTAATTTTACTCCTATTATATACTAGAAACTAAGACCACATTTTATAGTTGCTTTTCTCTTCCCTAACTTCTTCCCCTCCCTCTCTGATAAAAGCGCTTCCTCCTACTGCTGGGTTTTGGTAAGTAACTTGTTTTCATATTCGCCTTCAGAATTTCTTTGGATTGGGCCAACGTGAGGAGGTGAAAATTCATAAGAAAAAAGAAAATTATATTTAAAAACATTGAGTTATGTTACTTTTCTTTAAATAAAAAATTAAGAACTTTAAAAATAATTTTAAGCCGTATTTTTTGAACCCCCTCTTTCACTTCTTTGTCCTATTCTTTCGCTCTTTGAGAATTCTATCGTTTATTTGGAGATATAGATAGATAGATAGAGAAAATATGAATTATTTACCATCAAACGGCCTTCTGACTTTAAACTAATACATTGAAAATACTGACATTTTGTAGGACACAATAGAGCATAATTGTTTGGACACTCTGCAACGCCACTATATTAACAGTGTCGCCAACCCAATATAAAGTTGTCTTAAAAAAAAAAAAAAAACAGCTACCGCGCGCCGGTTATTGCATATTCCAAATGTACATGTTCAACAAAAACTTACTATTTATTATTCAGTGTTATTCGTAGCAAAAATGTTCTTCATGCTTCGAAACACCTATGCCTACAAGATAAGCGTCAATTATCAATTTGCGGCTTCATATGATAAAAAAAAGGCTTGTTATTGTTTTTTAAAAAATTAAAACGCAGAAGGAAATCTTACGTGCGTTTTGTTTTCTGTGTCTCTGATAGCAGCAGACACATGTGCAGGCAGCAGAAGGGAAACCCATGATAGCATTCGGTCACCCAACGTTAGTGGACGGGAGGTAGGGTGCTGTTTCTTTGTCCTGTAGAGAAAACAATATCAGTTCAGCAGCAAACCTTTTTTTTTTTTTTTTTAGCATAGGTGCAATAGAACACAAAGAGGCATGTGTTTTCTTCTCTCTCCCCCCTCCTTTTTTTCGGGGTCTCTAATACACAATACACAAAACCCTAAACCCTGTTCTATATTTTTATTTGTGTGTGTATGTGAGAAAGATCAAACAAATATTTTACAAGTTTGCACCCCCCCCCCCTCTGGTCCCACTGAATTCGGACAAAGTATCTCAAATGCCACCAGAAATTATAGTAGAGACCCTGGGAAGCAAAATACTTTTTACTTCATGTCTCTATGCACAATAGAAGTGATGCTATACGCTTTTGTTTCATATACTACAGACTATTAAAAATGATTTAAATATCCCGCCGTACCGTGAAGCATTCTGGGCGTTCGGGCGTCGTAAACTAAGAGTTAATACTGATTTCTATAGAGTGAAAAGGGGTAAGAGATGGGTAGATGCGGTCTTTTACAATCGATTCAGCTTCCCAAGAATAAATGCCCATCTTTTCCCTTAATCTGATTTCAACATTAATCATTATAATACAGAAACAGAGCGATCTTTTGCAATTCATACAGCGTCTCAAGAGTATATATAATCACAACCTGTAACACACAATCGAAACCGGAAATGGTTTAATTTACTAGATAATTCTAGTTTTCATACAGCAAAAACTAAGATATATCAAGAAGCAGTTTTTTTGCAATCGATCCACGCTCTTCTTTATCTTCTCTCTTAGCCCTCTATTCAACCCAGAAGTAGTTCAAATTAACGTTTTTTTTTTTTCAATTTTTATGGCCCTACAACAAAAAATACTAAGGGATCAATGGCTTTTTGATAGGAATTCAGCGTCCAAAGAACAGATTCTATCTTTGATCTTATTATTTTATTGAAACTAGTAATTACAAGTACTGAGTTCGCATACTTTGGAAGTCTACGGTAGTTCCATCCCGTCAAATGAAACTCAATTGTTAAAAAATCATAAATACGTCATATTTCAAGCAGTATAGCACACTCTACCCAGATCTTTCCAAATTTTCGGAACAATTTGAGATTTTTTTCTCTTTCCTTGTGTTTTACCTCCCACTATTATGAGCCGCTAAGGGAGACTGTGATGAACAAATGGATGATAATAGTGGCACGATGAAAATGGCAGGAAACGACAGGATCTCGAGAAAATTAATGCACACAGTGTTTGTCTACCACAAAGCCTACTTGGCGAGCTAGGATCGAACCAGGGATCCCACGCACAAGAGGTGAGCGTTCTACCACTGAGCCACCGCGACTCTGATTTGAAATATATTGCTTACAACGGCAATATGATCTTTACATCTGATAGAAGTAACATACGTTTCTGAATGTGGTACTTCGCTTGACAGATTTTCAAAATAAAGCCCTTTGAAGAGGTTAAATTTTTAATCCCTTATAACTTCACATCAAGTTAAACGTTTGATGATTATGCTCCGAGGTAAGGGAGACGGTGATAATAACATGGTGGAATGAAGAAAGTGGAAGAACCCCAACGAAACCTACGCACCAGTGGTGAACGCTGTACCACTAAACCAGCCTGGCCCCTAACTTTGTTCCTATTTATTTGAAATACGTCATATCATGATTATAGCATTTGACGCTGAGGTACTTTGAATGTAAACTACTCCGTCCATCTCACTTACCTTATTACTGTTGTAGAGGCTTCCGAAATTCTAATGTTTGTCATAGTGTAGGGTTCTTAGTTTGTACCATTATATACTAAATGTGTTACTGGATAACAAATTAAAAATATAAATCGCTGAGCAAAACAACGTTTATTTAAAAATAGTAAATGTACGTCCAGGACAGGGAGTAAGAGACTACTGAATGTGTTACACATGAAAAGAAAGAAGAGAAAGCCGAGAGGAGCTGATGGAAAGAAGAGGATTGGTTTACAAAATAAATTATAGTGAATGTAATAGTTGTTATATTGGTGAAACGGGGGAAAAAACTGAAAGAGAAGTTAAAACAACACAAAGATGATGTAATATTGGAAAGAGAAACAAGTAAAGGACACGGGACATTATATTAATAGTTGCGAGACTGAAGTGGAACAGAGGACGTTAATAAGAAAGTGGAAGGAGACCAGATTTATTCAAAAAGAGCAAGGCTCTGTTATGAATTAGAATGTAGGACTTAGCATTGACGAACAGTGGGACAAGTTATTGGAAAAACTTAATTTGTAGCTAATTTTTCTAACCGATCAGGGAAGGAAAGGAATTTACGGTGTTTAGTTTCACTTTTGACAACTGAGTCCCTTCTGACCAGTGTTCAAAACTAGTTTCCAGGATCCCTTTATATTTATAGTCCCTCTTGTTTGTTACAGTGTCTGATGAAGTTCAGTTAGTTGGCAAAACTGTTACACATTATTATTTTTAAATAAACGTTGCTTTGCTCAGTGATTTCTATTTTTAGTTTAAGTTATTTAAGATAGTGAAGCTCGTATGAACCAGTTAGTGTTATTGAAGTTTTCGTTCAATATGTAAAAATCTGATGTGGTGCATCTGAAAAGATACAATTTCATCTTGAGTTGGCTACATTGTTAATCTGCTGGAACAGCAAGCTATGTTACACAATCTTTCCTGTCGATATTTGCAGCGGAAAAATCAGCGTTTTTATGTATTAGTTTAAAAGTTACTAAGATTTATCAAGAAAAAGAGGAAAGCAATGCTAAAGCGAGAATAAAAGAGAAATTACCATTATTGGAAACATTCTTAGGGGTGTGGCGATATGTATATAAAGGCCATGCAATTTAGAGAAGAGCTTTACTATCGCAGTTAGCTTCTAAAAAGCGTAGGCAGAACAAAGTTAATTTGCAAGTATTTCCTACCAGGGTAATCACTACAGAGTTAAAACAAAGGATAAAAGACTTTAAATTAATTCAACGTAGTTCTTTCTGCTTCAAACATTGAAGCCCTGGGTTTTTCTCATTCACACCAGGCAAATGCCGGGGTGGTACCTAACTTATAGGTCCCAGGTCGCTTTCTTCCTTCCCCCATTCTTTGTTCCTTCTCTTTCCCCGGATAGTGTGCTCGCCGACGGACGTCATCCCTCAAAACGTGAAGGGCTAAATGGCCTTAGATGCCGAAAGCCCAGAAATCTAAATCCTAACCTAATCAAACATTGAAGCGTTCATAAGCCAAACCAATTTTCTGTTGTTTTTTTAGTTCTACACATTTTTGACTCGGAACAGATACATTATTTTCAGAGGAAGAATAAATTAACTCTATCGAGTAACAATTTGCTACTAGAATGCGTAAACGTTCTGATCACTCATTTAAATACATTGTGACTTACTAAAATGCTTACTGAAAAATCTTGTTTCATAGAGTTAATCAGTTTGGCATCTGAATGGCTCACTAATCAGAAGAAATGGCCTACAATGCTTCTGGATCATCATGTGTAATTTTTGAAACGAATCCGAAGAAATAGGGTTATGCCTTGTGCAGTTGTTTTGTTTAAAAACAAAAATAAAGCTGGTATGAGACTTGGTTCGATTCTAACCCATGTAAATGATGGACGTCTTGTCTGGGTCCTACCTTTTCCTCCCATATTCTCATTCCACCAACTATTTAATAACACAACCACACACAAATAAATAAATAATAAAATAAAATACAAGTTGTGTGCACCGAAACCCACGGTATGGATTCAATGCTATCTCGTAATACAGAATCCAAATTTCGGAACCCCGGGATGACTGACTGTGCTAATTTTGTTTTATGAGCGAAATACGTATGTACTGTCTTACGTACCAAAATTCGCTTTTTGTGTGTGTGTGTGTGTGCCTGTGTAATTATTTTATTTCATTTATCATCAGTCTCCTCTGACTTAAAGGACATAATCGTGAGACGTAAAACTACACATTGCACTTTATTTGAAAAAGGAGTTTCATTCTGTTCCCAACATTGGTTTGTACAAGGGATGGCCAGAACCGGTTCCTGGTGGAACCGGTTTTCGGGTCTGAACGGATCCGGTTCTAGAAGATCTGGTTTTTCGGATCCAGGTCTGGAACCGGTTTTTCGGATCCATGTCCGGAACCGGTTCCAGAACCGGATTTGGAAACCGGTTCCTCGCGGAACCGGAACTTTGTGGCCATCCCTAGTTTGTACTCTAAGAATCTGGCAGTCTCAAAGCAAGACATTCATCTTCTTAACATCAGATAAGCATTTTCTACATCTATTGATAGTTGCATTCATAAACAAGCACTGCATATATAAGCAAGCGACCACTCGTGCACTGTAGATCATCAAATCATGCTATGCCTAAGAATACATCAAGACCAAGAATATATATCAAAGTTCAAGTTAAAGAAAAAAATCTCTTCTAAAAGCTACGAAAAAGAAGAGAAAAAACTGTTAGAGTAACCTACTATTTACACCATTATAACTGACGGGTAGTTGAGATGATCATTCTCCTTCGTTGATGTAACCTTCTCCGAGTCTACAAAATCACTGTCAAAGCCCTCCACCTTCGAGTGTGTCCCTCCAATGTGAAAGCAGCCCAAATCATACTTGGCAACCAGAACTTTCTTCATCCGGGCTTCAAGGCGTACGCATGCATGGAGCGATGAGAAGGTCACATTCACGTCGTACATTCGGATACAAATCTCTGCCAACTCAGGAATCAAAGGAGTAGTCACACAAATTGGAGGAGGGTTACGAGCTAACAAACAAAGAAACGATTTATACTATTTACCTTTCTAGATAATCACTCTACAAGATTATCATTATAATGTATTTTCAAGAACTACCCAGTATCGATAACTCTGGAATAATAGGAATTAATTTTATTATTATTATTATTATTTATTTATTTATTTATTTGGAGTTATTATCACAATGGAGTGATATCAAATGTTCCGAATGAAACTTCTTGTTATAGTCTTAGAGAGAAAAAAATCGCCCAAGAACTTAAATGACTAAACCCAGATGAATCAAGATTGAATCATAACTGCACGTGAAAACTCATTTGCAAATTCAAAGAGGCAGAATCTGCAGTAGTTAAACCTCGCAGTGGGACATCAAAAGATAAGAAGGCAACTTATGATGCTGTCTATAAGTCCATCAGCATAGAGGATATCCCTAGAGGCTACATGCACCGACTTCTGCATCCATACAACATGCAACTGTTACGAACTTTAAAGTGAAGATGTTCCCAATTCATCAGTCAAATTCCGCGAATGAGCTCTGCATTAATGTGAGATTAATCTTACTTTTCCGTATACAGGGTGTTTCAAAACAACACCAACAACGTTTGGGATGTGATTCCTGACACCAAAATAAGACAAAAAGTATAGACCAACCTGGGTGCACACAAATGCTTCCTTTCGGAGTTACAGGCTGCTGAAAACATGATAAATGAACTTTAAAGATCTATAGCTCTAATACTATGGGACCTACCGTAGTCGGGTCTAGACTTTATTTAGGGACTAGTATGTGCCCTATTTAAATATCCATGTTTCAGAATCCTGCGCAGCAATTTTTATGGAGGTAGTAGATGATTACTTCAAATTATATACCCGTAGCCAAATTGCCTCTATAAAAATTGTTGCGGAAGTACCTCAGGATTATGGAATATGGATTTTAGCATAGGGTACATATTAGTTCCTCAGAGAAGTGTTGACCCGACTACGGTAGGTTCCATAGTTTTGGAGCTATGAACCTTTAAAGTTCATTTTTTTTCATGTTTTCGACAGCCTATAACTCCGAAAGGAAGCATTTCTGCACCCAGGTTGGACTATACTTTTTGTCTTATCTTAGTGTCAGGAATCCCCTCCCAAATGTTGTCGGTGTTGTTCTGAGACACCATTAAAAATACTTCAGTATTCACCATACCTCTCCTTCCTCCCTGTTGGATGTATGCTTCTAAAGCACAAGATGAAAATCGCACCACGGTCTGGTGTAGGATAGGATGTTTCAAGCATTATTGACTAGACAGACATAATTGGCAGTACTTCAGAAGATACATTTACATCAATCTTGAACTTAAAACAAAATTTCCTAACTTTCTTCCAATAGGGCGATGCACCACTACACTGTAATGGGAATTCCCTGAGTTAGATTGGTTAACGAGAACTGGTTGAATAACCCCCAGGAAACAAGACCTTGAGTTTTAACGGTGGGCTACTAGAAAGCGATGGTACACCGTAGGACAATGCAAATCATGGAATATCTTTTGAAACGTATCATGTCATGGTGTGCTCAATCAGTCCAAAGATCCTCACTGTGTCATTAAAGGTCTTCATTCAATAGATATATACTGAACACTGAACTGAATCTTTACGGTTCCAGAATTATAGGGTATACATATTAAACACCAACAAAAGTAACGGCATTATTTCCACTTTAGAATGGTTTTAATTTCATTTTAATTTTTTTGTATCATTTTAATTATGTACTTTAGAAGTAAATATCACTTGTAAAGATTCCTCTCCTTTTTCTACGAATAATAACAGTGGGGTCGATTTTCTTTTATTTCTTGTCTTCTGTTAGTACTCCTTTAACAACTAACGATAGTAGAATTCTACTGAAAGAGTAGAAGGCGTTGGCTTCCTTCCTTTCAGCTACAAAATTTCAAGATTTGAAAGCGTTAATCGTCCAATATTATGCAGTGACCTCAAACAAGTTGGTAGGGTGATAGAAGCATAAGAAGAACAGCAGCAATTTGTTAGAGGACTTCAAAGAGCAAGCTTCATTATATGTGGCTTTGAAGAATACTTAAGTTATGCTGAATGGGATCAATTCGTGTTCGGAATGAAGAGAGAATTAACTAGAAGAAAGCAACTGCAGCAAGCAGAGAGATTGCCTGTGCGATAGAACAAACAGATGCAAGTTTCAGCTTCGTAACAATTAGGTACAGCAAGATGAGATTCCAGGTCATATAAGAGTTCGACAGATTTGAAAGGTAAGTCAGTCTGCCGACATATCTACAACATATTTTGCAGTTTTCTCGTTATGCAGCAGTTGTAAGTGGAGTCGAGGATATGGAGTTCGCGAAATGTTATATAGCATAATAATTCATAAATACAATGGGGATGACGCAGAAATGTGAAACAAGTTTTTAAGTTGTTTGGGGTAAAATATGCGAAAACCATTATTAAACTGAATAGTATTAAGAGTCACGAACCCGAGAAATTTTAGATTGGAGATGTTTTAAACAAAATTTATTTACCTTAGCTTTTTAAGGCTTACACAGAGAACAGAACAAATGCAGATTAATAGTATTAACTATTTATTGAAATAAAAAGCAAAATCTTTAAAAATTGATTGAAAAACAATAACAGAAAATGAACAACATAATTCAAATAAAACAGAGACAAGAAAAAATAATATAATTTATTTTTTTGTATTATTAAGGAGCCTTTAGAGCAATATAATTGACAACATGTGCATGCTAAGTGGCACTTTAGTGGCTAAGTTTTAGTTTTTGTATTCTGAAATTTTTTTTTCAGTTATGGCTTCAAGAAAATTTAAAATATTACTAGAGTCATGATAAGATTAATGTTGTTTAGGGAAATAGAAGTTACGATTATAGCAACTTACTTAATAGCAAAATTAAAGATATATTTATTTTATATAAGGTGACGTCTTACGAGGATTGAACCTCGGCTGCTGGTAGTTGGAATGTGGCTCTAAGAACTTTTGTATATTCTACTTATATATTTTTTGGATAGGCTGTTAGCCGGAACATACAGTTTCACAATGTTAATTGACGTAAATGGTAATAAAGGGGGGTGAAATAGTACGATTAGGTGGAGTTTATGTTTTTTTTTTTTTTTTTTTTGACATGTTTAATCGTGGTTCATTATGAACTTGAGTATCAGAGCATAGAAACAAAGAATATTTGTTGTTTGCATTTCATTATTTTCTTTCGCTTTCCACTATCGGTGATGAAAAACCCCTTGCGGTTTGTCTTAGTGGAAATAAGATTTCCGCAGGAAACCACAATCATTAAAGTTTAACTTGGTGGTTTATGCACTTCCAGAATAATAATTGCCATCCTGTTATTCTTGGAGCGTTGAAAAAAAAAGTCTGTTATAACAAAAATAATGATTTAATTAATTTAAAATTATTTCAATTAAAAATATCTCTTGCAAATGCATGAAGTCGAACTGCAAGGTAATATTACATTATGTGACCAGCAAAAGGCGAGGTCGAGCTCCCTTGAAGGGAAACAACTTATCACACTCTTATTCTTCCATTTATTTCACCAAGAACCTCAGTAACAATGAGAACACATTTTTACATATTCAACTATAGAATCAGCTGCACCTTTAACCTAAGTTATCATAATATAAAACTTATGTCATATTTTCATTTAACTTAATTAGAGATTCCTCGATTTATATTGAGCCGAATTTGTATATGCCACTCACCTAGGAAATGCCATGTTTCCACTACCGGTTGTGTTCGATCTGCAAGTCAGCTCTATTTACTACTGTCCGGTATCGGAGTTTCCATTGCAGAAGATTGCGTTGCAGGTGGACCATAGGTAATGCATCTCACTCCTCTTTACAGGCCGGAGATAGCTCGGACTCGACGATGGGACAGATGTCATTTGAAGAGTTCGAAAGCCCAATAATCAATTGTGCTGGCATCTGGACTTGACAGGGATATCAGAGATGTGAATTGCCGAATTCTAGTTTCCTGTTCTAGACACACGGTGATAGAATTCCAGCAATATTTTCACCATATGGTTGGATGCCTTGTCTTGGTGCAGTTCAACCTGGTTCACGCCTTGTCTGTACAATTCAGTCAGGGCATTAGTCTGGTAGTACGTAGCATTGATTTTGACGTTTTGCTCCACATTTCGAAAACTTAGTTTGCTCCCTACGAGAAACCAGCCAAAATCATGAAACTTCATGGGAAACTGCGCGCTGGCGGAAGAACTGTTTCGGCCCTTGAGGTCAACAGGTCTGTATACGAGTATAATGGCACGAATTTTACCACAGTCTGTGAGGTAAATTCACGCTTCATCAAGGGTAACAACAAACTTTCACCGATCACCCGCGAGGTGACGTTCATACAGCCTCATACAGCTCCTTTTTCGTTTAGCCACATTCAGGGAGTACACACTGCTCTTGCGAATAACTGTAGGACGTAAATTCCTGTGAATGGTGCAGTTGATTGTCACCTGTGGTGTGCGGCCGGTTTCTAGTTGGTCGTGTCGTTGTGGTGGACCCAGGACTGTGTCGCGTATTTCCGTATATGATTCACAGTGGCATGACCTGCACGAAAATTATGAATTTTTGACACATTTCTACGATGCGCGGGGCTGTAAACTTACCGTCGGGAAGGAGCACAATGAATCCCTCCCAGACTTTGTTCAGACTACGCTCGACTACATTGCTCTATTGCGGGATTAACTGCTCTGCTGATAGACTATATCCCGTTGCTTGCTAACGGCGATGGGTTACGCATGTGAGGTACAGTTTCACATTGACTTCGGCTCAATATAAATAAATCAACCTCTGTATGTCCTATAATCGCAATATATAAAGAAACAGTCTAGCGCTACACAGAAGCATGGTATATGTACATTACTTACGCTCAAACATTTCAAATGAAGTGAAGTCTTAACGTTCGACGTACAGATCCTTTAGGTTAGAAGAAAACAATAAATACAAATGAGGTATAATGGATTTAAGCCCACAGAGGCCCCCACGATTCTAACTGTTGAACCTACACTTCCGACATGCAAACTCTATTATTAAGTTATCATACCCTTCCACAATGATTCTCCTACCAAATATTTCAAAGTTAGATTACAGTAACTCCTCGACTTATGTCAATTTGCAGTTACAAAATAAATCTCGAAAATTACAACTACTATTGCATGTGGCTTTTGCGTCTTTGACATCCATTGCAGTATGCAACGACGTACATAAAAAAAAAATTTTTTTTTTTTTGGTATAAAAGAATATATCAGGGGTGTAGAAGCAAAACCTGCTACATTTGTTCTTCACTTTTGCCAGGAAATGAAAGAAAAGTGACGCCCTTATGTTTCAGAATTGCTGAACAAGTTGTTTGTTTAGTGGTCACTACAGATGAGTGAAATCTATCACTAAACAAAACAAAACAAAACAAAACAAAAAAAAAAAAAAAAACTTCAACAATTCTCAAACATAATGGCGTCACTTTTTTTTGTTTCCTGAAAAAACTGAAAAATGGATTTACCAGGCTTTGCTTCTATACCCCTAATATACAGTACAGTAATTATCTTGATATGTTCTTGTAACCTTCAAACTAATAGAAAAAAAAAAAAAAAAAAAAAAAACTTGAAATTTTGTACCATGCGGGGGACATAACAATATCACAAGGTTAACAGTGTTGCTAACCCGACAAATATTTCAAATGATACTACGTCAGTTATATATAAAACAAGAACTTATATTGTTACATTTATTGTTGAGTGCTGTAATCTAAGGACGATACAGTATCACAAACATTCAAATTTTGTTGGCTTCTACAAGAGTAGTAACGCAAATGAGATGGGCGAGGCAATGCACAACCAAAGTACTGTAATCGTGAAATGAAATGAAATCTTTATGAATTTTACGTCCCACGGTTATGCTGGTTAGGCTAAAGCAGACGGTGATGATGAGTAATGAATGAAATGGTTGAATGAAGAAAGTGGGAGGAAACGGGAGAACCGCGAGAAAACCCACGCACACGGTGTTTGTCCACCACAAAGTTCACTTGGCAGGGGCTGGGATCGAACCCGCGACCCCAAGCACCAGAGGTGAACGCTCTACCACTGAGCCACCGCGGCCCCTAGTACTTTAATCGTATGATCATTACATGACATATTTCGAATGAATAGGAACAAAGATACAAAGGACTGAAAACCTCACTTTTTTCATAGGACTTTATTTCGAAAAACCGCTTAGATAAGTACTTCATCCAATTGCATAGATGATTTTCAATAAATGCGAATATCAAAAAGCCGCGTACAGCAATTTTAGATGTCAATTCATTTTGGACATACGGTGAAGTTTGAAACCTCGCTTAAAATGATATAATTCGGAGAATTTATTGTCATGATAGCTATTAAAAGTATTATTGTAATGTAATAAAAGAAAGTAAATCAAAAATTGTTTTAAAAAGTTCTCACAAATACGCCATTTTAAGCAACATGTATATATCTAAGTTTTACCATCTTTTTAATATCTCTCGAATGGTTTGATATATCAAAATGGTATAAACGAAATTTTTGATCTTTATGTTTGTTGGAAACCGTGTATGTAATTCAATGTGATACTTATCTCAACATTTTTTTGAAATAAAGTCTTTTGAAAAAAATCAAATTTTCAACTGCTTGGAACTTCCTTTCTACATGTTAGAAATACGTCATATCATGATAATAGTACTCAACATTAAGGTACGCTATTAGTCTCATATGCGTTATTACTATTGTACAACACTCCAAAATTTGGTTGTTTTTTCTGTTTGTGATATTGTAACGTCGTTAGCTTGCAACACTGCATACCAAGTGTGGTATTGTATGTTTTGGTTTTATATGTAGATGTAATAACCTGACGTAGTGCGATTTGAAAAAAATACAACTTCAGGTTGGGCTGGAAACACTTGGGTGAGATACCCTTGCGGTATCACAAAGTACTGTTACAAATAACCTGTACATTTTTCACACTTTTCCAGTTTATATTTGTCTAAATAGCACTACATGATGTTTCATTTATAAAATACGGGTAAGGAATTCGTACTAGTTTCTTAACGAAGTTATACTAAAGGCATTTACGAATTCGACTCAAAAGTTACGTTTAGGTTCATAGAATGTCCATTCAGAATTTAGATACGTTCGTCGCATCTAATTTTTATCACTATTTTACTCCCACGATAATGCTTATACTAAATGCTCTATATTAGATTGTCCGTGTCAGCATTTATTTCAACAGATAACACAAGGAGAAGTCAGAAAGTGCACGGAACACACACATACACACACTTGTTTCCCCGCTCCTGTGATTGGTGGAAACACCTACGAAAAGCCTCTTTTGGTATCTTCCGAAGATCAGTTGTCGCATTAGTTTTGATCTCTTCCACGTTGGCGAAATGAAAAAGGCTCACTTTTAGCTTTCAGAAGAGCCAAATATCTCTGAATCAGATATTCCCCAATCTGCTCATGAACTTGGGTGTTTGCGAGTTGCTTTATCTGTGAAATTGCACTAACTGATCACTACATACGCCTCTGTTTAGCTACACTATTCGTACACTGCCTGTTAAGGGGGCAGACAACTAAATATTTTTCAAAAGCTAACAATTTTTCTTTTGCCAGTTTTTTGTAAGTGAAAAGAGATAATGAAATGGAACTTACCTCAGAAATAGATAATGTTATTCTACACCCTAAAATACGAATCGGAAGAATTTTCAGTGTTGCCATCCATAGAAATTACAGTGTCACCAGAATTTGAATTACTCAAAAATCTAGGTTATGGCAGCGACTAGAAAAATGAACTCAACGGCAATTGATGACTTATCATGCTGTCTGTGTTCCTTGTTAATTACTTTTTAAATAATATTTGGATTTTAATTGTACTGATAACACTGCTCAACAACGAAAATGTAAATTGAACAAAATCAGCTAATTCTTATTGATTTTGTGGTGCTGATCACGAATTTGAAAGTTATTTTCGAATATTAGCTCTACTTTTCGTTTTACAGGCATGTCTAATAATAACGCTTTAAAAATAAATATATTCGCTTCGTTTGGGGTAAAATGTTACACTGATCCGGCAACACTGGAGAAACTATATGAACGTTTGGTTTCATTGTGTTCCTTATCTCAGTAGTGTTCTGCTATTGTTAGAAAAGACAGGTTTAGTGCAGTTATCAGCGTTTTGGGTGTGACGTTTGTGGTTTGTGTAGTGCAGGACATAAAAATACAACTACAAGTACGCAAAAATACTGGTATTTCGAATGTAATTGTCGGAACTATTTCAAGTGACATTTTGAGGATTTCAATAAACAAAAATGCCGCGAAATTGTGTAAACAGTGCGGATAGCTTCTGCTACGTGTGTGGGGAAGTAACATTTTCCTCACAAACGCAGACTATAACACCACTAATAAGAAAAGCCTATCAATATTACTTTGGTTGTAAAATTGGAGACCAAGATAAATCTTGAGCACCCCACATTGTGTGTAACACTTGTGCCAGCAATCTAAGAAATTGGATTAATGGGAAGGGGCGCCTTTGCAGTGCCCATGATTTGGAGGGAGCCAAGCGACCACATCAGACTCTGTCATTTTTGTATGGTTCCTTCCGTCAAGAAGGGAATTTCCACGAAGAAGAAGCGGGCCTTGATCTATCCTAACGTTCCTTATGCAATGCGCCCTGTTCCACATGGAGAAGGACTACCTGTCCCTGACCCACCTAAAGAATACGATCTTTTTTCTGATGATGATCAAGAAGTTGAAGCTCCTGAATCAAGTACTTCGAATGACTCTACGTTTGTTGTAGAAGAACCTCCATGTGAACCACATAGACTTACTCAAGAGGAACTAAGTGATCTAATCAGAGACTTGAACCTCTCGAAAAGCAAAGCCGAAATTTTAGCGTCACGCTTAAAGCAATGGAATTTATTACAGGAAAAAGTAAATATTTCAGTGTATCGGAATAGGGAGAAGATGTTCACTTTACTATGGAAGACACACTTGTGGCATGTACAGATGTAAATGGTCTCATGAGGGCACTTAAAATTAATTACGAACCTACGGAGTGGAGGCTCTTTATAGATTCGTCCAAGGTGAGTTTAAAGGCAGTGCTTTTACATATTGGAAATTAACTTCCTTCAATTCCTGTAGGTTACGCAGTTCATATGAAGGAATCTTATGAAAACTTGAAACGTTTACTTCAAGCCATTAAATATTACGATTTTCAGTGGCTCATTTGTGGTGACCTTAAAGTAATAGCACTGTTGCTAGGTATGCAGTTAGGGTATACAAAGTATTGTTGCTTTATATGTGAATGGGACAGTAGAGATCGTGGATCTCATTACCACAAAAGTGATTGGAGTACCAGAGAAACTCTTCAGCCGGGAGTGAAAAATGTGCAGCATGAACCACTGGTAGATCGTAACCGAATTTTGCTTCCCCCTCTACATATTAAATTAGGTCTTATGAAAAGTTTTGTTAAGAGCATGAACCAAGAGGATGAGGCCTATAAGTACCTAAGAGGACAATTCCCTCGATTTAAGTGATGCCAATGTTAAAGAGGGTGTTTTCATAGGGCCACAGATTAGGCAACTATTCAAAGGTCACAAGTTTTACGAAATTCTCCAAGATGAGGAGAAAGCTGCGTGGGAAAGGTTGAAGAGTGTTTGTTCACAGTCTTGGGAAGACACCGAGCAACAAATTACAAACAACTGGTAGCAAAGGTGTTATTGTGCTACGAAAATCTTGGTTGCAATATGTCTCTGAAACTCCACTTTCTTCATTCACATCTAGACTTCTTTCCCGAAGATTGTGGAGCAGTAAGTGACGAACATGGTGAGCGTTTCCATCAAGATATTGCAGCCATGGAGAAGAGATATGAGGGAAAGTGGAGTTCTAACATATTGGCCGACTACTGTTGGACTATTGCAAGGGATGCTCCAGATGTAACCTACACAAGGCAAGCCAAGCGAAGACGCTCAAAATAAAATAAACATAATCCTGTACAAGGGATCACTTGAAACTTTTGTCTACATTGCATTGTAGTTCTTGCACAAAAAGGTATTTGTACATATTTTTCATGTTTTGATGTTAATACTGATTTTTATTACGGAATTGTTAATGTTTAACTTGACCACGGTTACTTTATTTTCTGTATCGCTGTGAAACTGGTATTTGCGCAATTTTGAAAAAGGAAGTACAAGGGTGTAGAAAGCTATAGATTAGGGTACTTCTTAACTCCCCAGCTTATCACATCACAATGAAATAGATAAAAAAAAAAAAAAAAAGTGAAATGTAGGTTTTTACAAGGATTTTGCTTAAATGTTCTATAAATATTAATACATTTGTATATATACAGCTACTGTTGTACAAGGGCGTTTTTTTTTTCACAACCTGAGCTAAGAAAATTCTTCTATTATCATTTCCTTTCATATTATGCTTAAATGAATGTAAAAATCGCAATTTCAAAGAATTTACATACTTTCGATCAAAATTTGTTAAACAGTGTAATTAAAAATTATTTATTTTGTACTCTTTATTACAAAATAAATACAAATATTAATTAAAAAGTAGTTGACAAGGAACACAGACAGCATGATAAGTCATCAATTGCAGTTGAGTTCATTTTTGTAGTTGCTGCCATAACCTAGATTTTTGAGTAATTCAAATTCTGGTCACACTATAATTTCTATGGATGGCAACACTGGAAATTCTTCCGATTCATATTTTTCTTTTGTAGAATAACATGATCTGTTTCTGAGGTAAGTTACATTTCATTATCTCTTTCCACTTACGAAAAACTGGCAAAAGAAAAATTGCTAGCTTTTGAAAAATATTTAGTAGCCTGCCCCCTTAAGACGTGTTGACACTTGTTAAATTCAGAATTAGGCAAGATTCATTGTGATGGCATCACAAATACCAGAACTACAACATTCCGGAAACTTTGTGACTGCTCCTCTCAACAAGAAAGCATGTTTATAAGCATTGTGCATCGCTGACTCCCTGAAAAAGGCCGAGTTGAACTGAGTCTTTCAGTTTATTGAAGTTGGGCGTGGTCCTTCGCAGTGTGTCACTGTATTTTCAGTGTGTACGTTGAAATAAATGCTAACACACCTGACGAAAAGTTTCATGACCTATACAAATATAGTACGCAGTATCTCTATCACTTACCCGATATAGTTTCATTATACAATGTATGGTTATTTAACGTTAGAGTCAATGAAATGCCATAATCTTCTTTCAGATATGTCAGGTTTAAACACACTGAAAAAGAAAAGAAACGACAATAAACCAAACACATTGCTTGCAACAGAAAAATTCATGAATCAACTCTCAACATTCAAAATAACATATACAATACACGATTAGAAATAAAGTTTGTACATAAAATGTTAAATACCAAGTACAATAAATGAAAGCAAATGACTTACAAGGTACATTCGTGAAGTGTCCTCTAGGGATTCGTGTAGAATTGATTCACATGCAAAGTTCTGTGCGGCCCAATGTGTAATGTACTAATTTTAACGGCCGATACCGGTAATTTCCATATTTATGAGCTTTCATATATTCAGAATTCAATCAGAAACTATAATATTAGAACGATCGGACACAAAATTGCTTTTAGTTTCTTTAGATGTAACTGAACATGAATGTGGGCATATGCAAAACAAATTGGATTAGGCACTGCCTCTCTGACACATGTTACCCACCCCGGCCGCCATCTTGGATTCACCATATTGGATTCAACTTTAGCTTCTTTTTTTTTTTTAATGGAAATAGCTGCAAGTGATACACCAAATTCATGTACAATTTCCTCGGAAAGTCACTGATGTTGTGACTTTTATGGTATCTTGTACCGTTTGCAAGGTATTGCATGTTAAATGTTAGGCACTTCACGAAAATTGAACAAAATAGAAAATTGTGCCGGGCAGGGCAGAGAGTTCGTAGTGCAGGGAACCCCGTGTGTATATGTAACCTTTTACGTTATTTATCGTTGACGAAATATCCTCTGACGTATATACACACAGACATAGTCACTACGAAAATGACAGGTCTGCATCCAAATCTGGCCGTATCTGGATTTAACGTTAGACACTTCAGACATGCATCCAGTGTGCTTACTGTCGAGTATATTTATGCTTACAGGATTGGTTCATGAAGTCTCATAAGCATGTATATTCCCTCTATGGGCTGCAGGAATTAGTACAATACACAGGGGGTGCTGCACAACTTTCTATTTGGTTCAAGATTCGTGAAGTGCCTGACATTTAACATGCAATACCTTGCAAACGGTACAAGATACCATGAAACTCACTACACCAGTGGATTTCCGAGAAAATTGTACATGAAATTGATGTATCACTTGCACCTGCTCCCATTTGAAAAAAAAAAAAGTTGAATCCAATATGGCGGATCTAAGATGTCGGCCAGGGTGTGTAACATGTGCCAAAAAAGCAGTACTTGATCTGAATTCTTTTATAAATGCCCTCATTCATGTCCAGTTGCATCTAAAGGAACTAAATCAATGTTGTGTCCAAGCGTTATAGTAGTTTATGATTGAATTCCGGATATATATGAAGGCTCAAATATGTAAATTATCAGTGTGGGCCGCTAAAATTAGTACAATACATATTAGTCCGCGGAGAACTTTGCATCTGAATCAATTTTACACGAATCCCGAGGGGACACTTCACGAATGTACCTTGTTAGTGGGAAGTTTTGCTACTGATCAACCCTTATTTTATGCTTACCCAATGAATCTAACAGCCCTAGAACATTCTGAAGTATCAATAACTAATTCTATCACTAGACCGAATTCTTTTAGTTACTCGCTAATACACGATTTCCCTTACGTGTTTTTTTACACTACAGCACATCTCTTTCTCTATTCACCTGAAAACAGAATCTCTATATATTAAAGATTGTCAGTAAAAACTCGAAATTGCAGTAAGAGGAAAGCATATCAAATGATTTTGCATTGCACTAAAATTTTATCCTTCTATAGAAGTATATATTTACGTAAAAAGTTGCCAGTAAGCTCCTGAACTAAGAATTATTACCATTACGAACATGTAATTCGTTCTTCCACAAAAGAGTTAAGTATAAAAGTGGAATAAATCCAATCACAATAAAAGCTAATGTATACATATGATTCTCGTGACGACGCGAACAATTTTAGTAATTCGTTTTTATGGTATACCATTTTCCTCTTGTACGGAGGCAAATGTACATTGTTCTTTTCAAGTCATCACTGAAGAACGTTTTTCCATACGACCAGGGTTGATATGCTTAAAACAAAATGTATAAAACAAGTGTTTAAGACATGTTCAAAACGAGAGCTGTTGTTTTATTCAGTTTGTTTTAAACTTTTTTTTTTTCCGAGGGTGGTTGAGCATGTTTAAAACAACTAAAATATCAGATTGAAGAAGCCAATTTAATTTTCTATCAAACACAACCCATCCTCCGCAGGATATGTGCATGGAGTAAATTACAAGCAGAGTTATATTCTTATAACAGCAATTACTGAACGAAATTCTGCACAACAATGTGCATATAATTAAACCAACAGAAATTGAAGTCAAGTATTTGAACATTTCTTAAATTCCAAGAATAACGAAGGTTAAACACACTATGCACTGTTCTAAAATCCAAATTCAGAACTTGAGTATTTTTTCGTCACTATCATTTCCGTATTAATGAACAGTTCTCACATCATAAGCACGAAAAAATACTTTGACAAATACTATACAACTGAAAGAAAAGAGCAGTGACTAGCCTACAAGGATCAAGTGAAATATTTTAACTAAACAGTTTTCAAGATACATCTGTATCTGCGACATGGATAATTAACCATGATTAGTGTCTATGGGATAAAAGCATAAATTAACCTTTAGACGCTCGCCCGAGATTTGAACAAAATCGTAGACTTTCACGCTGGGGGCTCTGGTCACATTCCTAATTATCACGGTCATGATTCATACACCGCTGGAAAATGCTTACACCACAGATTCCAACTAGGTAACATTCGTGAACAGGGTGTCTACTAAAATTCCAAAATTAAAAATTTCGGGATTTTTTCGTGACCTTTTCTTTACCAAATCATAAAATTTCCTAACGTTTTCAAGAGCGAATTTGGGTGAGAATTAGGCCGAATTTTCGTCCATGTGATGGAAACTTACTTTGCTTGCGATTTGGTAGCGTCTAAAACCCGACCATAAACATTTTTGGTGGTGAATTTTGACGTTTTATAGAACAAAAGTTACTCCAATCTGCATTTACATTTGTACAGTTAAAAAAAACCGTGACCCCAAAGCTAAATTTCGTGACTTTCATGACCGTTTTCTGATTTCGTGACATTCGTGACCAATAGACACCCTGGTGAAATTTCCGCCATATTCGTAGAAGAAACAAAAATCATAAAAAAATATGAAAAATTGACTTTGCGGGACCTTGTCAACATATGCAGTCAGCCTACGCTGACAAAATGATGCTAATGTACGCCAGAAACTTGTGACAATAATATAAGAAATGGTAGTCATTGCTGCGATACAAAGCGTAATGAATTCGTTTTATGTAGGAAATATTCTCACACACACACACACATATATATATATATATATATATATATATATATACAGAAAAAAAACTCGTTGAATTTGACATTTCTCTCCCCTCCCCCACCATAGTACCACATTCATATGCAAATTATTTTTGCTGCACACATCATGTATAGGAAAAAGAATTATGCTTCTAGACCAATTCAGTGAAACATATTTTATCTTATATGGAACCGTCCTGAAAATAAATACAAATTAGCCAAATTGTCCCTTTCTCCTCTATAAGCAACAAGTGCACATATACAGGTTATTGTCATGTAGGGGACTACTTCATTGTTTCACATATCAATTTTTATGGGTGTACCACAACGGGGAGAGGAATGGTTCCCCAAAACCTCGTGGAAAAAAAAAAACTTCGCCCTTCTCCCCTTGGTCGTGGTCCCATTACATACATATTTAAATACATACTGGCGGAAAGCTTCTTCCCTCAGGAATACATTAGTATCAAATCATCATGTATAGGAACATGCTGTATCATGTTTAACTTAATTAGGGGCTAAGCTATTGATGTTTACCATAAAAATAAATGTAATTTACGTCAAAAAACAAACTTTGCCCCCTTCCTACTTCGCCCATATGAGCAAAAGGTACAAATACAGGATATTACCCCTAGTGGCCTACTTCATTCCTTCACATACAGGTTTCTACGATTGTATTTCCAAGGGAGGGAATGGCTCCCAAAAAACCTGTTCTAAAAACACGACCTTTACCGTCTTCTACTCCCCCCCCCCTCCCGCCGTTGCACTCTCCACATACTGATATGAAATGCGCACCGGTGAAAAGCTGCATCCTTCGGGAATAATTGATACCAAAAGCATCTTCCTACCTTAATTACGACTACCTACCGATTTCTTAAATGGTGTAAAAATACCTAAACAGAGTCCGCTACGCGTATATAACAAAAGGACTGTCTTACCTGTGCTGTTCAGCTCAATTTCTTTGACGTCCATGTGAACGCAGCAGCCACATGAGTAATTGTAGCAGAGACACTTCCCACTGGTAGCTTCCAACTCATCAACTATGCTCACCATCTTCTTTTCTAGCCACTGAGTGTCATTCTGTAGATGTTTTTCCACGACCTTCTCTTCCTTCCCCAACCAATTGGAAACCTCTTTGAACTTTTCTTCAGCTACCACTCCCTCCTGCTCTACCCACTGCTTAGACTTCGACATTGTACGCTTGAATCCATCGAAATCTTTAAGCAGCGAGTTGTAAGCAGCGGACGCCTTGTTCTCTGCCCAATGCCCTGCAGAAGCCAAATGACTCTCAGCCTTCTTTAACCCATTCTCCACCGCTTCCAAGTCTTTTTTCAACCACTCCCCTGTTCCATACACGTAGTCTGGAATAAAGAAACAGCAGGTGAAAAATTATAAACATTATATCAATTTATTTAAGAGTGCTTACATATTTTGGTGCAAAGTACTATTCATAAGACACATAATACAGAATTTTATATACCGGTATCTTTATAACAACAAATAATTCACTTCTGAAAGAAGTTAAATAAATAGATGGGAACTTCCTTCAACTCTGCACAACTATTTCCTCCAACTATCATAAAAATCGGTATTGGCCGCCAAAATGTATGCGTAGCAGCAAGAGTGTGGTTGACCATCATTGTAGACCTGAACTGAATCAAGACCTCATTGATAACTGTGAAAATATTTTCTAAAATCTTTCGTTAAAAAAAAAAAAAAAAAAAAAAAGAAAGAAAGAAAAAAAACTGGTAACGGGAGGCGCATGTCGAAAAAAGGGCAGATGATAAAAGTCATGGGGGAAGAAATTTATTGTGACTATGAAAGTACATACCTTGGCTATTTGTTGACGCATTCACCATGAACATTCAGACATCTCTGGCAGCGTGGTACAAGCTTCCGTATATCCTCTGTGTAAAAATCCACCGCCTGAGTGCAGCCAGTTTAGAACTGGCGTTTTGAGCACTTCACTGTCGTTGAAACGCTTCGATGCAAGTCCTTCTCTTAGGTAAAGAAAGAAACCGCTGAAGGCATAGTCAAGGCTATAGGGAGAATGAATGAATAGTTCCCATCGAAATTTTTGAATTGTCTCAACACTGCAAGCTGCTGCTTTTTTTTTTTTTTTTTTTTTCTTTGGGTTTGTTTGTGCGTGTGTGTATGTAACAAATTTATACTTTTTAGCATGAGCGGACATTGTCATGGATCAGAATTCCAGAACGTAGCGTTCCTCTCCAATGATTTTGGATTTCACGTCGCAGATTATTCAGCAGTACACATCTGCTGTAATTGTTTGTCCTGGTTCCAAGAATTCCACAAAAGAATTACACCCTTTTAATCCCAAAACACATTGCCATGATTTAGTGAACTGATGGTTTTTGTTTGAATTTCTTTGCTCTAGGAGAATCAGAATGCCGCTATTGCACTGACTGCTGCTTTGACTCCCTAACGGGTATAATATCAAAGGTTTCACCTCCTGTCACTGTATGAGGAAAAGAGCTATTCTCAATCCTCCCACAGCGGGACAAAAAAATCACGGGTAGCCGCTATTCTCTTCTCTTTGTGAGCGTCTGTCACCGTTTTTTGACACCCACACTGCGCAGTTTGTAATACCCAGCATGTCAGTCACAATTCGTGCACTGTTTTCGCAGACACTTTTGGAAACTCTGGCGATTTAAGTTATTGTGAACCGGTGACTGACCGCACTTTCTCGTTAATGCGTTTCACCGGATCTGTCTTAACACTAGCTCTTCCTCTACGCTCGTCGTCATGAACATTTGAACGCCCTTCCCGAAATTCTTTGCATCATTGACTGACCTTTCCTTCACTCATTACTGTTGCTCAATAAATATCATACAATTCCCGATGGATCTCAGTTCCATTCTGTCCTTTGGCGTTCAGAAATAGTATGACGGATCTCACTTCATATTTGGCAGGATTTTGAATCCGGGCAGCCATTTCACTTTACTGCTACTTCCACGTACGTAACCCTACTCGGACGATTTTAACTCCGTTGCAAGCAAAGGATACTAGAACATTAACAAAAAAATTGGTTACTTACCAATGAATCCTCCCTTGAAAAATTTAAAGATTTTGACGTTTCGGAACTCTCAGCTGGTTCCTTCCTCAGTGGCAAGGTAAAAAGGATTAAAACGGAAAGGAGATAAAAGGAGTAAAAACAGGAATACATACCACTATATATAAAAGTAACGTACAAAAAGGATCTTGAGATGGCCAGAGCAGAGTGAAAAAAAAGAAGAAAAAAAAAAGAAACTTAATCAAAAAGAACGTGGTGTCTATGTTAGGCCACTATTGCCAGATCCAAAGTATGCATCAGAGGTAGGTACCCAAGCTCGATCAATGTTGCCAGTATCAAGGTTCAATGCAGGTTTGTATTTATGAATAAAGAACGATTCTTTAATTTCCCGTTGTTTTTTTGATTTTGCTGAACCTATTACCCTAACATATTTTATATTATGTGAATGTTGTTTTAGATGAAGCACCAAACCCGACATGCCTTCTTCTTGTGACTTTTTGATTGTCTAACATGTTCCTTCACACGCGTGTTAATATTACGTTTAGTTTGGCCAATGTATGAGGAATCACATTCGCAATGGACGCGGTAAATACCTGCCTTATTTAATGAATCGACAAAATAGATTTTAAATCCAGTGAGATGTTTTTGTAAACTTTTGGGGGGTATAATTGAAGCAGATATGTTATTCTTTGCAAGAATACGTTGAATTTTTGTTGAAAGTTGTGGAAAATAAGGAATTGCAATCCAAGTTTTTGCTTCTTTGGAAGTTACCGTTTTGGGGACTTGCAGCGATCTACGTGTTTGATTAAACCATTTTTGTAAAATACACAGCTTATAACAGCTTTCTTGTCCTATTTTATATAAAAACTGTATTTCTTCATTGAGATCTTTTTGACGGTCACAAATTAATAATACTCTACGAAAGAAGTTCTTCCAAATATTGGCCTTGTACATTGGCGGATGAGCTGGCAGTTGATGTATGTAAGTAGTGCCTGCATTAGGTATTTGGTATATTTTTGTAATAAATTTATTATGTGATCGGATAATCAATAGGTCTAGAAATGGAAGACTGTTATCAGATTCACGTTCAAGGGTGAACTTCAGCCTAGGATGCTGACTGTTGAATTGTTCAAATATTTGTTTTGGCATAACAAAGATATGTTTCCGGTATTTTAAAAATAGCAGAAAAATGTAATTTTGTTTCATATCCCTGTAATCTGTTACCACAGGTTATTAAGAAGGTACAGTCGACAATTGATTCTTCACCACTTTTAACTGACATTAAAAAAAGGTACGATAAAAATAGATCTAGTCTTCCCATTATTTATGGTCTTCCAAAGGTGCACAAGCTTGACATTTCCCCTTCGCCCGATCATATCAGGTTTCAATCATCCAGCTTATTTACTAGCAAAATGGTTATATAAAAAACTCAGCAGTTACAATAGTGGTTTTAAATATGTTGTAAGAAACAGTCTAGACGTAAAACAACAATTATCATCATTTGTAAATGCCAATGCCATTTTACTTGCCTCCATAGACATTGTTGAAATGTATCCGTCCATACCACTGAAACTTACTATCAATAGTAGTCGATCCTTGTTATTACAAAATGGCGCTTCTACCTACGAAACTATTTTTTTTATTACAATTACTTGAGGTTTGTTTAACAACTAATATATTCCAATTTGAATATCATTACTTTTCTCAGAATGATGGCTTAGCCATGGGTAACACATTATCCCCAATATTGTCAAATATTGTTTTAAATCAGATTGAAAAGTCTATTTTAGGGCAGGACACATTTAAATAAGTTAGACATTACCGTTGCTGACATTAGACATGATGATATTTTACTACTTGTTCGTGACGAAAATACACTTACACAAATATTTGAACAATTCAACCATCAGCATCCTAGGCTGAAGTTCACCCTTGAACGTGAATCTGATAACAGTCTTCCATTTCTAGACCTATTGATTATCCGATCACATAATAAATTTATTACAAAAATATACCAAATACCTAATGCAGGCACTACTTACATACATCAACTGCCAGCTCATCCGCCAATGTACAAGGCCAATATTTGGAAGAACTTCTTTCGTAGAGTATTATTAATTTGTGACCGTCAAAAAGATGTCAATGAAGAATACAGTTTTTATATAAAATAGGACAAGAAAACTGTTATAAGCTGTGTATTTTACAAAAATGGTTTAATCAAACACGTAGATCACTGCAAGTCCCCAAAACGGTAACTTCCAAAGAAGCAAAAACTTGGATTGCAATTCCTTATTTTCCACAACTTTCAACAAAAATTCAACGTATTCTTGCAAAGAATAACATATCTGCTTCAATTATACCCCCCAAAAGTTTACAAAAACATCTCACTGGATTTAAAATCTATTTTGTCGATTCATTAAATAAGGCAGGTGTTTACCGCGTCCATTGTGAATGTGATTCCTCATACATTGGCCAAACTAAACGTAATATTAACACGCGTGTGAAGGAACATGTTAGACAATCAAAAAAGTCACAAGAAGAAGGCATGTCGGGTTTGGTTTTTAGGGTAATAGGTTCAGCAAAATCAAAAAACAACGGGAAATTAAAGAATCGTTCTTTATTCATAAATACAAACCTACATTGAACCTTGATACTGGCAACATTGATCGAGTTTGGGTACCCACCTCTGATGCAAACTTTAGATCTGGTAATAGTAGCCTAACATAGACACCACGTTCTTTTTTATTCTGTTCATTCTTATGGTTCTTATCCTGCCACACAGTGCATTATGTATTCGTTATGACTGATGTAAGTACTATTGTATTACTTACCATAGTCTCGGAATTCCTTTACTCCAGCTATGTATATAATGAAAAGAGGGCATGACGAAAGAAATACGTTCTTCCCCCATGTTATCTTGACTAAACAATTTCTAGATTGAAATTCAACAGACTTACCTAGCCAGCTACCAGCTGAGAGAGTAGCTTCGTATGTCACAACCAAAAGGCTAATTACAACAAAATTTCTCATCTTCAGATATTTATCACCTGTCAAAACAAGAAAAAAGGTCTAAATATATCATTGTATGACAAACGAAACTAACTTGATTTATGTATTTCCATTATGCCAATAATATAATTCAGTGGTCATGATCTCACACGTTGCTTGCGAATGATTCCATGATGAATTATAATTGTATTTTTATAACATTGAATACAGGCCACATGTCTGCCTAAGACACGTAATTCCTGTTAATTTGTCTTTTGCAAATATTAGAAAATTTTCGGAGCTTTAGGCTGAGATCCTTTTCCGAAAACTTTAGCTAACAGTGGATTAACACTTTTGATCTCTATATACGCACGCGTAGCCTGACCATTCTTATTTCAATGCATACACTGAGAATGGTGGGCAGGGTATGCGTCAATATCATCTGTTATTATCTTAAATGGAAACACATAAAATGTCCTGATATTTTCAATTAAAGATGGAGCCACGAAGTTGAGAAGTCCTGTTATTACATGTAGCGTTGGACTACAATATAAACAAAATTCGTGTAAACAGAGATGGAACAATTAATACCTTATTACTCTTTCAACAGAGACAACTCAAGTGGTAAAACCACTCTTTTACCATTTTCTGATTATGTCCGCAACAAATCACTGCATTCTGTACACAGAGAATAAGGAACACAAGAAAAAACAAGAAAGTGCATTCAGAAGATTTTCTAGAGGCAGCTGGTTTGAAAGAGTGGAATTGAATCTGAAAACATTTCTGGGATTTTCTAGGATCAAAAAGGTTGCGTGGCGGAGGTAGTTTAAGCTACGGAAAAGAAAGGAAAACTGACATGATACTACAAGGCGAGTTTTGATAAAAGGAAGACGACGGGTGGCGAAAGGAAGGAAGAAACCACAACGAGCTGATGCTTTCAATGCAATGTTGGTGATGGTGTGCCAGAATGCTTCAAGTTGTCTCAGAAGAAAGTTTGCTATGTGTAAAATTAAAAATACGAACATTTCGGCTGGGGTTTCCGTTATAAGTTTTTAAATACATTGGGACTAAAAGCATTAAGGGTGCCATACAGAAAGGAGAGAATGAAAAAATGAGGAGACAGAGTTATTAATTATACGACAATATTCTGATTAAGATATTCATCATAGAGCTTATAGTAGTCATTTCCAATTGGCCCACGTATGACGTCAGGGAGAAGCAGAGAAAGGGGAAGGGAGAAAGGTCCAAAGTATACGAGTAATGATTTTACAAACGGTGTATTGGCGAAAGAACTGACTTCAACATTGACGCTGTTGCTTGCATTACCATTGACTCCGTCAACGCCTGCTACTTGTTCTGTCTGAGTGATCTACTGAGAATGGAAAACTGTCCGATTGAAAAAAACTGACACAGCCCTTCCTTAAAACTTAACAAAGTTCTTAATTAATTCCCAGCTAAAATGCCCGGGTACAAATAAAATCAGTTAATAAACAATGTTATCACAAGAACAAATGTATTGTGATTTCAGTGAGTTCGTATTAGTTAGAACCAGTTATTTGGTATTTTACGTTGCCATACAGGAAATACAACCAACGCATGTTAGTCTTTCTCACTATAGGAAGTCTTTTAATAACCACGAAAAATATGGAAAGAAAGATGCACAAGAAACTTAAAAAGATACATTTTAAAAGCGCACTGCAACCTTCACTTCTTCTCAATCACTATGCTAACTCTTGTTCAGGGTTGGCAGGTTTAAACTCAGTGGTTTAAAAAGAAACCAATTGGTTTAAGCCTAAATAAATAAATACAAGACATGATTCCTAGCGATCTGGATAAATCTATTTCCTCGACTTTCCCTGCCTTTGGCAGGAAATTCCCTGGCTTTCATGACAGATATCGGACGACGTTGACACGTAAATAAGGAATAAATAATGGTGAATATTTACATATGAGAACATTTATTCCAGAGAGACAAATCATAATCAATTGCTCATACGTACATTCCACTTTCTACACATAAAAGTCTGAGCAACATCCATTATAATGGCTGGCTAAGCTGAAATTCCTATACAACTAATGTTAGAAAACATGTTCCTGATTTCCAGTCTTTTTCTCTGAACTTCCCTCACCTGCAACATTTTCCTTGAGTTTTCCCTGCCTTCCCTGAACAGGAGGAACCCTGCAAGAGCAAAAATGCCAGAAATCGCATAAAATTCATGGTGAAATCTTATTGCATCTTAAGCCAACGAGATCTTTTGTCACACATTACAAACTTAGATAACATAAATGTAACTGCTTTACAAGGTTGGCAAAAACAATGGTTTTTATTGAAAAACCATAAAATCCTTTTTTTTTTTTTTTTTTTTTGTTTAAAGTTTCTTTTTTGTTATTGTTGTTGTTTAAACCAGGGTTTTTTGGTTTAAATAATTTGCTCTATGTATTTATATCACATAAGGACAGAAATAAAGTTTGTTTCGCCTTTGTGTTATTATGCAACAACCGGGTTACGCTGGAAGGGGTCACATAAGCTTAAAGTGAAATCCAAACCGCTTCTCAGCTTACATCCGAGAGATTGTCCTCCATTTGAACTCGAAACCGAGACTAATTGGTCACAAATATGATAAGTCTGCCGACTCACTCATGAAGGACTCCTGATAAAAATACGTTGTACTGGTCTTTACATATTTGTTAATATAACTGTCAAGAGTCATTTCAGAAGGACAAAAAGATAAACAATTGCACAAGTGAAACCATTATACAGAATTACATATGGACAATTTCAAAATACTGCAGAGTACAGAAGAACTAATTTAGTCCTAGTTCACTAAGACTTTTATTAGTCCAAGTTTAAGAAATATAACGACTTAATTTGCATATCAGTAAGAAAAGTGAATAAAGATACGAATTATTTGAGTCCACTTTGGCTCTGACCCATTTATACACAAACAGATACCAAAGATACTTTTGATTTCAATAAATGCCTCACGTGGGTTTTGTATGACCTCCTTCCCCCCCCCCCCCAAAAAGTACGGCATTTCGATGTATTTTATCAATAGTAAACATTATTAAAACGAAGCAATATTTAGAATTTTTCTTTGACTGCAATTGCATAACAATAACAAATTATTTTTTAAAAAATCACAAAAGAAACATTCATAAAAAAAGTTGCTTTTGTAGTTTAATCTCTTTGAGTACTGAATGGGGAATTTAGGTCTGAATATAATACTAAAAATATACGGAATGAAACGTGATAACTCACAAATGTGTGTCCATGAAGATTTTACGAACACTTACATTATTACGAACATTTTTCGTATTTTGGTTTAAACCAGTTGATTTTTATAAAAAAAAAAAAAAAAAAAATAATAATAATAAAACTGCTTTAAACCAAGGTTTAAACCAGCCAACTCTACTGCTTTATTAAGGTTTCAGGACCAACAGGGATTTCAAGAAAAACGTTGACCTTTACGTTAGCGGCCCTAGTAATCCTCCTGTCACAGGGGGATGAACGTAAAAATCAACTGTATGTGTATGTGAATGGTTCAGAAGCAGAGGTTTTTTTTTTTTTTTTTTTTTTTCAGATATACAAATTGAATTAAGTCGTTTTGCTTCTGACTCATTGAATTAGCTTGGACTAAATTACATCTTCTGCACTGTGTCCATCTCTGCACTTGAAATTGTCCATTTATGTTAGTAACATGTATAACTCCGTGCTGTTATGTATCTTTTCGTCCTTTTGAAGTGGCTCTTAAAATATTTGTATGCAAGATCAGTAGAACGTTTTTGTATCAGGTGTTCTCCGTGGTTAACTCGGTGGACTCGCCGCTCTTTGTAATCATTTGTCCACAGGGAAGCTCTTAAAAAACATCATGAAATTATCACAAATAAATGGTTGCAAAATGTTTCATTCTTGTATTTGGTCTATATAGATCGATTTTTATTAAATTTTGATCTTGCTTGATAGGGAATAAAATATGATTGACATAAATCACATATAATTAACAATTATTCGAAGCTCAGAATATCAAAGGCAAAATAAAAATCAGGTTGCATTGGAAAAATGAAATGAAATATTTTACGTCCCATGGTTACGCCGGCTAGGCTAAAGGAGACAATGATGATGAGAAACGAGTGAAATGATGAAAGTGGGAGCAAATGGGAGAATCCCGAGAAAACCTCGCACTTGAGGTGAACGCTCTACGACTGAGTCACTGTGGCCCCTGCATAGAAACTTCAAAAATTTTCCAAAAAATACCAATCAACAGCGACAAAATCTTAAACAAATTTGTTAATTAATAAATACACGAATTTTAAGCCACTGACAATAGGTGAAGAAAGTATTTAAACGTCGAAAATTTGAGTGAGTAACTATTACCAATTTATAATTACATTGTAAAGTTGTGCCCTAAGACGGTAGAAATTTGTATGCAAAATAGTAATAATTCGCGCAAAAAAATATTTTCTATTAATATAAACAGTTAACTTGTCTGAATAAGAAAACAAAGTGTGTGTGTGTGGTTATTGATATGAAAGGACCAAGCGAATTCAGCAGAAGCCCCAAATAGCTCGTAAATTTTACGTCAGAGTCGGTTAGCTGTAGAGATGCAAAAAAGCCGGCTTTTTTGAATCGATGGTTTTTTTCACATAAAAAGCCGGCTTTTTTGGGGAAAAAACGAGAATTTTGGAAATTTTGGCTTTTTTCATTTTCATGGTTTTTCTATCTAAATAGCTTTCTTATAGTATTTCCATAGTTAGATAAGAATTCCATGACCTAAATGCGATATTTCGCTCTGAAATTCACCATCAAAATGGATGGAGCACATGTTTTACGAATTAAAGCTAACATGAAGAATGTAGTATTTGAGGGCAATTTTAGAGGCTATTTAACTTTATTTTAACTTTTGAGCTATCGACATCTTTTTTCTTCTCTAGACCATTTTAGTTTGTCATCCGTGTTTCATTTCTAAGAGCTTTTAGTACTCTAGCTTCTAGCGCAAAAGTTAAACTTGCCCGTTTTTCTATTTATCCGTCAAAGCGTACGTTTTTCAATATATCCGTCAAGCCGTATTTCCACATTTCTGTTATACTGTAGCTGTGAAGTGATTTAGCAATAATTTTCCCGACACAACCTTGAATACCAATTTATACAAATAATCAGTAGCGGATTTAGAAAAATACTTTTAGGAGGGTTTTTTCTGATTGTTTCGTTTCCTTAAAAAGTCCTAATTTTATTTGGGAGGTGCTTGAAGTTTATGAGTACAGCCATAACTAATATTTCGTTTCGTTTATATGTTCAGCAATAATCTTCCGGATACAACCCTGAGAATCAGTAGCGGATTTAGAAAAGAATTTTGGGAAGGGTTTTTCTTACTAATGTTTAGTTTTTTTAAACATTCGTAATTTTTATTTGACGGGAGCTTAAAGTTTATGAGTAAAGGCATAAATAATAGATATTTCGTTTGTTGCAGACATTCCGTAACTTTGGGGAACGGGCTTCAGTCCGAAAGACCGCCCCCCTAACATTCGCGAAACCGTCACTGCTGGTAATTAGTAATAATAACGATTTAAAAACAATAAGAAAGGAAGTCGCCCAATTCACAGTATACGCACTATTTCTACATTCACAGATGGAATGAAGAAAAGCTTTGTCAGAATGGTCGAGTGCTGGTTGAATCCCGGACTTCCCGATAGAAGCGCAAAAGCTAATCACTCAGTCATGTTTGTTGTGCAGTTGTATTTAGCTTAACTTAAATATATTCCGTAGTCCTTTTTTTTTTGGGGGGGGGGGGGGGGAGTTCCGTAATGATATGTTGAATCCCTCTTGTTAGAAATTCAGAAAACTTGAGGACTGGGTAAACCGTGATGGTGGTTATATAAAACTTAACTGTAAAATTTCAAGAATATACAGAGCCAAAAGCTCTAGATGTGCCACCTTTAAGTGTATCATATAAATCTTAAGTATTTCTCTTATGTTTTATTTTAATTTTATTTTGTTTCAAAAAGAGGGTATGGAATATTTTGAAGTAAAAATACTACATACTATTTTGCTAGTTATTTGTGTATTTTTTTAAAAGAAGTGTTTACTTTTAGGGTTGGCTGGTTTACACCTTTTTTTTTTTAAATAACTGGTTTAAACCAAAAAAAAAAATGAAAAATGCGAATCGTGTGAAATTCATGGTGGCGTTTCCTGATATCAAACCACCTGCAATAGTTTTATTTCCCTTTTACCTTTTAATCAAGGTGTCCCATGTTCAATTCTCGGTCGAACCACAACCCTTCTTTCATGCGTAAACCAAGTAGCGGTTCGGATATCAGTTTAAGCGAAAGTCTTCTCCTTGATAACCTCGGTATTTCGTAAGGGTGTTAAGCCTAAACATACGAAACGAAACCAAATTGTACATTTCTGCATGCCTAAATGCCGGTTGTTTTATAAAGAAGCCAAGATTGCTTAAATATATTGATAGAAATTGGCAAAATTTATCGATTGCCTACATAGCTTCCAACATTAACTTGGATTGGACTTTCAATGATATCTACGTACTAAATTTGTAAGGTAATACCTTAGTTTTAGCGTACTGATTATGATACGTTGACCTTTAAATTTTACATGCAAAGCAATAACAGGATTTTCCCGTTATTGGCTTACATTTCAAGTAATGATGGGATTTTCCCGATGGCTAGGACGGGAGATTCTCAATTTAAGAAATCTACTGACCGGACTTCTTTAAGCTTATGGGAGTTCTTCCGGCATAACCCCGCTGTTGCATAATAACACCAAGGCGAAACAAACTTATTTCTGTGAATATGTAATTTAAATACATAAAGCAAAAAAGCCTGGTTAAACATCCCCCCAAAAAACGGGTTTTTGGCATTTTCATAAACAACCATGGTTCTTGCCAATTCTGCTTACTTTTGTGTATAGGAGGTTAAAAAAATCTTATTATATAACATTGGTTAATCCATTGGAATTTATAATGTAAATATGTTGAAGTAAAATTGTTTGAAATATTTTTTCGAAATTCATGGCTTATTTTCGATATTATATATTATTATAAGCATCAACCATAATTAAATGACGTTTAGTGTTATAAAGAAGCGAAACAAAGTCTGCTTTATCAATTTAAAGCAGAATTTTGAAAAAAGCCCAAAATTTCCCAAGCAAAAAAAGCGAAGCAGAAAACAGTTTTTTTTTTTTTTTTTTCAAAAAAGACGGTTTTTTCCGAGCCCTTGCATCTCTAGTTAGCTGTATAAGATTTCTAATTTAGACTTCACCTTCTTAAGTTGCTTACAAAGAACACTTGATATTCAATACATACCAAAGCACGGTTTGAATTTCATTTTCTTAATGATTTTACGACACTAAAAAAATTTGAGTTGAGCTGAGTTTTAGTTTAGCGTCCCTTTCAGCAGCGAGGCTATATGAGACGTGAACCTACTGATTAACGTGGAATCCGAACCACATGACTAAAAAAAAATTAAACAGTACAGGAATTCTTTTCTTGGTTTGTTATATATTATAAAACCATACACACAGAAAATATTTCTCCCTTAATATTTGTTGGAGACATTTGTACTTTTGAGTCATATCGGTACGAGAATTGCTACTTTCGAATACGTGAGGGAAAAGAAAAAAGAACACTTCAACTATTAAAGCAACTTCCTCTAGAATTTAGGAAGCAACTACGTATAAACTTCATTAATTTGAAACACGATCACTTTACAGGAATGTATCATAATGATTAATGACTCCATTTTTACTGGATATGTTTGTCTCGAAACAATTGTTTCGTGAAGCGACAGGGATTGAGAACCTCAAAATGCGAGAAAACGGAAGTAGCACAGAGAATTTTAAGGCGAAAAATGAGCAGACACGGGCACTGTTTGATGCTTTTTTCCTTTTCTTTCTTTTTTATTAAAAGAAAAGCAAATAAAATATGGAAAGGTAAGCGTAACAAATGTCAAATGTAAAGGTGCTATAAAGGACAGTTTTGAGACCCAGCTGCGGATCACTGGAGTCACTTTCTGCCAAATTTACAGGTAGAATCTATAAATTCACGAAGTATAAGAGTAATATTCAAGGAACTAATATGTGGAGACGGGCAGTAAACATCTAACTCATAGCGTAGATACATCATCGGAGAGCACGGCCAATAACCATGCTCTTATGCTCCCAGAGAAATGAGGCAAGGTATGTTATAACATCAAGAGTGAGTGTAGTGTCTTCGTTGGTTCACTACCATGCGAGTTTCTGCATCACCAGTTGGCTTCCTTACGCAGACAAAACAACAACGCGAATACCCACCGTCGCTAATGCGTCTGTTTGTTACGGATGCATACCTGCAGCTTTGCACTGCTCTGAACCCGAAAGAATCAGAGCTAGCTTGTAATGAACGGACAACACACAACTTGGCGAGTTTTTCCCTAAGAGTATCAGATCTCATCAAATATTATAAACTTACGCACAATTAGTGGTCATGTGTTATAAAAGTACGTCTTTACAATGCATTTGGATTTTACATCAAGAAACAGATATTCTAGAAAACAATCTGACATTCTTAACGTGCAGCTACTTCTTTAGAAAATTTACCCGTTATTTTTACAAATATTGGTACTCAGATTCTCAATTTGAAACATTGGTTTTGTGTTAGCATTTTTTACCTTTCTCTACTTAGCGGTAGTATCTTTTTCTATCTAATAGTCAGAGTCGCAGGGCCCCTCGGAAAGGGTCCGTTCTTACGAAGCAGTGAGTGAATGATGGAAGATATGACATAAAGGACAGTGCAAATATATATATCGATATCGCACAAAATTACATAGCTTTGAGAACTTTTATGCTAGAATCTCTTATAATATAGGCTTCGAATGACATTTAGTATACCCCCAAATCTATCGACGGCTCCAGAGCCGGTACTTCTGACTTATAGTGAGCAGTTATAAACGACCTTGTTTATGCGTATACAGACCGTCGCTGACGAGCCTGCTGCCTACGAACGCAAACCCTTGCTAACGCTCGGGTCAACAGCATTCATGCCTTTCATTGGCTACCTAGCACAAGTTTCATGCACTGTGTTTTTTATTCCATACGCTGTATTTACACTTATCCCAATTACAAATAACCGTAATCACTACAAAGTGATTTGGGAGAGAAACTAAATAATACCCATAGGCTTCTTACCTCGCGCAGAATTATACCGCCGGCGGAAATTAGGATTAAGTTTATATATGCCCCGCCAAGCCAAACTAATATACTAAGGTTAAGTGAACGAACGAAACCCAACCTAAGCTAATCTAAATTAGTCTAAACCATCCAAGCCACTAAAAAGTCAATATTGTCATATCGAAAAAAAAAAAAAAAACTGGCGGGGTCAATAGAACGCCGAAATTAGTTTGTTACGCAGTAGTTTTGATCTAACCTTAGTATAGCCCTTGTAATGGTTTGAAACTAGTAACTGCATTTGTAAAAATAGACTAGTTTCCTACATTGTGAAAAACTAAGCCGACAATAGAAATATCCTAGACAATCATATGCACTCTCATTTTACCCGTAAAATTACAATTTTTATGACAGACTATTTTGCACCAGTAACATTATTGCCTTTCAAATATATTCTGTAAATTGTTCATTACACCATTTTGTTATATGTGTTATATGAAGGATGTTACCTTTAAACTTCATATAAATTGGCTAGAACTAATTTGAAACTTAAATTTACCGTATTTCTTGCGACAGCTCGTCAATCTGTTCCAACCACAAAAGGTTAATAGGAATAAATATTATTTGAATGTGAACTTATGTTCACAACAAAGGAATAAAACCTTAACACTGACAGGCTAAACAACCCGACTACCCATACAAATATTCGAACACATATCACATGCTCTTCGCATGATCATATTCGTCTGCAATTATTTGGACCCGGACCCCCTTCCCTTGTCGTTATCCACCAGAGACAAAGTGCCGCCAATGATGTCATGACGACTACGAAGCTCGTCCAATGAGTATGAGAGATGCAAGCACCAAGAAATGATAATTATTCTATTTTTCCATTAATACACCCGGTAAATATGGGATTTTCCCGCTTATTCCAGGCGCAGATGGAGTCAAAACCTATTTGTATTTCATTATGTTTCATCTTTCGTGTGTTATACGTAGGTTGAGTTGTGACTAGTGCTGTCGAAGTTGGTTAAAAAAAAAAAAAAAAAAAAAAAAAAAAAAAAAAAAACGGTTTCTGATAAAAGTGAAATTTCATAAAGCGAAATGTCGGTTTTGAAAACCGTTTTTGCGGTTTCGGTTTTGAAAACCGCATTTGCGGTTTCGGTTTCCAAATCCGCTTTTGCGGTTTCGGTTTTGAAAACAGCTTTTGCGGTTTTCGGTTTTGAGAAAACCATTTTGCTAAAACAAAACCGAAAACCGCAAATGTTAAAAATGCGACACCACTAATATCAAGTAACGACGAGAAGACAGCAAAGAATCTTTCCCGTCCCCAGTCCGACTCACAGTTGCCAAATGGAGAGAAATTTCCTTCGGTGTAGGGAGAAAATGCTCAAACTTTGCAGAGGGGAAAGAAGGTATTTTTCTTAAACTGTAGGGAAATTCTTGTTGAGTATACTTTTACAATTGGCAGAATAAAAAAATAAGTTGCAATTTCTTACAAAGAGGAACAGCTATCGATATTGGGAAGTAAAAAGATAGGCTTACAGAATAAAACATGATCGGTGTTTCCTTCACGTATAAACTATTGCAGGTGTCTGGGACTTGCGATAAGAAACCAGTCAACACATGCAAAACCATAACATTCACATTTATCGGATTGGCAACAAATCAACAAGAAAATTGTGTATTGCGATCTAGATTTTCTTTTTTTTAAAAAAGAAAGGGAGGTGGTGCTTTTTTATAACGAAAGAATGGCAGTACTATTTTTAAAAACAAGGGGAAAGAGTAATAATAATATAAGATCCCAGTCTAAGTGGATGATTTCAAATTGAATTTCATGAGTTGCATGTGTAGTTATCTTAAATAGGGATATAGGCTACCTTATTTTCTATTTAGCTTAGTGTTGCCATATTACCCGATTTTAGCGGGTACAACCCGATTTTCAGGTTCTATATTCGTCCCCCGCTTAAATATATCTTAATCACGAAAAAGCACCCGCTTTTTGGGATTGGAGAAAAATCTAAGACGACTTAGTTGATAAAGTGTTGGTATATTCAACGTAAACCGCTACGCCTCTGACAATCTCAATCGTGATTGAGTTAAATTTGGACTAGCGCTCGGGCTCAGGGCTATCTGAGCAGTGGGCGTATGCAGGGCCATTTGCTAATAAGAGATCTGCTCTAATGCACAATAGTTTTCTTGTCTTTATTTCGTTCTTTTTTCATACATTTAGCACTGTATTGCAATGCATATAAAGTGGACACGTCATTTATATATAAATACAAAAGTAAAAAGAACAATAATAATGAAAATGACACACACTAGGTTAATCTTACATCTTACATCTTATTATACACTTTGCATGATATTATTAAAAATAAAGTTAGAGTAATTATTATTTGCAGTTTATGTAGAAATCCTTGAACATATATCAAAAGCTAGAAACAGGCAATGACACTGATTACTGTAGATCATGTTTTCTTCTTCTTTTTTTGTTAGTAATTCATGTATTCCTCTATCGAGTAAAAGCAGTGTCATAATTAGAGACCGGATGTTTAGGCACTAAAAACCTGGAAAAAAGGCAGGCAAGTAGGCACTAAAAGTTTAAAAAATAGGCAGTAAAATAGGCACTAAAATGTATCTCGAAATAATGAAGATAAATATTCAATACCATTAAAAAATAGATTGAAGTCATAGATAATGTTCAAAGAATATAGAAACATACTTGTTTGTTAATATCTTCTTTTATTGTATATATAAACACGAAGCTTGTTATGCATTCCATATATACTGGGTGAACCTGAAATATATTCACATACTTCGGGAGGTGATTCATGACATTCAAGAGGACTTTTTGTCTTCTTTTCGTGTCACGAATCGTCTCTTGAAGTATGTGCAGATCTTTCAGTTCCGTTCCAATTGTCAGGATTCGATTTTCGATTCCAAGTTGGCACCCCTGTCACTCGTACACGAATCGGAATTCGACGCAACAGGACGTTTTGTCTTCTTTTCATGTCACGAATCACCTCCCAGCATGCATTTTCGCGGATCCCAAGAGCTTCAGATATCCTTCGATCTGATTGGCCGATACAGATAAGACATCATGAGTCATGACATACATATAACACAAAGTAAACGCTAGTTGCTGTCGGCCCTCGTGGCTGAGTGAGCTAGTGCAGCATGCTAGTAAGAAAAATCGTTTTTGGCGTGGGTTCAAACCCTGCCTCGTGCCTAAGTTTTTTTTTATTTTAAAATTTTTTTGTAACATTTCTTTTGTTAAAATAATTTAGAAATAATATTCAGAAAGTGATTTAACGATTATTTTTTTAAAAATTTTCATTAACTTCTTTCATTAAAATAAGTTTGCCCTTGTACTATACAGATCCAAAGTGATCTAACGATTATTTTGTAAAATTTCCATTAAACTTCTTTCATTAAAATAAGTTTGCCCTTGTACTATACAGATCCAAAGCAAAAGCAGCAGTAGTAGTAGTAGTAATAATAATAGGTGACGTCATCGGTACGTGGCCAATAAGAATGCTACTTCAGCCATGTTTTCGCTGAACCTCTTGGGATCGGCGAAAATGCTCCCAGCATATGTGCACATCTATCTGTTCAGTTTCAATTGTCAAGATTCGATTTTCGATTCCAAGTTGGCACCACTGCCACTTGTACACGACACGAAATTCGACAAAATACAAGAGGACTTTTTGTCTTCTTTTGATATCAATAATCACCTCCCGAAGTATGTGCCCATCTTTGAAGTTCACTCTGTATATATATATATATATATATATATATATATATATATTGTAACGTACCACGTGCTTATGTTTATAAACACCTAATATACGTGTGTATGTGTGTATTATTTATGTTATATAAATTACATATTTTCCCAATGACGGCTTATTTTGAAGAAAATTCATAGATTAGGCAACAGTAGGCACTAAAGCAATTATTTATGCAGTAAAGGTCGAAATAGGCAAAATAAAATTGGCTTAAATAGAAAATATAACCCCCCATGTAAACTTTAAAACGTTATTTTTGATCATATCTTTAATATTAAAGAATAGGCATTTTGCCTAACATCCGGTCTCTAGTCATAATAAATATTTCTGTAGTTCTTTTTTAAATTTAGCAACAGAGTCCTGAGTCTTTATATCTTTAGGAAGTTTATTGTATAGCATGACACCCGCGTATTTAAACCCTTTTTCATATAATACGGTTCTGTGTTCTACAATGGAAAAGTTTTGTTTGTTTCTTGTATCATGATTATGTTACTCTTGTACTCCCTTAAGGATATCCTCTAGGTGTCTCTTTACAAATATCAGTAAATTTAAGATATACAAACAGGGTACTGGGAGTATACGAATTTTTTTAAATATTGGTTTGCAGTGATCTTTTGGTTTAGCGGCCGCCATCATTCTTATTATTCGTTTCTGTATTGTAAAAATTACCTTGGCTTTGTGTGTGTTTTCCCAAAATATAATGCCATATGTTAAATTTGACTGGAATAATCCAAAGTAAATTGTTTTTAAAGTAGACTCTCTTAAAACATTTTTAAGTACTTTAATTGCGAAATATATTTGGTTTAATTTTTTACTAAGCTTAGTTATTTGTACATCCCAGGAGAGATCTTTATCTATCCAAATTTCTAAGAACTTAGTTGAGTTCACATAGTCTATTCCGTTATTTTCAATTAAAATATTAACAGGCTGCGTATGTTTGTTGCGCATATGATGAAAATTAATTGCCTGTGTCTTTTCAATGTTTAATTTAAGCTTATTTTCTTTAATCCACTGATATAGTTTATGAAGGATTTCATTTGCATTACCTTCAACACCCTCATTTGTGTTCCATTTTACTATAATATTAGCATTCTGCATAAAGGGACAGTTCTGCTAAAGCAATATTACATGGTAGATCGTTAATGTATATAAAAAATAATAATGGTCCTAATACGGATCCTTGTGGCACTCCACATGATACTTCTTGTTTTCCCGATATGTAGTATGTAGTTTGGTTTGTATCTCTGTTACTGTATGTAATTTCTACTCCTTGCTGCCGATTTTCCAGATGCGATTTAAACCATTTGGACGCAATGTCTCTTATTCCATAACCTTGGAGCTTTGAAAAAAGATTTCTATGTGCAACTAAGTCAAATGCTTTGGAAAGATCAAGGAAAACACCTATACATTTTTCCTTAGTATCTAAATTTTTATGTACAATTTCTACAAAATTATATATTGCTGTTTCCGTTGATTTCCCTTTTAGGAACCCATGTTGATCGTGTGTTATTAGATCATGTTTAAGTAAAAAGGATGATAGCCGGATACTCATTGTGGTTTCTAAACTTTTGAGAAAATTGAGAGAAGCGAAATAGGCCTATAATTTTCAAGCGCTGATTTGTCGCCTTTTTTATATATTGGTTTTACTTTTGCAATTTTTAATATACTAGGGAATTCTCCACTTGAAAACGACATATTTATGAGGAAACACAGAGGGTCAGCAATATATTTAATGCTTTTCTTTACAATACTTGGTGGTATACCATCTACGCCAGCTGACCATTTACATTTCATCTTCTTCACCAATTTTATTATTTCTGCATTTGTAACTGGATGCAGATCAGTGGCGTATTTAAGGGGGGGCTTCCGGGCTTAAGCCCCCCCGAAATCTTACTTACTATAGTAAAGTATATGAAATATCTTGCAGAATTTTCACATTTTCAGGCAAAGCCCCCCCCGAAAATTAGCAAAGCCCTCCCCGAAACAAATCATAAATACGCCACTGATGCAGATACATTGTATTGTTTCAAGTTTTTGAGAATATTTTCGAAGTGGGCAATGCTGGCTCATTATTGTACATTTTTGATAAGTTGCTGTAATAATTATTAAATAGGTCAGCTATTATACGAGGATCTTTAATTATATTGCCATTTTGAATTACCTCTAAATTTCCGTCATCATTACGAGTGTTTACACTTAACTCGGTTTGCACTAATTTCCACAACGCCTTCGACTTATTATCGGATTTTTTAATGATTGTGTTATTGTGTAACTGTTTTGCTGCTTTCAGAACTCCTTTATATATGTTCTTGTATCTTTTGTAATATTAGTCTGTATATGGTGATAGATTTCCTTGTGTTTCAGCCTTGTTAAGAAGTCTCATTTTTTTACTTGCTATTCTGATCCCTTGTGTTACCCAGGGTTTTGACTGTTTTCTTGGAGTTACACATTTTACAACAGGGAATGCTAGATTGAAATAGAATGTTATGGTGTCAATGAAGTAACTGAAAGATTCATTAACCTCAGTGGCGGCTAATGTTAGTGTTGCAGCGTTGCGCAACAACCAAAGTATTTCAAGAAAAATATTATTATGAATAGTAGTAAAGAACAGAAAAATACTTTTTAATACTTGCATATATACACTTTAAATAACATATTTTATACTTCTATAACTGTACGTTCCGTTAATCCGTTTTAAAAAGCGAAAAATAATCCGTCACAGAGTCTCTAATTTATATTGTGTTGCAGCGAGCATACAACAACCAGATTCCTTCAGCGCGGCAATTGGAGCAAATGTTAAGTCTCCTTTCCCCTATCTCAGAAGTTAAAGGGACTGGTCGTTGCAGTGCTTCTGCAACACAGCACGGTTTCCAGTGAACGAGGAGGTTTTTCACGCTAAATAAGTTTTCTGATTTTGTTTTCCACTAGCAATTAACAGATGGAATTTGTTTTTATGCATTCACATTTTTAAATCAGGGGACCATACTGAAGCAAATCAATATAATGACAATTAAAAAAGTGATTGCAGAATTACAAAATAAGAAAGAAAATATCTAGTAGAGGAGAAAACAAATGAAAGTAGACTTGCATTTACAAGTTAATTCTTAGCTTATATTGATAATGAAGGCTTCTTCTACAGTAATTTGTGAATCAAATATTAATAAGTCAGTATGTAGAATCGCTCCCCCCCTCTGTGGATAGTATTTTAGTATAAACATATTTCTTTTATAAAATAAGTATATTTTATACTCTTGATAATTTCCACATAAAACTGTATGATCGAGACCGCCACATTGAGTTTGGGACTAGTTAGCAATGCTCAGCGGCGTAGCCACGAGGGGGTCCATCGGGTCCGGACCTCCCAAAAATTTCGAAACTTGACTAACATTTGTAGACTTTTTTAACGAACTATACTTGTTTAACAGAGAAACGATTGATGTAGGTTAAATATTTTATTTTACGCCTCATCATGTACTCTTCTTTTCTTATAAAAATAATCGTTTTATGATTTTTTCTAAAAATATAGGTGACTAATTAAGAATTACTTATCGTCTTTTCGGGTGCAGTATAAGACAGGTTCCATATTATGTAGACGTATTGGACCTCCCTCAAATACTTTGGACCCCTTCCAGTTAAAATTTCTGGGTGTAGATCTGGCAGTGCTGTTTGTTTTGATGTTCTTTGATTTTTGGGTTCTGTTACATGCTGATCCTTCATCTGGCGGGTTTCGCGGTTTCCTTTCCAAAACATATCACATTGGTAAGCATTGTTTCGCCTCATGTGGAAGTATATTGTGTTCATCGTGCATTGCGTAACAAGCAAGACGGATGATTTGGAATGTAGTTTTTTTTCTTTTACGCACATGTGTGTGTGTGTGTGTGTTGATGTATGAATATGTGACATTCAGAATTCATATACCAGTACCTATTTTGTATCAGCTGTTTTGGTTTTTAATTATTAGGTTTAATTTTATTGTATGTCCTTTAATTCTGTAAATAACCTACAAATTCTGAATGAATTGTATACCATGACTTCTGTAAATAACTTACAAAAAACATTAACCAGCTTTCAACTGAGGAAAAATTTGCAATTAAGGCTTAGACAAAACAAGCAAAGGGCAATTCAGGAGAGTGTTAAAAAAATCCAGTTTAAATTTACAGGATATCTTATGGCAGTAGTGTTGTTTGCACCAGATACATTTCCTCAATTTATTTTAAATTTTCCTGGATAAGCTGTGAATAAAGTGTGTTCAATGTACATTTTTTTATAACACTAATCTCTGCTACGAACTCTCTTCAGTCAACGCTGAAGAGGAATTCGGATCACTGTCAGGGACTGAGTTTGCTAGAATAAATCGTTCGCAATAATCTAGGAAAAATATTTAGTGAATCTACAAAGCTTTTGAAATTAATATTAACTGTACCTATGGCGTCAGCAAAAGACGAGAAGTTTTTTTCCACATGAGAAAGAACAGACACTTTCAAGGAATTGAATGTCCCAAGAAAGGTTATCACCATTGGTTATGCTTTCCAAAGAAAAAGACCTGACAATAAGAATACCAGAGTTGAACCAGCATGTATTAGACAGATTTGCTCCAATCAAAGAGAGGAGAATGAACTTACTAATTAATTAAGGTGATTAATCGGAGAAAATGTTCTGCATTTTTTATTTTTTAAAAACAGATTTTTATTTAATTTAACATGTCACATAGCATTTGCATCTAAAGTTACGCTGATTACTCAATGAGTCCACTTTATATCTTCTGTCTCCGATCGTTCGTACTGCAACACCCGAAACCACAATCCACCGGCCGCCACTGATTAACCTGTTATACAAGTGAAGCTCGTTCCAGTTTTCTTCCCTGAGGAGGCGATTAAAATATTGTATATTTTCATCATTAAATTTTCTTTTGTACGTTACATTACTTGTTCTTGTATTACAAAAACTTTTATTAGGAGTTACATGTATGTCGAGTACTTCGGCAAGGTGGTCTGAAAAACTACTGTTGAAGACGTCTACTGTGTAGTAGTTAAGATGTTTGCTCACTATGAACTGGTCAATTGCACTTTTGGAGCATTTTGTGATTCGTGTGCGAACTTTAACAATTGCATCCATATTAAATGAATCTAGAAAAAGTTCTACATCGTGTTTTATCGGCTGTAAAAATCCATGTTGCTGCAATAGCATGGTATACCTTCTTCTTGTTCTGGATATACTTTCCAGTCGCTGGCTTATTTGTTTCTTACCTATCTTATTCCATGCTTGGTGAAACAGTTTCTTCCTAGATTTGAGAGGTCAACAAAGGTTACATTAGGGTGACAATATCCCGAAAATTATTTTAAACACATCCGGATTGAATATAGTTAATGAAGCCGGAATCTCTTCTTGGGACGCTGAATCGATTAAAATAAATAAATAATAAATCTTGATAGCATTTACCAATTTTGCTCAACGAAAATAACTATTGAAACCGGAAATAATAGTAAATTTGAGCCACTTCCGGTTTTGGTAGAGTGTTAGGGCTACTTATGGTACGTTGCTTTGAGACGCCGAATCGTTTGGAAGAAACCGCTCCTCGCTATATGCTGCCGTTTTCTTTTCATGACGATAAACGTTGAAACCGGAAATGACTAATTAGAATCATTTCTAGTTTGAATAAATGGTTAACGGAGGAGATGGAACGCTGTATCGATTACAACAAACATCTCCTTGATACTTGATACCGATTTTGCTCTGATACCTGTCGACAGACGGACGGACGGACGGACAAAGCTGTTCTACAAGACTTCCAACCAATACGTTAGTTTGGAAGTCAAAAATGGTTTCAAGTCCGAACGACCGCAACGATTTTCATCGTCTCTCCTTTACAAAAATACTTTCAGGCAAATAAAGAATCGAAAGAAAGGGAACGATACTCAAGGTTCCCATTTCCCTAGCTTTTGAAACACTCCCTACATAACCAACCAGTGCTCAAAACGAGAAGTGACAATCGCTAGCTCTGGTAGCCTGTATTCTATGTTTTCCATAAGAATTTTCAAGTGTACCCTTTAATTATAAACCTTACATGTAACTACAATCTCCCTTAAAAACATCGATATGAAAATTAAACGGACAGAAGTGTAGGAATATATCACACCGGAATACACAATACGACCTATTTCGAGCATTGGGGGTCGCGGTGGCTCAGTGGCAGAGCGATCACCTCTGGTGCATGGGGCGCCTGGTTTGATCCCAGTTCGCGCCAAGCGAACTTTGTGGTAGAGAAACACCGTGTACGTGGATTTTCCAGGGGTTCTCCCGTTTCCTCCCACTTCCTTCATTCCATCATTTCATTCATTTCTCATCATCACTGTCTCCTTTAGCCTAGCCGGCATTACCGTGTAACGTAAAACTAAATATTTCATTTCGTTTCTGTTTCGAACATTGCTTAACATCCTCAGCGCAGATTTTCTTTTGTATACGAGTACTTTGCTTTCCAATGTTAGTTTTAGCGAGAAAAGTACTATCAGTTAAAGCGGTGCATTTGCAAACGTCTATTTCTTCTTTGGAGTTTGGACACCTTTCGCGCAGTGGTCGAAGTGAGACGGTATGAGGTGGAATGCCGTACCGCCTCTGGTTTTTCAGTAATGAGGACATACCGTCTCTGGTTTTTCAGTGATCAAGACAATGTTTAAATAGCAGGTATGTTGAGTCAAAATCATAATAAAACATACCACCTCTGCTTTTTTTTTCCACTTCGAACACTGCTTTTGCAACATCCAGTTCTCGCTTTCGGGTACCCGATTCCAGGAACGTAGCCAGGGGGGTCCCGATTCCCCCTTCTTCGGAGCCAGAAATGAACAAATTAAGGAAGGATGAAACAAAAACAAACGATATAAAGAGCAATCAGCGTTAAACATAAAAAGCTACAGTAAGCTTTTGCTTACTCTTTCTTAAGAGGAGATTTGTATTACTTGCAATATATTGTAGCGATTGAGCAGGATATGCTGGAAAAAGTCAGGGAAATTGAAATTTCTAGAAAAGTCACGGAATTCTCAAATTTCTGCTACTAGTCAGGGAAATTCCAAGCTTTCGAAAGCATAGTGCCGTTCTGTAACAGTGTGGATATTTTTTATTATAATTTTTCGTCATAGATTCTCTGCAGTATCAAACAAGTTATTTCCGGAACAGTTTTCTACTGCTCCTTTAACCTGTCATTTGGAACAGACAGTAGTTGACGGAATAATGAAAACAAAAAAGTTATGTGGAAAGAAATTTCTGTTAACATTTGATTCAACTGAAAAAGAAAGACAGATATTCCAAAATACTTTACAAGATATTATTAGATATACAGTACGTACTTTTTATAATAGTGGATATACACTTTTTATAATAGTTGAGGTCATAGTGAAAGGAAAATTGTTATATTTGAATGATCAAAGGAAGGAATGTAACTATTGTAAAATCTTTTTCAATACTTTTTTTGTATTCTTTTACTCGAGATTTCTTCATAGTTTGTTATTAAAATAGTGACTAACATATCCTCATTTATTGTCTTAACAAACCACTATATGTTGCCAGTAAACTAGTTTAAATTGATCGAGTTTCTAGTGTGATAACCGTGGTATTTCATGTTACGACCCCCCCCCGCATTTCCAAATCCTGACTAAATGAACCAGTATATGTTGCTAGTAAAATAGTCTAGAATGATCGAGCCCCTGGTCTAATGAGCACAGTATTTCATGTACGGACCCCCCCCTTTACGAAATCCTGGCTACGTGCCTGCTGATTCTCGGTTCCGGATCCAGGTATCCGATTCTTACCATCTTATAAAATTGATTGTTCACGTTTAAAAGTATTACTAGGAAAGTTTCAGTAGAACAGCTGATTTCGAGGACTTTATGATAGTGTTTCTTTCAGAAAAAATGTTTCGGGGGGATCACATTTAGTATTTGCAGGGGCACATTATTTTCACACGGTACTATTCTATTTATTATTATATTAGCAGGCCTATAGATGTATTATTTTGGTGTCCTCCAGGGGTCACTCCCAGAGCTCCGGGGTGGAGCAGTGCCCCCCAAAAAAACATGTCTGGAAGAAACACTGCTTTATGATATTCTGGCAGTGCTATAAGACTTCAATAGATAGAAAATCGCAACATTTCAAACAACCCTCGTGTGATCGCGTACCATCAAAAGTTACCAATGATATAATTAAATCATTCCTAAAAATAACTTCTTTTCCTTCTCTCGTCAAAGCAGAGTAGATAAAACTGTTCGGGACTCTCCCGATGGGTCCAAAATAAACAGAGCTTCAAACTGAATTTTCCAGTGTTTTAATTATTTCAAAATTATGATAAATGTATAAAAGATTCTATTTAATAATATCCCAAAATACCAATACAACTAAAACAGTGAAAAGTAAGTAAATGTGATTTTTCTTTCTTAACAACACAATACCTCATTCTTCCTCTTCCTCGTTGTGTTTTGTGCAGTTGGCGGGAAACAAACAAGTAAAAAGTAAAAGACAATAAAAGATTAGGCCCAATGGTCGAAGTGAGGCGGTATGCGGTGGTATGCCATACCGCCTGTGGTTTCACAGTGATCAAAACATACCGTCACTGCTAAATACCTGTAATAATTCCATTTTTATACACAGTAATTGAGGAATAGCTTTGCACGCAGCGGCGGCTGGTACTATATGTTGCATGGTCGTGCAACCGGATATTTTTTTTAATACTAAAACTATTTTTAAGTATTAAAGTAGTGTATCAGTAAAAAATAAACCTCTGCTCTTGAGCGCAAAACAGTATTGATGCATTTCTAAAAAAAAATCAATTAAAAAACAGAAAGAAAGAGAGAGATTTACATTTCCGGTGGCAGCGAACGTTGCCACTGGAAGCAGTAACATTGAGCATATGGCAGCAAGCTCTTATCTCTTAACATGGGGAAGTGGATTTATTCTTGCATCACTCCTATCTTCCCGTATTGCTCTCTTGCGGTTGCCTTTCTTCCGCAACTGGTCAGCTTCTGTAATAGTTACGAATTCCTCCGCCTTGACAGCGCTTGACTCAATTGATAGGGTGAGGGAGATACAGACGCTTGGAAGAAAGAAGTTATTCACAAAACATAAACTCCCAAAGAACAAATATAAGTCTGGTGGTAGCAGGGACGGATCCAAGCTGAAAGTTTGGGGGGCGGTCGTTCGAAGTCAATAAATTTTATTTAACATTTATAATACAAAAGTGAAAATTCTTGGGATAAGATTTATAAAAAAAAAAACTTATTCTGGGGGGGGGGATCGATCGAGTCTCGAAGAAGAAAATGTCTTACTACTGGTCTAATTCCTAGCTCTGTGTCTTTCGTGCACATGATTCCGTGTTTGATTTCCGGCGGAAAGCATAAATTAATATCAAATCATTCACTTCCAATACTCATCTGTCTTCTTTAGCCAAATTTGCTGGAATGTTAAACTATTTTTTTTTTCATTTTCAAAGGAAAACATCTTATATTTCATGCTTCTTTACAGACAAAAAAATGTGGTTTCTGAAAATGGACTTTTTGTACCGCATATTTAAAAAAAGAAATGCTAACAAAATGCATATTGTCGGAGGAGAGAGGTGTTTCTGGACCCTAAAGAAAATAAAGCGGAAAATATTTGCAATAGCGATGCTTTCTATTCAGAGAAACTTGGCGAGCAGCATTTCAGATTTCAAAAAAGTCATAGAAAAATTTGAAGCCCAAAACATCGAAGAAAGACCTTCCATTCGAAAATAATGCATAGTTTATATAATTAAATAATTTTATTTAACTGCATGCATGCAATTTTCTTGCTTTTTTTTTTCTTCTTTTCGGATTAACGCCATCATTCGTGGCTTACAGCACATACTATATATTCGATTTATCTCGTGTTCAATAACATGAGTGTAGAGGTTTTGTATATAAATAGTGTATAAACGTACATTGATAGTGGTTGTTTGAAAAAAAAAAGGAAATAGCTTATATATTAAATCAATATTAGAGAAACAATTTAATCAATAATATACAAATAGAGCTTAAAAACTTTCCTCTTCATATTTCCTGAATATTTTTTTGGGGGGAGGGGAACACTTGCGCGTACCTACATACCTTTGATATTGCAACATTGCAACCGGTGCTTGTACAGACTACGAACCGCTACTGTTTGCACGTCCAAAAATTTTATTTCTAATGTAGAAATAATTTCTAAGTTAATAACACCAACATTTTTGTTATCTTTTTCCAATCTTTTGATTTTAAAAATGAGGTGTCTTCAAAGAAGTCCATATAGTTTATATTTTGATGTGCCATATTGAACTGTTTCTTTCTTATGTAGGCCCTATGTGTATGTCTTCTTGCCTTAATGCATATAAATGCCAGTTTTGAGCATGGGCAGATTTAGGGGTTGTCTGCTGTGGGGTCGGATCTTCCGGGAATTTGAAATATTCCTCAGTCGAGTGGGGAGTCCGGGAGTTTTCCTGCAGGAAATTGTTAATATAAAAACTCGGTTTTTCATTATTTTCATGTACAATTCACCGTATTTCAACATTTAGATAGCCGGTATGTCAAGTCAAAATAGTAATAAAACATACCGTCTTTGCTTTTTTCCCACTTCGAACACTGATTAGGCCTAAAGAATAAAGATGTAGTTGTTGGATAATTATGCGCCTTTAATTATAGCTTCACATAATCAATTTGGTTTTGTTAATATAAAATAAGTTCAGTGAAAATATATTAATTATTTAAAATACTCAATATGCAATTCATTCGCAGTCAAAACCAATAGCAGACCAAGGTGTGTTAGCAGCAGCCAAACAAAGATAAAAATAACTCAATGTACAGCACTCGGCATAGAAAATGTTACAAAAAGTAAGTTCAAGTTACTAACAAACTCTTGCGTCGTGTGTTTAGACATTCACAAATACACGTCTCGATCGACTACTTGCTCCTGTTATTCAATCCAATCCAACCTCCTCTTCCTCTTCTTCTTGTCTAAAGCAGTCTGTGTGAGTAATATAATCTTTCCATTTAGACGAAAAAAAAAAAAAAAAAAACAGAAACCATGTTTACAAGCTTTAAGATTCTAAAGCCGTGTCTTTCATTCGTTTGTTTTGAAATGCCTTTTTAAAGCTTGAATAATAATAATAATAATAATAATAATAATAATAATAATAATAATAATAATAATAAAACAATTGTCACAAAATGTTCTCATAGCTTTATAAACGTCTTTATTTGCATTATTTCCCCTCTTCAATGACTGCATATCACGTCAAGCTAGGAAGATGCTCTTTCTGAAATCTATGGAAATTGTCAATTACGGCTGCAGGTTTTCCAAAGTTCGTAATGCGATCGCAGAGCTCTAAAAACCACTGACAAAAATGAGTGTTATTCAATGATTAATTTAATTTTCTTTTATCAGTAATTGCAAGCAAATGTTCCAGAAGCGTCATTGGGCAGGACTGGAGAATGTAATTTCAGCTACCTTGAGTTTGATAACACATATTGTTTGATAAAAATCTATAGTAACACTGATATAAAAAGTAAAACTCTTATGCCGGCGGAGAATCGCCCCCTGGACAAAATCTACAATAGCTGCTCTGCTTTTAATAACAAACATATAGAGTTACGATAGCACATTGCTAGAGCGCTTATTTTTTGTTTCAAGAGTCGAAGGATTGATCACAAGCCATGTGCATTCATAGTAGATAACATACAGACAAAGATTCAAATATAGAGACAGAGAGGATGATTTACATATGAAAGTTTAGAATTGGAGAAAAAATGATCTGATACAATCCATATTATAACGAAAGGGTATAGCCGGGTAAAAAGTGCCCTTACACGGATTGCTGTGCTATTTATACCAAAGGTACCTCATATTCAAAGATAACTTTGACCCGAAAATCAACTTCAATTTCCTTCGAATTTCGAAGTTTTCATTGAAAATTTGAAAATCAAAATCTTTGAGTTTTACATCCCACGCTTATGCCGGTTAGGCTAACGGAGACGGTGATCAGGCACGTAGCCAGGATTTCGTAATTGGGGGGGTCCGAGACATGAAATACTGTGGTTATCACACTAGAGTTCGATTATTCTAAACTATTTTACTGGTAACATATATTGGTTCGTTTAGTCAGGATTTCGTAATGAAGGAGGGGGGAGGAGGAGTTTGACTCGAAATATTGTTGTTATCACACCAGGGGCTTGATCAATTTAAACTATTTTAATTGCAACATATATTAGTATGTTAAGACTTTAAAATTAGGACATGTTAGTAAGTATTTTGGTAACAATTTTAGTAACAAACTATGAAGAAATCTCGAATAAAAGAATATTAAAAAAAAAAAAAAAAAAGATTTGACATGAAAATGAAATGAAATCTTTAACTTTTACGTCCCACGTCTTTGCCAGTTAGCCTAAGGAGACGGTGATGATTAGAGATGAGTGAAAGGGTGGAATGAAGAAAGTGGGAGGAAACGGGACAACTCCGAGAAAACCCACCAGCACGGTGTTTGTCCATCACAAAGTCCACACGGCGCGAGCTGGTACCGAACCAGGGACCCCAAGCTCCGGAGGTGAACGCTCTACCACTGAGCCACCGCGCCCCCCCCACAGAAAAAGAGATTTAAAAAAAGATTTTACAATATTACGTTCCTTCTTCTGTTCATTCAAATATAACTATTTTCCTTTCATTATGACCTCAACTATTAAAAAAGAAAAAAAGTACGTATCCAATAATGTAAAATATTTTATAATATCTGGGTTCCTTTCTCTGTTGAATCAAATGTTACTAAAACTTTCTTTCCACATAACTTTTTTGTTTTTATTATTCCATCAACTGCTGTCTGTTCCAAATGACAAGTTAAAGGAGAAGAAAACTGTTTCTCAAATGACATGTTTGATACTGCAGAGAAGTGATGATGAAAAAATATTTTTATTTTTAGCTTTTTTATTTTTAACGCTGATTCTTCCTATTTCTTGTTTCTTTTTGTTTCATCCTTCCTTATTTTTTTTATTTCTAGTCTCGAAGGGGTGGGGTCCGGACCCACCCCTTGGCTACGTGCCTGCGGTGATTATGAGAAATGAATGAATGGTGGAATGAAGAAAGTGGGAGGAAACGGGAGAACTCCGATAAAAGCCATGCACACGGTGTTTGTCCACCACAAAGTTCACTTGGCGGGAGCAGGGTTTGAACCCGGGACCCCATGCACCAGAGGTGAACGCTCTACCACTGAGCCACCGCCGCCCCTTGAAAATCAAAGATTGTTCGTATCTCGGAAACGACTTAAATTATGAGAATGAAACAAAATATGAAATACTTTGCTTGAAGACTCTTACAGAAAACAAGAAACAATGTATCTCGCCCTTCAAATTTGTAGCGAACTACGCGTCGAAAATATTAGAATTCAAATATTTTTGCTTTATGTTTTTGTGATCACCTCCTGTTTTCCACTATAGAAGCAGCACCAATCCACCTATAATATAAAGGTAACCAAGAAAGTTCTGTCTCTTGTTGTGGAGATCTCTGTTCAATTGGCCCTCACACCGTGAGTTGAATGCGAATGGAGATAAGGCGAAGGTTAGTTGTTGGTGTGGATATATCTAATATACTGCCCGGTTGTGGCAGTTTAGCTACGCCGTGAACTTGCGTGAGGACAGAGTGAACATGAGACCTCCACAGAGCGTCATAAGGGCGTGTATGCTGTACGAGTTCAAACTGGGTTCAAACGTCGCTGCAGTGGGGTGGAAGATATGTCAGGCCTTTAGTGTGAGAGTCATGACTACGCGGACAGAGCAACAGTGGTTTAACAAGTTTAAGGACGCTGACAAAACACTCGAAGACGCACCACGTGCATGAAGAACATCACATGTACAAAATGAAGATCTTCAGGCATCAATTGAAGCGAACAGTTGCCAGACAAGTGAGGAACTTTGACTACAATTCAGTGTGAGTGGAGGAACCATTCGGCACCACCTCCATCATCTTCGGAAGCACTACAAGTTGGGTCGATGGGTTTCACATGATTTGACTCCGGGCCAGAAGGCAACGCGAGCAGACAACTGTGTATCTTTGCTGTCTCGTCTGAGGAAGGGGCCATTTCTGGACAGGGTGTTGACATGTGATGAGAAGTGGGTCCTGTAGGAAGCTCTACGACGACGTCATCATTGGTTAGCATCCCATGAACCCGTTCCAAAACAGCCGAAACCAGCACTACATCAGAAGAAGGCCATCCTGTGTGTTTGTAGGCTGCTCGTGGCATCTTACATCTGGAACTGCTAAGAGCTCGTTAATTTTTTTCTGTTGTCACGCAATCTTCAAGTCAACGTAAACAACACAAATAAAGCTATTGACAAAAAATTTGAAGTACGTTATGATTAACAAACAATGCCAAACATTTCTATCCAAACAAAAAATGGAGACCTAAGTATAATCAGTGTTGCTAAGGCTCAAAATATAGATAGTGGCCCTCGTATGGCATTACGTCTGAGGCCCTCTATCATTGATAATAGTGTACGAGGGCCATCCGGAAAGTGGTACCTGTTTGTGAAATAAAGACACAGTAGTACATATTAACAAATATACACATTTTTATTGGAAAGAGCATACTTTACACTACTTCTCCACATAATCACCAAGCAAATTGAGGCATTTGTCATACCGTGTGACGAGTTTTTGTATTCCAGCGTCATAGTCCTCCGCCGCCAGCGTATTCACACCTCGTTTAAGTTCTTCATCGCTGTCAAATCTTTTCCCGCCAGAAAGTCTTTAAGCTTCGTAAAGTGATGCATAACAAACCCATGTTTCGTCCCCTGTAATGATGCGATTCAGGAGTCTCCTTCATCGGAATAACGTCCCAGAAACGTCAGTGCTGCAGCCATACACTTGGTTTTGTGCTCATCTGTGAGCATGCGAGGGACCCACCTTGCACAGATTTTTGAATAATGTAGATGGTCTTTGACAATTTCATGAACAATTGTTCGAGACACATTCGGAAAATGTTCACAGAGTTCATCAATTGTGACGCGCCGATCGTTCCTCACGCATTCGTCTACTGACCTCAGCAGTTCGTCCGTAATGACAGGTGGTCTCCCTGAACGCTCCTCGTCGTGGGTACTCCCCCTCCCCAGGTTGAAGTTGCGACACCAGCGCCGAACAGACGACTCGTCCATCACATTGTCTCCATACACCTCCTTTAATTGGCGATGAATTTCACAAGGTCGAACGTTTCGTGCATTAAGAAATTTAATCACGGCCCACACTTTACAACTGGCGGGGTTCTCAATTCGTTTAATCATTATAAACGAGCACAGACACAACACAGGCACTGCTAGCGTCACGCAACCTCGCACAGAGCAGGCAGACAAGCCACTGACGCGGGCTGACCTTGCCCAGCGGCTCCCCGAGTCGTCAGCGCTTCATGCGGCGCAAACGGGTATCACTTTCCGGATGGCCCTCGTACAAGAAAGAAAGAAAGATTCGCACATGGCTCACTCAAGTTTTGACGATCTTTTGGTTCAAATTTTATTTACAGCATCCAAACTTTGATGAAAATGGTATTAACTTTCATTTATCTTTTTAGTTCAGAGATATTACTTAAAGTACCTGTCGCAAAATTGAACCCACTTGAGAACCATACCCTGAGCAAGTTAATTTTTTATGTGTTCTTTACAATATTTATTACAGTCTTCACTTGGTGCAGGATGTAAGAAATTATGTTATTTCTATCTCTTACCGTTTCCAGGAAATATGATCCTAAGGATGAAAAGGACAGAAATTATCACCCAAAAGGGTTAAACTTTGAAAAATATTTTAAAATGTTTCGAGAATTTTGGATCAAATATTGATGTATCATAATTTGATGTGATCTCTCACCGTTTCCGAAATTTATTCTCCTACGGATGAACATTTTGACATTTAGGATCACAGAGTGCTTACGATTTTGAAAATATAATTTTAGAAAGTTTTGAAGATTTTTTTGTGTATTGTTTATCATTATATTTTGAATATTTTAAGTATACGCTCTTAAAAAATATTGGTATCCCATTTTAACTTTCGGACATGATTTATTGATAGTTATATATTAATACCATAATTCGTTCTTTCACTCCATTTGCGAATTGAAACATTTTTTTTTTTGATTGAAATTAATGCAGATCCAATTAATATGTTCGCTCACCCTAGAAACATCGTTTTTTGACATTTTTATAGATTTAGTTGTGGCAAAAATATATGTCTACAGTAATATAAAATATATGCTATAACTTTACCTTAGTGCAGTGTAAATTTAATGAAAAAAGTATGAAGAACAACGCAACATGTTCAGAGCGCGCTAACCTGAGTACAACTATTGTTATTAGCGATCCAAAAATATGGCGTCAAAGCCACGTGTTTGCGTTTGGTGCGGAGATATTGTTCGCAGGTCTCTGCATTTCTCTGAACTCAATGATTGTTGAAGGTATGTAGACTGTTTGCCTTAAAAATTAAATGGGCAGATTAATTTGAGGTTTACATATAATCAGTATAACGCAACTCTGCCGAAAATTAAGGGTTATAAATTGCACAAAAACGCACCGAATCCAACAATTTGGCAACTTTTGGAAGGAGGGGTCCAACAGACGCTCAATTCGAAATTATGTAGCCTGGGCACAATCAAGGACCACGTCCTATTAAACAAGAATTACTCCTATTATAAGGACTTTGATACTTGGTCCTCACCAAGTAGACACCCGCCCTAGATAGTAAATTTTGTTTGCAATGGTTTGTAAGTTCGGATGTGCTCTGTTCAAATTTTGGGAAGAGTACCTAGGTCACTCTAAAACTACAATACTTTAGCTCTAGAATAATGCGCAAGTTCAAATTTACTTGTTTTAACAATTTCGGAATACGCTTAAAAATTTTTCTGAGAGACATATGGATCATCATAAAGTTTGGAACGTTTGGTCCAGAAGGAGATGTAAGTTAAAATTCAGTTGTTTGGGACTAATTTCGGGTGTACCGCTACCTAAATTTTGGGAAACAGTCTACTTAATTTCGGTGATGACCCCTCTGAATGATCAAATGATGTAAATGTATTGACTCTTTATCTTTCTTAATTTGGCAAAGGTGAGCTTTTAGTTTCTAGCGTTGAATAAATGATGACTCGTTTTATGTACGTTTAAAGAATCATTCTGTGCATGTTGAAGGATATATTGAATATTTACATTCGCGTATTCTGTTACAGGAAATATTTCATCAACAAGTCTTTTGTTTAATGAATGATTTTAAAAAAATAAATTAAATCTTTAAGTTTTACGTCCCACGGTTATGCCGACTAGGGTAAAGGAGATAATGATGATGAGAAATGAATGGAATGGTAGAATGGAGAAAGTGGGAGAAACCCACGCACACGGTGTTTGTCTATTACAAAGTTCACTTGGCGTGAGCTGGGATCGAACCAAAGACCCCATGCACCAGAGGCGAACGTTCTACCACTGAGCTAACGCGGCCCATGAATGATTAAAGGAAGCCTGACTTCAAAGCGAATGCGTATATATTCAACGCATTTTATTTAACAAAACTAATTTCTATATCGTCCACTGAATTTTGACAATGTTACGAGTTCAACGTGGTAGTGGCTTCCATCCTAATTTCAGCTGGCCCCTGAGATCTGATGGAAGCGCTTCATTTAAGTTTTGGAAGTTTTATTATATCTTTACTGCATATGATTTAAGATATATTTTTGTTCATCATTTTGCTTATTATTCATACAAATTTTGTTGCCCTCAAATCCTGGCATAGATATTTAAATTTAGTCTCTATCGGTTTATATGATACAATTAAATTACATTAGGTTAGAGTGAATGAAATGTCCGTTTTGACATCTATGTAATGCCTTGTCTTCTGATGTTAATGCGCAACGGAAATAGATTTTTTGGATTAAAGTCGTCCAACGCAGAATTCAAAGAAAACCATGCTAGGCGACTTTGAATGGCCCGAGTCGCCAGCTTAGAGCATAGCTCCAAGCAACACTAACGCATCCAAATTCGGAATGTAGGGAGCCTGTACCCCAAGGAATCGAATATATGCCATAGTTGCATTCAGAAAGAACATATGTTAATGACATTATCAAAACAATTACCGGAATACAACATATTATAATATTATAGATTGGACCTAAAACAAAATTCGTAAATAAGGACATACATATGTATAAAACATAAATATTCACATAAATAACATTTCACATTATCTGTACACAATACTTATTTTATGTTCTCTTTTCTGACTATCTTTGACTTGCCCATAAACAAAAATTCCAGTAATGTACAGATCAACAAAAGTAATACGATAAGTAAGATGTTTCTCAGTAATTCTTATTTTACTAATGGTGGTATTAAATTTATAGGCAAATAGATATATGTCGCTAGTCTGAAACAATTCTAACTGAGCGGTTTAGTTTCGATTGTAATGGTATATATAAAAATTGGTTATTGACAGTTTGTAATGCTCATCTTGTAATTATTAGGGAATAGTGCTGATTAGTATGTCGCTTAGTTAACATTATTGCTTATACATTATATTTGCTTTCATATACTTTTATCATTATTCCCATTGTTTCATTATTGTATATCTATATAATTATTATTTATTATTATCATACAACATTCATTACTTTTTTTTAACAATCTTCATAACATAAATATTTTTCATGTTTCTCGATTCTTTTTTTTTTACACATAAACAAACATACCTCAAGCTTCACCTCAATCAATTATAAGACAGCTTCAACACAAGATTCCCAAGATGGCACTACATAAGAAACCTGTGTATCTTCTAGCCGACTTCACATCTTCACCACCATTATTAATCTTATCAGCAACATCTTACGTAGAAAAGTTGGTGAGACTTGCAATACCATCTGCTAATTTTGAGACAGATAATGGGTCATCATTTACTTAAATTTAGATAAAGTACCAACCAGAATTTAGATCATATTACAAGACATCTGATTTTATTAGTGAGAACCCGGAGTGGGTTCAACTATTAGCACCTCATTTTTACAATTTCCATCTCACTTAGATAAGATTAGAAATAAACTTTAGGTATAATTTGAGGTAATTTTACGTTTCACTTCAAATCGCAACCAAACTTTTCCAGTTGCACAATTTACTATTTGAAACAACTAGTACTTTTCTTAATAGTTTTTAACAAATTCTATCCTTTTTTAGTTTGTTTATTTAACAAAAGAATAATTTATAACATCAATTTTTATTTACTTTCTCTTTTTTGTATGTTGAAATTTTATGGTGCAGAACTAGACCCTGTTCGTCAATAAATTAAACAATATTTAACTTTTGTAATGTCCTCGCAGAACGCGGGGCATTACATCTAGTGGGAAACTGAACTCAGCAACCCAACATAGGAATGCACTAAGATTACGTTTAACGTCACCAACTCAGGATACGTTCAACAAACAGACTGGAATAAACAGATTATCGGGATGAAGTGCATTGTTGAAGAATGACTTAGAAAAATGCAGCATGAACATACAATTGCGAATGATTTTATTTATTTATTTTGCGATTTGAATTTGGAACATTCTATATAGGAATCCGCATAAAACATTAACAGTGGATGATCAACAATTAAGGGCTTGTTCTTTGTGATCTTGCGAAGAAAGGTAAAAGGACTTTTTATTACCGATAAACTGAAAGGAAACGATCTTGCTACAGACGACAAGTCGGACTATAGCTGATCGATTTTCAAAGTGTATTTACCCTACAAAAAAACATATTACCATCGTCAGCATCATGAACTACCTTCCAACATCGCATTTTCTGCTACAACAAACTACGTTGGGGAACAACCATAGAAGTCATTTTCTACTCTTCCCAGTGGGTCTTCTATAGGAAACAGAGAGTAGACTAAGTTTGAATAGCCCATTGGGTTGACGTTGGGGCTCTTTATATACACAGGCCTGCCATTAAAAGGATTAACACGAATGTTCTGAGAAAGACTTAATGGTACGGATCTGCCTCTGTTTTTCGTTGTTTCCGGACAAAAGGATGTCTTCCTCATAGATTGGGATACCTCCAACTTCTATCGACCGACAGTCATAATTCTCAATGAAATGTTCTCAGCACTGCCGTTATAAAGGTAACCAAAAAAGTTCTGTCGCTTTTTCACCCACCACCTTCGAACATTGATATGTCACATAAGACGTACCTGGAAGATCAAAAATAGTCCCCGTCAGCATCGACCACGTTCTGCCAACATTCTGGAAGGCCATGGATTCCATCGCGGTAGAATTTTGTGGACCGGGCCGTGAAGTGAAGAAGGTACCAAGTGCATTTTGCACTTCTACTAGGGATTTGAACTGGCGTCCTCTAAGGTGATTGTCCAAGGAATGGAACAGGTGATAATCGGACAGTGCAATGTCCGGGGAGTATAGCGAATGCAATAGTTTCCCTGTTTACCATCCAAAGCGTAGAATGGTGCCCCGGGTCATCCTCACCACGTGGAGCTTAGCATTGTCCTCTAACAGGAGGACCTCTTTGCGATTCAAAAGTGCTGCCTCCAGAGTTTTGAGTTTTTCTTGAACACGGCTCAACTGCTGATTGCATTGATGGTCTGATCAGCTGGAAGCAGTTCTCGAAGCACGATGCCGCGAACAGTAAACAAACACACAGAAGGATCTTCTGATGCAGTGCTGGTTTCGGCTGGTTTGGAACCGGTTCATGGGATGCTAACCAATGACGACAGTGCCATGAAGCTTCGTACAGGACCTACTTCTCATCACATGTAAACATCTTGTCCAGAAATGGCTCCTTCCTCAGAGGAGACAGAAAAGAAACACAGGTGTCTACTCGCGTTGCCTTCTGACCCGGAGTAAAATCATGTGGGACCCATCGATCCAACTTGTAGTGCTTCCCACGTTGATAGAGGAGCTGCCGAATGGTTTCTCTACTCACACTGAATTTTAGTCCCAGTTTCTCGCATGTCTGGCCACTGTTTCACTCAATTGCTGCCTGAAGATCTTCATTTCGTACATATGTTGGTCTTCCGACACGTAGTGTGTCTTCGAGTGTTTCGTCACCGTCCTGAAACTTGTTAAATCACTGCCCACGTAGTCACGAAACCCTCACAAAAGGTCTGGCATATCTTCTGCCTTGCTGCAGCGGCGTTTGACCCTAGTTTGAACTTGTACAACATACACGCCCTTATGACGCTCTGTGGAGGTCCCATGTTCACTCTGTCTTTACCCAAGTTCACGGTGTAACTGAACTGCCACAACCAGGTTGTATGTTAGATATACCCACAGCAACAACTGACCTTCGCCTTATCTTCATTTGCATTTAACTCACGGTGTGAGAGGGGCCGCGGTGGCTCAGCGGTAGAGCGTTCACCTCTGGTGCTTGGGGTCCCGGGTTCGATCCCAGCCCCCGCCAAGTGAACTTTGTGGTGGACAAACACCGTGTGCGTGGGCTTTCTCGGATTTCTCCTGTTTCCTCCCAATTTCTTCATTTATTACTCATCATCACCGTCTCCTTTAGCCTAACCGGCATACCGTGGGACATAAAACTCAAAGATTTCATTTCATTTCACGGTGTGAGGGCCAATTGAAGACAGACCTCCATAAAACCGACAGAACTTTCTTAGTTACCTTTGTAAAACTAGATGCGTCTCTTAGCAGATATTTCACGGTATATAATTGAGCGAATATTATCGTTATGCATGAGATAACTGTAAGGATATACAATGTGAAAACCATTTTGTTTAAGTGTCTTTCGTACAGTTTGCAGCAGGTTGTCTTACGCTCAGCAATGTGGTGAGGGAAGAGGTTATGAACCAGCCCTTATCTTTACCCTGCAGGTCAAGATGGCGAAATTTGATGTAGTGACAGCTGGACTCCGTCAGATTTATTCTCTCGGACATGTACTTCTGTCATGTCAGTTGACGAATTCCTGGAAACACCTTAAGCGGTACTTTTACTAGTAACATCGAACAAGCCCCCACCTTTTTTTTTTTTGGGGGGGGAGAAAGTCTGTATGCATGGCCATGATATCTTTGGCTGTCGTCACTCCGATGGGTAAGCGTTTTCCCTAATTCGGTTGTATGAAAAATTGCGTGGAAAAGTAATGAAAGTTGACTTTCGGCCTCATTTAAATACCACTACCAACACGAGACCTCAATGATTACGGTTCTCGTACCGCTACAGAGATGTCAACAGCGATCAACCTTCTGTATCCAACTACAAATTAGTCCATCACTTTTATTCTATAATGCAGAGAATATCAAGTCTTTTATGCAAGTTTTGATAAATTTTTTTAGATGTGCCAAGGAAGAGGCCAGGAGTGCTTCGACTCAGTTCGATGATTTTTCGACTTTTAGACGTTTTCAAGTATGAGAATTTTCATTTGCTAAGTGTAACTGTTTTATATTTGGACTCTATTGATTTTGATAACAACAAAGATTACGAATAGTGTAACAGCATTTGACTATTAAATTAGGAATAAAAATAGAAAAAAAACAATGAAATTAGCTTGTATCATAGTTTAAATGGCAATAGTTGAAAAAATAATACAAGTAATTCTTTTGATGTAGCGATATTTACTTTAGCATCTTACGGTATATTCTGTAAGCTAAATCAAACTCTCACTTTTATGGTTCAAGTGTATCAGACGGGTTCGTACCTTACGTCAAAGTGTACGATTTGCTCCATAATATTTCGATGTTGGAAAGGAATGTTAAATTTTATTCAATCAAGAAATTCTGAATACGAGGCGTGTTCAAAAAGTATCGAACCTTATTATTTCCCGCGTACTTTCTTCAATGCAGATGTGGAAGAGACATTCATACGCAGTCGTGATTTTTTCTCCGCCGGCAGAGTGCGTCAGTGTGTAGTGAGCGGTCGTCGGATTTCAGTTTTTTCCTAAAATGACAAAAAAAAAAAAAAAAAAACCTGAGCAGCGATATTGAATCAAATTTTGCAAAATATCAATTTTGCGATACCCAAGCGGAAACCATTCAATCGGATCGGTATATTCAATTTTGAGCATGAGGAGATTATCCGTGAAATTTGATTCAGGCTTTTATTGCCAAACACAACATTCCTGTGTGTCCTACTCACCCGATATGGCTCCGTGTGATTTTTGATTATTTCCCAAACTGAAAATGCCACTAAAAGGGACCCGATTTGAGTCAAGAGAAGACATCATGCGGAATACGACAGCACGGTTGCTCACCATTCCAAGAACTGCGTTCCAGAAGTGTTTCTAACAATGGTGAGAGCGCAGGGAAAAGTATGTGCACTACCAAGGAGATGACTTTGTAGCGGATTTCCCAATCAATCAATGTATTATTGCCAACGAAAGGTTCAATACTTTTCGAACACACCTCATATATTGGTGTCCTCTTCGACATTGTAGGACTCAGACGTTACCGTGAAAAGCCATTCGGTTTACAGTAGCTTAATGTAACTACTTGTGGAATGAAACAAATCAAACAATATATGTTAATAATGTTATTAATTATTTACAAAATCATAAGAAAACACAGTATGTATTTATAGAAATATAAAAATAAATATATTCCTTTGTAAGAGGTAAAGATCATAGTTTAACACGACGACCATTCGTTTAAATAATCGTTCGTGAAAGCTAGAAGTACATCATCATCCGTCGCCATCCTTACAGTTGTAACATCCTCTCCTAAAATGAATTTCAGAAGCAGATGATTGGTTGGCGGCAAAAATATTCCCACAGTCACCTCCTCTTCTGTAACAGGAAAACAAACATAGCAAAAGTTACAATGTGAAAAATATTAGCAGTTCACTAGATAGTATAAAAAAACATCTGTAAAATAACGGAAATTTCATTGAATTAAAAAATAAATTAAATGCCCACTATAATTCATACATTGCTAATAAAATACATTTTGAAAAATACAACACGCAATGAAAGCACGCAATTAAAACTTAAAACACAAAGTTTAAAACGTAAAACATCTAATACTGAGTATAAGTTAAAAGAGAAGTATTCAGAATGGATGTGTATCACTGAATTCCTACACCTACGAGAACATGATTCATTCAAAGTGAATATTCCTTTCAGGACCGAACCTATATGAGATGTGAATCTACAGCTCAACTTCTAAACCAAATGGTATTGAAAATAGGAAATCTTTGTCGTTTGAGTTTAACATCACGCCATTACGACCTTTAGATTAAGGAAGACGATGATAAAAGCAAGTGGAAGAACAGGTGGAATGAGAGTGTGGGAGGAAACGGGAGTACCCAGAAAAAACCCACGGGCACGATGTTGTCAACCACGAACTTACTTGGTCGGGGATCGAATCAGGAACCCCACGTACCAGAGGTAAACGCTCTACCACTGAGCCACCGTACCCCACACCGACAATAGCGTCAGGGTCTTTTGAAACTATTGCTATGAGGGAGTTGATGTCTGAGAAAAGTCCAATCTAAAAGTAGGTGTGAATCTGAAGAACTCACAAAGCATAATGAATGTGTGAAAGGGTGCAAGTCAAACTGCTGGAGATTTACGCAAAGCTAATTAACGTGTATACGGTGCATGGGTGCGATAATGCTCGATGATACGCAAAACATCCCCAACACACAGAAAAAGAAATACTTCTGACCCCCAAAGCAGAACAACAAGCGACAGTGCGACAATGTTTGCAGAAAGATTGGCTACCTCTAGACGAAAATTACCGCCTCTACTCTACTCTGTAAATAAAAATTACGGTTGCAGAGAGATTTTCTTCTCCATAAATAAAACACGATTCAGAACAATTCAACGCTTGATAGTCATAATTTAATATACCGATCCATTTGAGAGGAGCGAAAGGGAAGAGTAAACGATAAGTACAGTCTTTATTAGGAGCGCTACAGTCGCCAGTGCTACAGTGCATGCAGCCAAATTGACACTCCTAGCAGACAGATGTCCGGTGGCAGGATGCTTGCTGAGCCATTGCCTATTGCTTGTTAGAGCTGCCGTCCGTGAGGTTATAACGTGATTCTGATACTTAGAAAATGGCTACCCCAGGAAAATTTGTGAAAGTTTTGGGTCTACTTAGGAATATTACGACTAATCGCCCTACAGGCAGTGATTTTTTCTTTTGAACAGATTAGCACAACTAATATGTTGGCTTACATCCAGATAAATGGACAATCTGCTGTTTCAAGGGAAACAAAATGGCTTTATGTCAGAAATATGGTAGTCAATACTACAATTTCAAGCCTGTTTTTGGAGATAAATTAATGTCTAAACAAGTCACATTCAAAGTTATAAGAAGGATTCAAGGAAAGTTAAATGATTCATCGTTTTTTTTTTTTTTTTTTAAGTAAGTGCCTGTAATTTTTTTGACTAAATATATATGGGAATTTCTTGATTGGTTACTTATTCAGTTATTATACAGCCCTATAAGATCTCTATATATTTCTCCATAAATATAAAGACTACAAGTATAATAAAGTTTAGAAAAATAGAATTATATATATATATATAGATATATATATATGCTTTTATGCGCTTGCAAATTTCATGTTGTAATTTTACTACGCCATTATTAAAATGCTTACAGAAAGTTTTTGGATTTTTCGTAAGTCGTCGCAAAAAGTTCAAAAATGTTCTGCTTTGGGGCCTCTGACAAATGAAAGGGCTGTGCATTAAAAATTGCAATGGTGATACCGTGCATTTTATGGCTCAATAAAGCAACGATTGCAAACAGTTCATCGTTACGTCATTACAAAATGTAAAAGAACCAGAAAAGGGTATTTGGAATATCTGAAAATAGTTCTTAACACACACACACACACACACAAAAAAAAAAAAGCTTTTTTCAATCTCATCACTGATTATGAGGCACACCATTACCTTCTTGATATCGTAAGAATGAATCAAAGGAACAATGCCACAGAAATTCAACATATTCATTCAAACGCAACGATAAGAAAGTAACACAGCAATGACTATGGTTTCCAGAGCCGTAGCTAGAGGGGGAGAGCCGGGCGGTCGTTCCGGGCGCAGATAGCAAGGGGGAGCAAGAAACAAAAGGTGTTAAAAAAAGGTAAACGACGCGGCGCCCTGTAAAAGAATGGATGCCCTATTAAATCAATATTGTTGTCAGTTTGCAAAGAAATACATTTGTAAAAAATTTTCTTGCTCCCTCCGCTCGCAACTTAAAGTTTTCAATAAAAGTCACAACAAGTGTTTACTTATTTCTTAAACAAAGTTGTTATATACGATTTGTTAATGACGATGTGATATACAAGGTATCGAGTATTGACCTACAGTGTACGCAGGAGTGTTTACAAAATCGGAAACTGTCAAGGTCTGAAATAGGTGATGAGTTTGCTTATTTAATCACATTTTTCTATTCAATCGCATTAATCACGATGGTGAGAATGAAGGTATGAAAATGAGAGGAGTGAAGAGACACACGCAAGCTGCAGTTTTTGCGGGAATATTAAAAATGAAGGTAAACAACGGGAATAATAATAATAAATTCAAAATCACAGAGTAGGGCTAAAAGGGTCAGAACTTAGCCCAAGGAATTTTGTCTTTTTCAAAGATTAATCATTATCAGTGATTTTTTTTTTATTCCATTAACACATGAAATGCTTCCAATTTAAGGAATTTATTGGGATCGTTTCTCCATCAACAAGTTGTATCGGCAGAATATGTTTTTTGTGCATACGTATTAGTTGTGCCCTGTTTTATCTATCTACATACAGAGAAAATATAAACCTTCTCAATTTTCGTTATATTTCACAAAATATTTTTACCGTAAAAAAACTAACTAACTCAATGGCCTATAGAACCCCAAAGTTCAATGACGTATACATAAAACTTCTCCATTTACTTCTATCCTGAGTCAACTGGATCCAGTTTTTACTTTGTGTTCCTATTTCTGCGAGATTCATCTTAATATTGTCCTTCCATCTGCGTCTAGGTTTCCTAATGGACGTTTTCCGATTGGATTTCCAGTCAAAGCTTTGAAAGCGTTCCTACTTTATTTCATTCTCGCTACATGACTTGCTCATCTGAGCTTCCTAAGACGTGGCGATTCTAACAATGTTTGGTAAAGGCTGTAAATTATGCAGTTCCTCGTTATGAAGTTTCCGTCATTCCCGATTGCCGTTCCTCTTCTGTCCGAATATTTGTTGCAGGATTTTATTCTCAAATATTTTCAATTTTGGGTTCTTCCCTTAGAGTAAGTTAGTATGTTTCGCAACAATACAGAACAGACATGATTACCATTCTATATATTTTGAGCTTCAAATTCCTCGACAGAATTCGCGACGACAAAAGATTTTGAACTGAATAATAACACGAATTCCCTGCTTTCAGTCGACATCTAATTTCTTAGTGGATATGATTTTGGTCTGTTAATATTGATCTTAGATACTTGAAAGTATTCACTTTATCAAAAGTATTATTTAATATTTTAACGCATCCATAATTTGCTGTATTACGATCCCAGTGAATTTTAATGCATTTAGTTTTTTTTTTTCTGCATTTACTTCTGATCCTGAAAGCATGTAATAATATCTCTGCATCTCTTTCTATTGTTCTCCTTCCATCTCCTATCAGATTACATCAGTATACGCCATAACCTGGCAAATACCATTCAACTCTAGGCCCTGGTTGCTATCTTTGATTTTCCTTATAGCGTACTCCAGAATAAAGTTGAACAATAATGTCGACAACGCATCTACTTGTTTCAGGCCATTCTCGACGAGGAAGCTCGTGGACAAGAATTTTCCCACTCAGACTTTAGTTTGGGATTCTTTTAAACACATCTTAATTAATCTAACTAGCTTTTTCGGTATTCCAAATTCTGTAAGAATGTTGTGTAATATTTATCTCCTGATAGAATCGTAAGCCCTTTTAAAATCAATAAATAATCGATGTACCGGGGTATTGTATTCCTATTTCTTTTCAATTATTAGTCGAATGGTAAATATCTCGTTCATAGTTGATTTATTTCGTCTAAGTCCACTGATAATGTCCAATAATTTCATCCGTGTGTGGGATCAATCTTGCTAATAAAATATTTGACAGCATTTTATGTTGACACAAGAAAAATGCCTTGATAATTATTACAATCAACTTTGTCACCTTTCTAGTGAATTGAAACAATCATTCATTCTTTCCACTCTCGTGATAATTCCTCCTTGTTCCAGATAAGGAGAATGAGTTTGTGTATCTTGTTCCACCATTTTCCCCTCTAGCTAAAATTAACTCAGTCGGAATTTCGTCTACACCGGGAGATTTTTTTTTTTTTAATTTCTTTACAGCAATTTCTACTTTTGTTCGGCTAGAATCTGAAATTTATGATTCCGCCGTGCATTTTCCTTTTCCCGCGAACATTAGTTTTGGCTGCGTGTTAAGAAAATCATCAAAGACTTCTTTTTATCTATTCATAATGCTGTCTGTATCAGTAAGAATTCTTCCGTCGTCTCTCTTTAATATATACGCGCGAGGTTGATACCTTTTCTTAAATTCGTTGATGCAGTTGAACATTTCTCGAATTGTTTTCTTTTACTATTATCTTCAAATTCATTAATTAAACTTTCAAAAAATCGCGTTTCTCTCTTCTAAACATGTTGGAACTTTCCCGTCTGATGTTAATGAAATTTAATGTAGCTATATCGTTCGGATTTTGTAGCCAATGCAGTTTCGCCTATTTTCCCTTCTCCGTTAGTTTGGTGCATTCCTGGTCGAACCATAATTTGTTACTACGTATTTTCGCGTGCCCAATTTTAATGCTATCTCTAATTTGAATACAAGTACCCTCAATATTAGAGTTCTCAAAATCTTCCAAAAACGAGAATTTATTACACTTCAATCTGGTATTCCCTTCTCGCCTGGTTCTCTTCTAATTTCTTTAAATTTTCATGAATCTAATTTCTTTAAATTCTCTCCGTTTTCATGTTGAATATTTCCTTTTTAAAATGATAATCTCTCTCTTATTATTGCTGTTACAAGGTAGTGATTAGTGTCATAGTCAACTCCTCTGAATGACCGCACATCAATTATGCTAGACCGTCATATTCTATCTACTAAACGTGATTAATTTGATTACCTGATTTTTCATCTAGTTAGGTCCAAATATATCGCGATGTGGGATTTTGTACTCTTCACGATTAGGTTTTTGGATGTTCTCAAGTTCACGAAACTAACGCCGCTGTCATTACTTTCTTTATGCAGACTTTTTTTTCCTATAACTAACTAACTAACTAACTCTATGGCCTATGGAACCCGGAGGTTGAATGCCGCGTTCACAAAAGCTCTCCACTGACTTCTATCCTTAGCTAACTGCATCCAGTTTCTACTTTGTATTCCAATCTCTGCGAGATCCATCTCAATATTGTCCTCCCATCTCCGCCTAGGTCTTCCTAGTGGTCGCTTTCCTATTGGTTTTCCAGTCAAGACTTTGAAAGTGTTTCTACTTTCTTCCATTCTAGCTACATGACCCGCCCACCTAAGCCTCCTAGATTTGACGACCCTAACAATGTTGGGTAAACCGTATAAATTACGTAGTTCCTCGTTATGAAGTGTCCGCCATTCCCCATTCCCGTTCCTCTTGGGTCCGAATATTCGTCTTAGGATCTTGTTCTCAAATACTTTCAGTCTATGTTCTTCCCTCAGTGTAAGCGACCATGTTTCGCAACAATACAGAACAACAGGCATGATTATCGTTTTGTATATTTTAAGCTTCAGATTCCTCGATAGAATTCGCGACGACAAGAGATTTTGAACCGAATAGTAACACGAATTCCCTTTGACTGTTAATACTGATCCTAGATATTTGATACTATCCACTTTATCAAAAGTATTATTTAATATTTTAACGCATTCATTAATTTGCCGTATTACGGTCCCGACGCACTTCCATGTATTTAGTTTTCTCTGCATTTACTTCTAAACCCATGTCCCTGCAAGCGTTTAATAAGATCTCTGCATTTCTTTGTATTGTTCTCCTATCATCCATTATTAAATTTACATCATCAGCATATGCCATAACCTGGTGAATACCATTCAACTCTAGGCCCTGGTTGCTATCTTTGATTTTTCTTATAGCGTATTCCAGAACAAAGTTAAATAATAATGGCGACAACGCATCTCCTTGTTTCAGGCCATTCTCGACGTGAAAGGTCGGGGACAAAAATTTTCCTACCCGGACTTTACTTTGGGATTAATTTAAACATATCTTAATTAATCTAATTAGCTTTCTCGGTATTCCAAGTTCTGTAAGAACGTTGTATAATGTTTCTCTCTTAACCGAGTCGTACGCCTTTCTAAAATCAATAAATAGTTGATGTACCGGGGTATTGTATTCCCACTTTTTTTTTTTCGAGTATTTGGCGAATGGTAAATATTTGGTCGATAGTTGATCGATTTCGTCTAAATCCGCACTGATAATCTCCAATAATTTCATCTGCGTATGGGGTCAATCTTGCTAATAGAATATTTGAAAGGATTTTATAAGATGTTGACAAAAGAGAAATGCCTCGATAATTATTACAGTCCGTTTTGTCGCCTTTCTTGTGAATTGGAACAATGATTGATTCTTTCCACTCTTGTGGCAATTCTTCCTTGTTCCATATAAGGAGAATGAGTTTGTGTATCTTGTTTCACAATTTTTCGCCTCCAGCTAAAATTAACTCAGCCGGTCTTTCCCTATAACTGGTTTGAAAATGTTTTCATTGAAATGCTCTAATAGCATTTTCATATGGTATCGCGGGACTTGGTAGAATACCCATGACACTTCTTAAAAGTGTCTTTTATATCTTCTGTTGGGGCATGTACCTTTAAAACAATATCACACCACCGACCCTTAAGAGTAATAAAAGTAAGTTTATCATTAACAAATTAACTCGTTTAATTGCTGATATTAAAAGAATCGGAATTAAAATGCTATTTGTGTGATTACATACAGAAGAAAATTACAAAAGTTTACAATTAATATTGGAAATTAATGCTGACACCCATTTCGATAGTTTCTAATGTATTGAAATTTCATTTCTTACCGATAGTATGATACGTTACAAATAGTTGTACTTTAAATTTCTATAATTGATCTGCAAGTGGATCTGCATACCAACCAAAGGTAGTTTTGTCAAGTTGAACAGAAAGTCTAAAATACGTCTCTCGAAAACACCTCTTATTTGTAAAAATCATAATGATCGTTTCTGGCTATTTCAATGGTCTGTCCAAGCAGCATGATATAAAAAATCAACATTTCTTAACAACAAAAGCTGCCTCTCTTATATGAAAAAAAAAAAAAAAAAGGAAGTAAGGAAAAGCTTGGTGTGGTGAGTGCAAAGGGGGGGAAGGTGGGGGGGGGGGCGCTGAATTCTACTTCGCCCCGGGTGCCGAAATCTCTAGCTACGGCTCTGATGGTTTCATATATGATATTGATAGGAAGACAGAACCACTTTGCACAATGATATGTATATCAACAAAATTAAGAAAATTGTACGAAAAACTATTCTGAAGATCTGCCATATGCACAGAAAGAACGTTGTGTCATGAATAACTTTTTGATTATATCAATATCGAAAATAGCCTGGTCCATTCGCCTTGACATGGCTCCATCCGATTTCTACTTGCTCAGCTGTATACAAGGTAATATACGGTATTCCGATTGGCCCAAATTTCAGGGTAGAGTTCGTTGGAGTCGTGTGTAAATATGACGTCAGACACTTGATGCAGGCAGAGAAATAGAGAAGGCCAGAAGCAAGGCGGAGAAGGGTGTAGAGAAATGTTGGCAATGTACGAATAGTCACTGATCCATAACTGGTGTACCTTGTAAGACTGGCGACCCAGCCAGGATCAAGACGTCCATTACACCTGTAAAACATCGACTCTATCATCACTATTCCCTTTGTCAATCCTCGGGCTGCTTTGTTTTCAAGGCTAAGCACGAGAGAGAGTGATGATGTACATAGATGTAGAGTAGGGTGACCAGATTCTGACAAGTGAAAAGTAGGACACAAGTATAATAGTATGTGATAGTCTACTGCGTCGGCAATACACACACATGTCCTTATTTCATTTAACGTTAACGTTAAGTTAGTCATTCATTTTTATTTATAAAAAACGTACGCAACTTAATTATTGAAAGAATTTAACACAATTCCAAATACTTTCAAGAATGACAAATACAAGATTTATTAAACAATTTAAAACAATTTGATGAAGTAACATAAAGGAGTCACTTTAATGAAAAACAAAACTTAAGTATGTTAAGGCATAAAATTTTAATGTTACATAGAAGTGTGCTTCGTCTCAATGGTTATTTATCCGTACCTTGCAAACTTTTCCCCAAAGTGTTAGCATATTATTTCCATTAATATATGATATCTGCTTACCAACCAAATATCAGTACAATGTTTGTTGACATATTTTTCATTTGAATGTACAGCTCGCAATGACTTGCGACTAATTTGTAGTAATTTTGCAAAATCATGTCATGGAATTCACTACAGCTACTTGGTTATTATTAGATGTTTAAGAGTTTGTTTTCAGGTGAGATTTCTCATCAGTCTACAAATTATTCATTACAGAAAATACTCTTTCACGTCAGTCGGAGCATTTGTGGGACAGACTAAGCTCCACAATATCGCATGCTTGGGAATATGGAATGGAATTTTTTTCAAAATACTTGAATATTTCACTCCATTTTAAATATACCTTCTTTTCAACAGTGTTTCATTCTTTAATTTTTTCAAAAGTAACATACGTTTTTACATTTGTAATCTCATCACACATAGGAATCGTTTATTTCTTTTCCTGACAATTTATTAATGTACTTCAAGCTCTTTGTTTGCGAAAGGTGTGCACTACTCAAATATACGCAATACAAGTTGAATAAAATGAACACACGCTTTCTTAAAATTCTATACACACACACTATGCCCATTTTCTTCAAGACTTTTTTGTTTCGACTCAACTACAACAGGGACAAAAACGCAGTTATATCTGTCAATCAATTTTGATTTAAGTTCATGACTAATGCTAAAAATTCAAACCATCGAAACATACTGGCATTTAAGAAAATGAACAAAAAGAAAATGAACTTATGCTTGTGGATAAAATAGAGCCATATTTCAAACAAAGGATCATTGAAATACATTTTACTAAATGTGGGACACTTATCCTGTGCTATCAAATATGACTTTAAGGCTGGATAATGTTAAAGTATACTTTCTATATTTAAAGTATACTGATATGCTTTAAGTATGCTGGTAACAAAGAAAGCTATCTAATTTTACTGATGGAAAGAGTTTCAAATACCCGACTTCCACGAAGTCACAAAATTCACGTAATGTAGCTTTACTTTGGTATGTATGTAAAAATTTGAATATATTTTCTGAATTACACTGTCTGTGCAAAATGGCAAGCAGTCTAGAACAGTTTATATACAATTATTCAGCATGTGTGCAGCACAACCAACACCAACAATTGGTTTGTTTAATGAATTCTGAAGAATACTGCAAACATTATTTTCGCCTTTCTTTGTGCACCTCCGAATTTACAGTTGGTATCATCAGCGCACAAACTTACGCCTTTCCTTTTAATAGTGTATTCCTGAAATGTTTGAACAGTATATGTGCACATCATGTCAGAAGTTTCACCATACTGATTTTGAAAATCGAAAACTTTAACTTGCATTTCACTTGCAGGACGAGAGTAGCAAACCAACAATGGAGACAATTTCCTAGACTTATGATTTGAAGAATCTGTATATACTGTAATATAATTTACTTGATCCAAGTCTTTCTGCATTTCTGAAATTGCGTAAGGGTTAATCACATTCAATACACGAGCTTCGGATTTTGTTCTCACACACGAGTACTGGGTTCAAAGCATTTCTTCGTGAGCTTAGAAGTCCAGTCTGTTGAACGAAATGACTGATTATGCATCACTGTGAGAAACGCAACACATACTTTTGCTCCCGCAAGCATTTATTCCTTCTGTTCGAAATTTTACTATATATATTTTACTATTTTACTATATATAAAGGAAGCAGTTGCATTGAACATATTTCTTTTCGTTTTTTGGTGACGTTCTATTTCAAATTTTCCACTGTTGGTAATGGGAATTGAAGTGAACATTTTGCACAATGTACATCACTATCTGTCTTCCCTCTCTTAATACTTGGGTAGTTAGATTTATAACACATTTTCGTCGTGGAGGAATCTCGAAAACAATTAAACTATAAAGAATTGTTGCAAGCTGTTCCTCGCCCTCTCTGTCTGTTCACACCAATCTACTTTCACAAATAGCACTACTGAAGAAAGCGAAAATATCCTGCACCGCAACTCATTTGTATTACAATCAAATAATTTCATTTGTATTATAAATTACTAGACACGTAATTAATATTTGCGTTTATGATTTATTTTTATGTGTGTACAGTGAAACTTCATGTAGGTCACCAGACTTTTTTAAAATCGATTTTCGTAGCGTGAGATGATTTTAAGGAATGAGGGAAAATTTAGACCAGCATGTGAGAGCTTCTAGTTACTTCTTTGGCATCACTGTCGTAAGTTGAAATAAGAATCCTTTCCTGCCTTACCAACATATCAATAAAGCTTTCTCAGTAAAAGCAATGTACTGTAAAACAATGGTTTTGTTGATTGTATTCCTTTCCTAACAATAATATCTTGAGGAGTGTTGGAAAACACAGCGGTTTGTCATTCAGAAAAAGAGTGCCTGTGATTCGAAATGTTGTGAATAAAGAACGAAAAATTAAAGACTTGCAAATAAGTTAAATCAGGACATTCGACAGGACACTTTAAAAAAGAAGGACATTCTCCATTTTCCAGGTGTCTTTGCAACACGCAGGACAAATCTTTGAAAAACAGTACTGTAGTGCGAAAATCAGTACATTTGGTCACCCTAGTGTAGAGAACTATTGACAACGTATAAGGAGTTTTGAGTGGACGAATGTTGTACCTGTATAACCATCGATTCTCTCATCGATGTTATTATTTGAATGTCACCACTGCCTTCGTCAGCGTCTGCTCTTTATGTCTGTTTGTCTAGTATATTCAGGATGGGAGATACAAACTGCACCGTTACAGAGGATAGATTTGGAAATGAGTGATTACAATCTGTTAGTAACTCTCTTAAAAAATTAATATTACAATTGTGGAAGTGGAATGTCGAATATAATTTGTACTAAAGCAACATTCCCTCTAAAGTTGCTTCGAAATCGCATCACAAGGTTTCTACTTGTACACCTTGTCTCAAAAAGGTTGAGCGCATTCTTTATTGGTGTTTTGAGGCAAAAATTTTCAAAGTCCAGCTTCGGGTATCTTCGGGAAAAAGTAAGCCAGGTTCGAACCTCCAAGCCAGCCTTTGCAAAAGGGAAAAAGTTTGCAGATGTGTTTTTCTTCTTTTAAATATAATAAGACTTGTTGCCAAGTGTTTAAAAAAGCAACATTGATTGAAATACTAAATGATACAATATTTCGAAACGTTTTTATTAATGTGAGCACATGCTTGTTTGTCATTTAGCTCTCTATACGTAATGGAACATTTAAATACGTTAAAGAATCTTTCCATATGTAAAAGAATGCTCAAAATTAAGAAATAGAACATAATTATCGCCTGAGTACTAAAATAAAAGTCAAAGTAGAACAGAAACTGCGTTTGTAATGGATATGAATGTCATAATCATCTTGAGATCCGTTATACGTTGCTAGAAGCTTAGTTCTAGAAGTCCTTGTGTTAGCTCATTGGTAAGCTGTCGGATTTCAAATCATATGGTTGAGAGTTCGATTCTCGTCTGGGCCAATACTTTTTTTTAAAATTATATTTTCCGCAATGCATGAAAAATTATATAAAATAATTACATTAAAATACATAAGTTGTTTATATATAACATAATAATTGCAGAACATAGTAAGTATTATGTTTAAAATATAACATCTGAGATAATTTTCACAGTAGGTCGGTATTATATATGAGGATGTAAATACAAGTTAAGAAACTCGTTCAATAGCAATAAATAAATCATGTAGTGTATTTATTTGCAGCTATTTGTCATATAGAGAGTAATTCTCAACATTCATAATACAGAATGTCATTTATGTTCTTGAAAAGTTATTCGATGCATAAACAGAGGGTATAAACAGAGAATCCAAAGTCGGAACGCTCGCAAAAAAATTCATGAACCCCAATGGTCACGTGAGCAGACTGAAATTGTGCTTATGAAGCATGCCACAGCAGAAAGTTTTTACATAGATTTTCAATTCAATTCCTAATATATGCTTTTGCAATGTGGAAGTGGTGATGCCTTGAGTCGCCCTCTCTCGCTCGCTCGCTCGCTCACTCTCTATTTATACAGAATATAAAAGTGGATTTATGTGTGTGTTTCAACATAATTCTAATATATCTAGAGCAATTTTAACTATATTTCTTACAGTCTGGAAAAAGAGTACTGTCGGGATACATATCAAAAATGCTAGAAACGGGTCGATATTAGTATCGAATCCATAGTTTCGTGGTCGCTTAGGTGAATAGCTCTACTTTCAATTCAAGTCCAATTAAGCTCCCATTAGCACCCAGGGTGGTTACGTAGCGACATAAAGATATCGAAATCAACCGATATTAGAATCGAATCGTAAGTTTTCAGCGCCGCTAACAGTGTAGCATTTCCCATTAGTCCACATTAGTCCCATTGCCTAGAGGGCAACATATTTGCAGAGTGCAAATTTTAAAACTTGAATAATATTTTAATTTTTTCCGTATGAAAAAGTTAAAAATCATGGGCAAATATACTATTTCACGAACAATCCTCTTTTACTATTCTAATATGTTTAATAATTGCGTAAGAAATGTAATAGTAATTCAGAACATGTTTCACAGTTGTTATTTTTTGTTACATAGTTGTAGCTATAGCATGTAGTGAGTGGAATTTAACTGTAATAAATTCAGTAATTAACCATATTCGAATTAAGTTTTATTTTTAAGTTCGGAATGAAGGGGCGGAGAAATATGTAGTTATTGGCGGCACCGAGCTTTTCTACATTTTACTTTCAAGATCTCCATTTTTCTTTTGTCATTTGTTCCTAATAAAAAAAGTTCAGTCACTTTTGGATTGTCATAGGATAGTAGGAGTTGGATTTTGGGATGCAGCCTGTGAGATTCTAGAGGAGCTAACTGCTTGAAAAAATATTTTTGAATCATCTGTAACATATGAAATAAGGATATGTATCATAAAAAATTGAAAGTAACTATGTCTGCGTAATCATCACGGTCAAATTGCAAAGTCAAATGAATTGACGTTTGGTATATAATCAGGCTCCAATCCCAACTGGGAAGTTATCATACGCGTGTCACTTTCATTATAATACATATCCTTAGGGGGAGTAGAAGTCCGAATTTTTGCGAAAAATTTAGTATCTCACAAGCCGTTCAACTGAGAGCTGAAATTCAGCATACAACTCTATTAAAAATAAAGAGAATATGCCCTGGCATTTTTTAAAATTGTCTTTTATGAGCGGGGGGACGGGGGGTGCCTTTTCTATATAGTGGAAATTAATAGTGGGTTGATTAGTAAAAATAATCGAAAACGATTGATATTAGTTGAGAAAAAAAATTGAGTAATGCAAACTAAAGTTCTTTTTGAATTTTATACCCACTGCTTTCTATTTATAATTGCTGAAGCTGGTGTTTAATATATGGAGCGTTCCGAGCATAAGGCAATCAAGCCATAAAGTTAGAGAAAATGGCCATAAAATTTGTATTCTAAACGTAATTACATGGGCATTTTCAATTTTTTTTTTTTTTTTTTTTTTTTTTTTTTTTTTTTTTTTTTTTACGTTGGTCTACTTTTCCTTGATTCGAAACTTTTAAATTTCACCCTATTTTCTACTGAATGTGTCTGTAAGGCAACAAAGAAATAATTACATATGATAAATTTAAATTCATTTTAATTCAGAAAATGAGAAACACTTTGCCATTATATATCGTAAAGGTCAGACCCACCAGTATTGTAACAAAGAGGTGCTTGAGCCAATGACGGTAGAAATTCAAACTCCGATAAGTGATAATTTCACAGTCTTGTTTTATTACAAGTGTAATCTCTTTAGTCAATGGAGAGGAGGACGTGGGTCATCGGTCAGAGTTGATGTCGATGGGTTTTGGTGGGTCGGAGTTGGTCGCAATGGTTCAGAGTGGTTCATAGTTGGTGGTGGGTCAGAGTGGATCACGATGGTTGATGGGTCAGAGTGGGCCAATGGGTCATTTGGGTGGTGGGTGATAGTGGGTCATGGTGGGTCGTGGATCAAATTTTCATTGACCCACACCATCTCTGGTTAAAATTGTACTAAAGATAAGAGGCACCGAAGATGCATGTCGGCTATTATGCTCAAATTTTGCGCATGGATAGTACTCCACCAGAAAGCAATAAATCTGAAACGGTTCACGGTATCACCTCCTAGAACTCGAGATGTAGGGGTTTGTCTGATTGGCTAAATTAAGACGTCAATGATTTATCCTTCAACAACCAAGCTTTTTATGATCGTTTCCGTGGGGAAGTCAGAAGAACACGTGCCTAGTAATCGTAATATTGATAGTTCGCGTCCACCCCGGCGTATTTGTTTTGTGTTTTTTTGATTCACCTAAATATAAACAAATCACACATACAGGCATTTTAACATATTTTGGGAGAGTAATTTTTGTGGTTCGTTGGCGTTTCATCGCGTCTCTGCCGCTGGTAGTAAAGTTTTCAAAATTGAACTTGGGCCATCACGGATCGTCGCTGCGGGGCCACCAATTTCTGGCGAGAGGTTAATAGTTGACCATCTGTAGTCCACCGACGCTTACAGCTTAGGGTAATGAATGATGTCCTTGCCTTGTAGACTTCATGACTACCGACGTCGGCAGTCAACTAGCTTTTAGTATTCCTTTATTAACCATCTATCGTTCATGTTTGTACACGGTGTTGTCATAATAATAATAATAATAATAATAATAATAATAATAATAATAATAATAATAATAATAATAATAATAATAATAATAATAATAATAGTTATTATTATTATTATTATTATTATTATTATTATTATTATTATTATTATTATTATTATTATTATTATTATTATTATTATTATTATTATTATTATTATTTGTAGTAACAGTAGTATAATTGATGATAGAATAATTATTGTCTATGTATTGTCTAGGTAGGACTACACACAGGATTTGGGTCGTTTTGGTTCGACTTGACTCTAATCCGAGTCGAGTTGGAAGATATTTTTCGCGCCGAGTCCAAGAGTAGACCTCAAAGATGTCTGTTTCGAGTCGAGTCGAGTTTCAAAGAAAAGTCGTTCGTGCCCATCCCTACTAATGAGAGCTTAATCGGAGTTAAGCGAAATTGAAAGTCTCACTATTTATCTAAGCGACCCCGAAAACTATGAATCTAATATCGATCATTTTCTAGCAATCTTTTATATGTATCCCCCTCCCATTCACCATAGGTAACCCGACAGCACTCTTTTTGAAACTATAAGAAATGTGGTTAAAATTACTCTACGCCAGTGGTTCTCAATCTAATTCCTATCACGATCCCCTTTTATCACACGCTCTTGCCAGCGACCCTTTTATAATTTGTTTTATAATAAGCTTGTGTGGGATTTTTAACATACCTATTTCTATAATAGTAGAATCCATTTTTTTGTTTATAGTGAACAGTGCCATGGAAAATCATTGCCCGGGGCGAGAGTATAGTACGATGTCACCGTATATATGAGTGACGTCGACAGACTAGCTACGAAGCGCCACCATGGTTGGCACGAAGCTCAATAACATTTTCAAAATAAACCCTACCTTTCCTTAATTTTGAGCACATTTTATTACGTTTTCCTTCTATTTTACACATGTGCACATGCACTTTCCTAACATGAGTAACACACCTCCTCCGAAATATGTGGCCCCTTTTTTAGGCGTCCGGCACTGACAGTGGATACAGTAACTGTAATATCTATATTCCCAACGACGAAGGTGCTGGTTCAAGATGGATGTTAAACTCCTTCATTGAAGAGGCCATTAACGTATCCGATCTAAGCCCACAACTTCTTGACCAAATAATAGAATGATCATGCGACAAGTCTTTGCAACTGGTTTTCTGTAACGAAGACTTGGACAAGTTCTGCCTGATGAGGAGAGAAGAATATCCTGGTCTGGTGATTGCTGCTTTAAAAGTAATAATTCCATTTGCTATATCGTACTTGTGCGAAAGTGTGTTTTTTTTATGGTAAACATTAAAACAAAGATAAGAAATCGCTTATCAGTTGAAAATGGCTTGATAATGTTCGTCATGAAGATTGAACCGGGCATTGCTGCACTAGTGAAATTACACCATGCTTAGGTATCTCATTAGGTTTTAATTTTAATTGTATTTCAATGTGCAGGTTTTGTTTCATGTGTATTTTTCTAGTATTTCTATATACAGTTCTCATTAGTTTTATATCATACCTCTTTGATTTAAATTCATTTTTAAACAACTCTACTAACTAACTAACTCTATGGCCTATGGAACCCGGAGGTTCAATGCCGCGTTCACAAAAGCTCTACACTGACTTCTATCCTTAGCCAATTGGATCCAGTTTCTAATTTGTATTCTTATCTCAGCGAGATCCATCTTAATATTCTACTCCCATCTGCGCCTAGGTCTTCCTAATGGTCGTTTTCCGTTTGGTCTTCCTGTCAAGACTTTGAAAGCGTTTCTACTTTCTTCCATTCTAGCTACATGACCTGCCCACCTAAGCCTCCTAGACTTGACGACCCTAACAATGTTGGGTAACCGTATAAATTATGTAGTTCCTCGTTATGAAGTTTCCGCCATTCCCCATTCCCGTTCCTCTTGGGTCCGAATATTCGTCTAAGGATCTTGTTCTCAAATACTTTCAGTCTATGTTCTTCCCTCAGAGTAAGTGACCATGTTTCGCAACCATACAGAACAACAGGCATGATTATCGTTTTGTATATTTTAAGCTTCAAATTTCTCGACAGAATTCGCGACGACAAGAGACTTTGAACCGAATAGTAACACGAATTCTACACCCTTTGAAAATGTTCAGTAGACTTATTTTTTATTGTTCTTTACAGTGTGTATAAAAAATAAAAGTATGCCTATCAGAACAAAATTAAAAATAATATTTAAAAATAATTTCTGGTATTAGATTCTAACTATATTTATCTCTTCCGCCTATCTTCGCGATCCCCTAGGGGCCGCGACTCCCAGGTTGAGAAACCCTGCTCTAGGCACACATGAGTTATGATGGAACATACATACATACACTTTTATATGTATAAATGCAGATAAGAGAGAGTTGAGAGAGAGCGATTAAGGAATTACCGCTCTCAATCTCTTCACTTTACTTTTGCGATTCGTGAAAATCTTACGTGACAGTTTGGGGCTAGCTAGTTTTTTTGTCTTGAACCACGATCCGATTTTCGATATGCTCGACCTAAATGCTGTAATGCGAATATTGAGAAGTTATCTGCGATGAAAGTAGCTGCAAATAAATACATTACATAACTTATTTATTGCTATTACAGGATTTTTTAAATTTGTATTCAATATTCACACATAACACACCGACGTTCTGTGAATACCTCAGATGTTATATTTTAAAGATAAGAATTACTTATGTCGTGAAATGATATGAATATATATATTCAACTCATATATACAACGGATGGTATGAAAATATATATACAACTGATGAATTGTAATGCAACTATTTTACATAATTTTCATGCATTGAGGAAAGTAGAATATCATAAAAGAATCTCACCTGAACGGGTATCGAACTCACGATTTAAACACTCGGTGGTGTACCACTGAGCTAACATGACCGCTTTTCGGAATCTGCTTCTGAAATATAACTGAGCTCATACGTAAATGCTCTTTTCCGTATGGAAATCACAATGACGAAACGAGAGTGTGAATACATAGTCTCGAAATATTGTATCATTAAGTATTTCAATCAATGTTACTTTTTTCTACTCTTAATACCATTTCAACATGTCTTATTATATTTAACAGAAGGAAAAACATATCTGTACATCTTTTCCCGATTACTAAGGTTGGCTTTGGAGGTTCGAACCAGCAGCTTTAGTTTACTGTTTTCCGAAGATACCCGAAGTTGGACTTCGAAAGTGTTCGTCTCAAAACAGCTATCATCATATCGCTCAATCTGTTTGGTATATGGTATATGTTTTTATACGTGTAAAGTCAGTATAACAATTCATTCTTTAAACAGCTTTTCGTATGTATTAATATTTCTTTATAAAAACTGTTTTTAATGTTATTATTACGGCGCACCATTTTCAGATTTCTTTCGCGAGTCGTTGATCAAGTCGTTCGCCACCAGCGTTGCCAAACTCACAGCTCGGAATTATTCCAAAACCTGATCGAACTTATGCTAGATTCGGTCAAATTATGCTAGATCCTCATAATTACTAATTCAGGAGTTTTAAAGAAAGGAAGTTGAGATACGATAACGTAACTTAAAATACACAGAGAGCAAGAATGCATGGATAGAACTCAATACTTCACGCACCAAAATTTTAACTCAACTAAATTACTGCAGTCGTTGTCAGACTCAATGGCGTATATATCGTATAAATGAATGCAAAGTTTTTGTTTACATATTTTGAAAGAAAATTACTTCGCAGCATAAGCGGAGTTGGGAATCGTCTGCTGGGGGGGGGGGGGGGGGGCAGATTTTTGGTCGGTCTCGGAGCTGTCATTTCAGGAATAAATATGATCATGAAGTCAGAAATAAAGATGGTGAAGTTGCCAAAAAGTTGGGGGGAGAATGGCCCCCATAGCTCCGCCCATGCCTCGGAGTTAAAGGATTAGAAAACCCTGGGTGGAGCCACAAAAAAAAAAAGCCCAAAGCCGTTCCGAACTTACTTCGGAAAATAAGACTGCCTGTATGGTTTACCGAGTGTATGAATCAATGGAAGAGGATACATTTCTGCCGTTCTTTTTCTTCCCACGACCAACTTCTTTCTCATCTCCAGGTTTTACGGCTTTTTGATAACTTGCTGAAATTGTGCTAGATTTGGGCAGGATGCTAAAAGCAAGATGCTAGATGCTAGAGACATGCAAATTATGCTAGATCTAGCATCATTATGCTAGATCTGGCAACGCTGTTCCCCACAATAGGCGTGTCGTGCAAGTAACCAATCACACGCCAGGTACTAGCTTTTACCTATTGCTTCCTTCTCACAGCTCAGAACATTGGTAACTATGGATAGACGTACAGCAGTAATTACTTTATGGGAGTTGGAAGGTTATTCTGCAACTGCAGCTAGCAGGCGAGTAGGTGTCCCGGCCTCTACAGGAAGGCGATGGATTCGGAAATATGGTGCTACAGGTCAGACTGGTAATTTACGATCTCCTGGTCGTCCGCATGTGTCAACCGAAGCCCAAGATGCGAGATTAGTAAACGAAGCCCGGTTAGACCCACTAAGGACGTCTGGACAGCTAAGGGAAGCTTCTCTCTTTCCTGGTAATAAGCATACAGCTCTGCGAAGGCTTCGTCATGCTGGGTTACGTGGCCGTGTTGCTGCCGTGAAGGAAAAACTCTCAGACGACCACAAAATTTACCGTCTCGCGTTTGCACAGGCGAATGTGCGTCTCAATTGGGAAAACGTAGTTTTCTCAGATGAATCCATATTCACAACATCAAAGGAGGGACGCCGTTTTGTGTATCGTCCGAGAGGTACCCGATATGACCATGGATATGTGGCTGCTTGCAATCGCAGTGGCCATGTATCTATTTTATGTTGGGGTTGGATTTCCAGTCGCGGAGCAGGACAGCTTCATAGAATTGAAGGACATCTGGACAATGCTCAGTACTTAGACATTATCAGTAATATCATGGTGCCATCTGTACGAGTATTTCAGCCTGATGGTGTAATTCAGTTCCAGCAATACCAGTCGCCAATACATACTTCCCGTGTGGTTCATGAATGGTTCGCAGGGCACCCTGAGATTGATTTAATCGACTGGCCGCCTCGTGGAGCAGACCTCAATCTCATGGAAAATATGTGGGCAGAAGTGAAGCGTACTCTAAGGGAACGTTGGCCTGAGGCAGATCCACCAAGAACTCAGGATGACCTGTGGCATCTTGTTTCCGAAGCATGGCTGGAGGTAGGGGAAGGAGATAGATTTGTCACCCATGTAATAGATTCCATGCCCAGAAGAATGGAGCGTGTAATAAATTCAGAAGGGTCTTGGACACAATATTAATGTCCCCGCCTTAACTCCCGAAAAAAGCCCTTTTCAGGGCTACCTAAACGCCTCTGAAAATATTTCTAGAAGTAAACCACTTCTTGTATCCGATTTCTGTGCAATCCTACTAACAAAAGAATGATAATTAGCTGTAGGCTTTGAACTCAAGACCTCTTCAGTGGCAAGTCCGTACTCTACCAGTGAACTAACATGAACACGCAAACCCAACCTGAAGAAACACGACTTTCAATTTCTGGTATTCGATGACAACGATGCTCATATACTTTGCAAATGTTGTATTCAACTTGGGATATTCCGCAACACACACACACACATAAACAAAGCGAAAGAGAGAGAGAGAGAGAGAGATGAATACACAAAAGCATATTCAACGTATTCGAATGAGACTCTAAGTAACGACATTCCGTTCTAAAGAGAATTTGTGTTTCTTCCCGTGACGTTAAGGGGATCGGGAAAAGTTATGTGTCTTGAAGCAGGATACGACTTTGGATACTCTGTTTATACACTTTCTATATCCGTAGGAATATACTGTATTTCACGAATATAAATAACATACTGTAATGAGAATATTGAGAAGTTAAATCTGTATGACAAATAGCTGCAAATAAATACACTACATAACTTATTTATTGCTATTAAACGATTTTCCTAACTTGTATTTAACATTCTCATATATAATACCAACCTACTGTGAAAATTATCTCAGATGTTATATTTTAAACATAATACTTACTATGTTCTGCAATTATTATGTTATATATAAACAACTTATGTATTTTAATGTAATTATTTTATATAATTTTTCATGCATTGCGGAAAATATAATTTTAAAAAAAAGTATTGGCCCAGACGAGAATCGAACTCTCAACCATATGATTTGAAATCCGACAGCTTACCAATGAGCTAACACAAGGACTTCTAGAACTAAGCTTCTAGCGATGTATAACGGATCTCATGATAATTATGACATTCATATCCATTACAAACGCAGTTTCTGTTCTACTTTGACTTTTATTTTAGTACTCAGGCGATAATTATGTTCTATTTCTTAATTTTGAGCATTCTTTTACATATGGAAAGATTCTTTAACGTATTTAAATGTTCCATTACGTATAGAGAGCTAAATGACAAACAAGCATGTGCTCACATTAATAAAAACGTTTCGAAATATTGTATCATTTAGTATTTCAATCAATGTTGCTTTTTTAAACACTTGGTAACAAGTCTTATTATATTTAAAAGAAGAAAAACACATCTGCAAACTTTTACCCTTTTGCAAAGGCTGGCTTGGAGGTTCGAACCTGGCTTACTTTTTCCCGAAGATACCCGAAGCTGGACTTTGAAAATTTTTGCCTCAAAACACCAATAAAGAATGCGCTCAACCTTTTTGAGACAAGGTGTACATGATAGTCACACACACTTTGCTATTTGTCTTTAGATCTAAGCATGCAATGAAAGTGAATTGAATTCAGAAATGTTTTCGTTGGAGAACAAGATCACATTCGCTCCTTAATTCACACAAATCTATAAAACTTGAATAGGAGAACTGCTATGACTCCACTCACCTAAAGAATTGTCCAGAATATAATCTCTTAGTTGGTCTTCCACTTTCTTTATCACCTGAGCCTTTGCCAGATGAACAACACACACTGAAGTGAATTCCAATGATTCTTCAAACTTCTTAAACAAGCTCTCAAAGACTTCCCTCTTCCACGAGGCAGCCACTCCAGCATATTCATCTGCAAATAAACGACAAACAACTTATTATTTTTAAACTCCTTTCTATCCTGTATGGAACAATATCTTATCAATGGTTCAAATGGTGGATGCCGTCCATGTTCTGAATGGTATTAATCTATCGAGATTCGAAACTTTCATTAGCAGAACTAATGGTAGTGGCACATGTGATATTCTTAATGATTGAATCGGAAGGTTCCACCTTTAATTTCTGACGCTAGGCATTCGTTCTTGATCGGAAAATGCTCGAAGGAATCTTACGAGGATAAGTCAAAAATTATCCGTTTATATATATATCTTCTTACATTGCTGACACTGACCTCTGTCCTCGTGGCTTTTATTGTTATGCAGTTGTGGTCATGCTATGAAAGTTTGATCCTAATTCCTCCATTTGTTTTTCTTTTGTTGCAGATAGATCATGGCCGCTTCATTAGAAGTTTACACCAAAGTGGTACAGCGAGCAGTGATCCGTTTTTTGTGGTCGGAAGGTGTATCAGGGGCCGCAATCCATCAAAGATTTTCGGCACAATAGTCAATAGTCACTCGTCTGTCTAACAGAACCATGTCACGTGCACACTCAATGTTGTCATCATTTGTAGCCGTAGATGAACGTCTGGCTCCTTCCTCGTGCGTAACACTTATGCGACCATTTTTTAATTTTTCCATCCATTCGTAGATACTGTTAAAGTATTGTACCGAAAGTCTTTGACGATTGCGGCCCCTGATACACCTTCCGACCACAAAAACCAGGCCATTGTTCGTTGTTCCTCTTTGGTGCAAACTTCTAATGGCGCGGCCATGATTTATCTGCAATAAAAGGAAGACAAATGGATGAATTAGAATCAAACTTTCCTAGCACGACCACAACAGCATAACAATAAAATACCCGAGGACAGAGTTCAGTATGAACAATGTAAGAAGAGTTATGTCAAAATTGAGGATAATTTTTGACTTACCCTCGTATTTTAAGGCCAAGACCAGCCCAATGTTTCACTTTTCCATTGGTTATTTCATTATACAAAAAGACGCATGAAAATTAAATCCCATTCAATTTATTTCGTGAATTTATTTCTCTACTGAAAGGGAAGTACTTTCACGAATTTAAAGCTCTTATGTCTTTTATCAAATATTTTTTGTAATTAAGCGAAGAAGTGGATTGAAAACTGACTTTCTTCAATAGTATTGAGCAGTGGCGTATTTACGATTTTGTTTCGGAGAGGGAGGGGCTTTGCTAACTTTCGGGGGAGCTTTGCCTGAAAATGTGAAAATTCTGCAAGACTTTTCATATACTTTACTATAGTAAGTAAGATTTCGGGGAGGAGGATTAAGCCCGGAAGCTCCCCCCTCCTAAATACGCCACTGGTATTGAGTGAAGTTTCAATTGGAAGTAATACATTCAGAAAATGAATTTTAATTAAAGCAGTGAAAAAGCTTTCTATTGTATTCAACACTGTGATTAAAAAGTTTATTCTAAGTAAACAGGCGAGCAACCTTTTAATTTCTTGTTTATCTATATAGCAACCAATTATTATTATTATTATTATTATTATTATTATTATTATTATTATTATTATTATTATTATTATTATTATTATTATTATTATTATTATTATTATTACCGTATTTCTTCGGATATAAGGCGCACCTTTTTGTCAGCTTTTAGACGTCCAAAATTCAGGTGCGCCTTAGATTCGATGTATATACTGCAAGACACATATTCATTCATTGCACGTAGGTTACAACATAGAATCTACTGCAGTCTTTAATACTGGTAGTTGCAACTAATTTGCTTAAAATTGGTTGTATTACAACAATGACAGACTGCGCAAAGATGGTTCGCTCACGAACAATGAACATTTCGTTTTACTGATAAGAAAATGCTTATTGAAATATGAATGTATTTGTACATTATTTCTGCGCCTTAGATTCGAAGCTTTTTTAAAATGAATTTAAATGAGGTGAAATTTCAGGTGCGCCTTAGATTCGATGGCGCCCTATATTCGAACAAATACGGTATTATTATTATTATTATTATTATTATTATTATTATTATTATTATTATTATTATTATTATTATTATTATTATTATTATTAACTATTTAGTACAAAAATGCCATTATCTATACTTACTCGGGACTGGTAATGGATGGAATAAATCTTGAAATGTGATTGTCACATCGTCCAAGGAACAAACATGGCACACGTTTCGGACGCTGAACTCAGCTCTGGCAATCAAGAAAAGAGAAGAAATTCAATTAGCTTAGCAATTAAATTTTCAGAGTTTAACAGTTCGTGTTAAGAAAATGAGAATTATAAAATGTATTGGTTCAAATTTCTTAAGATATATCAAAGCCTAACTGCGATAATGAAACACGTATCTGCGAGCTACTGCAACACAGTGTAGCACTGATGTATTTTACATTCGTATGTAGAAAAAATTCAGTCAAGTTCGTGTAACAGTGAAACGGGATAAAAGAACCCATATCTGGAAAGTATATAATAACTCTTTTTCATGCGCAGTTAGATTTTAAAGAGTTATAAACAATATCGAGACAAACAACAATATTTACTATATAAAAAATGTACACGTGTGCTCTCCATCATGACCTATTACACACATACACCACACAGTGATTAAATATTTATTTGTATCATGTGTAAGACAGTTAAAATTGTATGAATATTATGCTGCACGATATGCGTCAAATGGGTGATCAAGAAAATCCACCAATACATCGGAGACAACCATCGAAGTTAATGTAACCCAATCGATTACACACGCGATTCATCAACATCTCCAGATGATCGTCACATATACATATATATATTCAACTGGGGTAACTATATTAAAGAACGAAAGACTAACTGCGTAACTTTTATGATCGCCCTCTGGGGATGATAAGTGGAACTTTGAGGTGCACTTTAGCAACATTCGTGCCGTTACATACTACAATATCAAAACAATGTAGAGACTTGATATATTTCTGCAGGGAAAGTTCATCGAACCGATTCATGTAAATTGCAGGATTCGGTTATACTGGGAAATTGATAATTTTCAGGATGGCTACATATGTCAAAATGAATTGTTCATATTTCTAGACGAACATTATGATACTAAATTTCCAAGAAGATGTGTCACGCTTGTACAGACAGAATACTGTATACCAGTTTGCACTGACATGAATAATGTATCTACCTACATTGAGAGATCACCTCTCACTAGAGAAAAGAAATCCACATCATGAAATTTGCAGACATCCGGTGAAAAGCCCTGACTTTTGTGCCAAACGTGTCAAATTTTGATGTCTCTAAAACGTTTAGAGAGAGGTCTGCACGAGAATGCGTTACTCCATCTCTACTGCAGACTCCTGATAGAAATTGCGCTGGTAGAGCAATTGCCAACTCGCTGGTGGCCTAAAAGAAAACAAATAATGGCAAAACTATGACCTTTCTTGACATAAGTACTTTGTCACAATCATTCACATGTATCTCCACAAGCCTTCCATAAATAGCTCGAAATATATTATTAACGAGTAATGTTATTAAAAACTGTTGCCGTATCCCGTTAAACCGAGCTACGTTAGAAATGATTATTTTTCCCAGTGTCAGGATTTTTTCAGACGATGATAATAATAACACATAATTTATAGCACTAAAGCGATCCTAATGATTAAATAACAAATGCATTCCAAAACTAAGAGTACAATTACTTATGAATACAGATAATATTATTCTCACCTCACTTTCACTAGAACAGGATAAGGCTTCACAGGCTGACAATCAAGCATTAAAGAGAACTTCTCCCCCTTAAACAGTTGGCCTACCATCACGGGACTGATGCTTCCCCATGATTTCGGAACATCGAAGAATATGGCTAAGGCTGGAACAAAAATAACAATCATTCTCTTTAAAAATATTGTATTGGATGTTATGTTTATAAATTATAATTCCGTGATGAGCTAACAATGGCTTTTCATGAGTATTATTTATGAAAATAAAATAAAATAAAAAAAAAAAAAAACGGAAAAATGAAGTACCGAGCAGGATTTAATAAATTTATAATATGCTATCTCTATTTTAGAGCTTACTTGTGGCCATATAGCAGCGTATGCGTCTTCGGCACGGAGAATCCGGATTCAATTCCCAACTAACTGGAGCTCAAGTGGTTTGAATCTCACGTTTAGCTGTAGGTCAACGTCTCACACAGCCTCGTTGTTAAAAGGAACGCTGAGCTTCAATCCAACCTACCAAACGATCTGTTTTATTAGGAACAGAAAGAGATGGGATCTGGAGACCTGTATAGCCCTTGTTTCAAAAATAGTATATCTTTAATATTGGGTAAATATTCTCTAATACGTGAAATAAGGCCTCTTGCGATAATTTTTTTTTTTTTTTTTTTTTGGTGAACAATCGATCTCCTACAGGCACAAATTTAATTAAAATTCAATAAGTGAAAACCGTTCTACTGGACCGGAAATAAATTACAGATCTGCGGTTCACCTAACCCGCGTTCAAGCTGACTATTATTACGAAACAGATTTTGGGGCCCTATGCCTTCACGATGCGCCCCTGTCCAGACTTCACACGGTCGAGAATCACACATATTCCGGACGAGCGAAGAGAGGCACAAGCGATAACACTAAATATGGAATAACGATATAATAAATGGAATAGAGGATTTGCTATTCCACATAATAAAATACGAAATAGCAAATTCTTAGAAATCCATACCCGTAAATGAATGTGTTTTACTTTAAAAATGGAGGAAATAACGGGATGGTACCGTAAGGTCATGGGGAAATATTTAACAACAACACACTGCCGAAGACAATCGTAAACCGTACTCTACGGAATTAGTAATTTTATTTGAATAAAATTGATAGTATTAATAATATACTATAAATGAATCTAATTAATTAACTATTATAGTTAATAGAAATGAGGTAACAGACCCATAATTTCATATATATATATATATATATATATATATATATATATATATATATATATATATATATATATATATATATAAATATATATATATATATAATCATTTTGTAATAATAATATATAAATATAACGACCAGGCCCATATTTATATATTGTGCGCCCCTGTGCTTTAAATAATTTGTCGCCCCCTCCCAAAAACGATCAATATTAGAGTTGAATTCATAGTTTTTGGGGTTGCTGAGATTAATAGTGACGGTTTTAATCCAATTCAACTTCAAGGTCATACTCCACTTCCCAGGGAGGGGGCAATATTTTAAAAGTAATCAAAAATGACAGATATCAGTGTTGAATTCATAGTTTTCGAGGTCACTGAGTTTAACGGTATCAGTTTTCATGATGTTCAAGTTCATCCTCACTCCTTGGGATGGGGGGTAGGAGAGGATGACTCTTTAAAAATAATCTGATAAGGTAGCTAATTAGTAACTACTGTAATTAGAGCGAATTAAACACATTAACATATTTTCTCGCGTTTGCGCTGGACTCTGCGTGTTGCTAGTTTTAAATATTACTTTATTGTGAATCTTAGAAAGAATTCCAAAATTCTGCCGCCCTGTGCTCGAGCACAGAATAGCACTTACCTAAATACGGGCCTGATAACGACCAGTACGGGTAGAAAAGAAAAATGTAGTAATCCACAGATGGACACTCATAGCATTGGAGGAGGAGGAGGAATCCGCTAGTCTTAGACGGTGAAATATTCACGTATGCTAGTCTCAAGTTATGCAATGTTACAATGTCACATGTAATCAGCTATGCAATGTTTATTAGCAGACTAGAAACCCAACATTAGTGATAACGTCATCTTGTTCAGATTACAACTTCTGTTAATAATAGTCATAGACCTGGCGATATTTCGTCAGTATGTAAGATCGGTTGCTCTTCACGTAAATTGTGATGTAGCTAGGGAGGACAAGTACAGGAAATAAAGATCCAAAGAACTGTTTGTCAGCGGTTACGGGCATCCACTAATATACTTCGAGGCATATACTAGCCCCCCTTGCATATAAAATACATGGGCTTAGGAAGTAGAAGTAAAAAGGTATGGGACACCGTACTAAACTTCCTTGTTACCATTTTCCTAAACCGTGTAAACGGTCGCCATTATGGAAGTATATGGCCAGGAAATACAAACAAAATAATTTACATTAGGAAATTTCGATAGCCAGAAAGTCACCCCTCAAGAATAAACTACCCTTGGTGTCGGGGGAGAGTACGCAACGTGAAGAGACCTCCTAAGGAGTGCTATGAAAACTTGATAGAAACCTCGAGCCAAATACGTTAAACCAGATGACCCCTCGACGAATGTGTAAATAACCGTAGCACACAGACAGACGGACTGTAGAAGGTAGTGAACAAGGAGAATGGAATGGAGTCTGAGACCTACTCGGAGTTGATTGCCAAACAAGACATAGTCCACGATTGGCATTTGGTGAAGAGCCGTTTCCCACCATAATGTCTCGCCTCGTATAGGTCGAAAGTCACAAATGATATCAGTCTTAGTATAGTGTCCAGTGACGTAAGGAAACCTGAAATCATTAACTCCAAATGATTTTAAGAACTCTCAATACTAATGAATGTCACTTATAGCCTGGGAGCTGGAATTCAGAGACGAGAAGTTCCTTCCGGATGTAACAGCTGACTGTAGGCATACAAAATCCGATGGGAGACTAAGACAATTCATACTAGAATCTTGAGAACTTCTGTTATATCAATGAACCACAAACCGGAAACCACATATCCGTTATTCACGCCGGGTTCGATCCCAGCCCCCGCCAAGTGAACTTTGTGGTGGACAAACACCGTGTGCGTGGGTTTTCTCGGGGTTCTCCCGTTTCCTCCCACTTTCTTCATTCCACCATTTCATTCATTACTCATCTTCACCGTCTCCTTTAGCCTAACCGGCATAATCGTGGGACGTAAAACTCAAAGATTTCATTTCATTTTCCGTTATTCACGGAAGAATCTTTCCTTGTGTACCTTTCAAGCCTCTAAATAACTTAACATTGTAAAGCTCTAGTTCACAAATATAATAGAATAAAATTATTTTGGCCTCGTCAGAACGAGCAACTCTAGGATCCCCTTTAAGTTAAAGAGCTGAATGTGTGTTGAGAATATGTTTCGGAAAGGCCAGAAAGAGTTAGCATAAAACGACTCTTAGATACAGGGTGAGGTATATCAATAACGATTGGCAGAATTTCAAATATTTTACGCAATTTAACTTCAAATTGTAAACGTTATTGAACGAAGATAATTGCTCAATTAATTCAGCGAAATAATAATTGTTAATGATGTATTCAACATTTCTTAATTGGTACCCCAAATCGGTACGACCAAAGTAACAACTAGTATACAGGCACGGTAACACATGCCAGAAGTAAGCGGCGGATTACAGACAGAGAGGAGACAAAAGAGAGGAAGACAATAAATATGATTGTATTCATTTAATTATATCAAAAACATTAACATTCAGTGTGGGATCTAGCCTGGTACCCCCCTTCCTCCTAGTCTCTTGAATGAAAATTAAATACAATTGTTGGTTAATATATCCTCCGTTCAGAACATTCGAACGTTTTCTTCTCATCGAATTTTTGTGTTGTCTTCCATACTGGTGTGATGATAGGTAGTATGTTGGTGTATCGTGTCTCTGTTTGTGTTGAGAATCTATTTCTAGGTAAATCCTCGCCAAAATACCCAAACGACAAAGCCTGTTCAAAGAACAATGGAAGGAGGGAAACAACTGTTATAGAAGGAGAAGAACCAAGGACATAACCCAAAAAAGTATTTAGCACAAGCAGAAAACATGTTTGAGTTGAGTTGAATTTCAGTTTAGCGCCCCTTTTCAGCGGCGAGGCTATATGAGACGTGGACCTACTGATTAACGTGAAATCCGAACCACATGAGCTCCCGCCGAGAATCGAACCCGGGTCTTCCGCGCCAAAGGCGCGTACGCTAACCGCTTAGCCACAGAGGAGCTCCAGAAAACATGTTTCTTCAACTATTAGTGCAAATAGAAGACAATACATTAAGAGCTAATTCTCATGCCAAGTGACTAATCATAGCCAGTATTAAGTAATTACAACTGCATAATAGTAAGAATAGAAGCAAGTACTTTACCCATAACAAAAGAAACAGGAAGTTCACTCCCACCATTGTGGTGCAGGAGATGAGAACTAGACACGTCTTATGTTAGAAAACTCTAATGTAGATCATGGCTCATTACAGATACACAGTGGATAACTTATGTCCACGTTCACAATTATATTTTAGTAGAAGAAGTAGAAGAAGTAGAAGTAGAAGAAGAAGAAGTAGTAGTAGTAGTAGTAGTAGTAGTAGTAGTAGTAGTAGTAGTAGTAGTAGTAGTAGTAGTAGTAGTAGTAGTAGTAGTAGTAGTAGTAGTAATAATAATAATAATAATAATAATAATAATAATAATAATAATAATAATAATAATAATAATAATAATAATAATAATAATAGGAATAGGAATTCCGAATCGAAGTAAATGAGTTATAATACGGAAAACAGGCTAAATCACATGCTCTAACCTCAGTTCAGTTGTGATTTTAATTAGATTTCTGGAAAACCCGAGATAGGAATAATTTTAACAACTTATGTGAATTTTCACTATTTTTAAGTGAGATAGTCTCGGAACGAGCTCCAATGTACTCGTCCCTTGTTGAAAGCCTGAAGCAGAGCTATCAGCACCAATATTAATAACGCTCAAAGAGCGTGTAATTTTCTCATTGTTGCGAGCAAATTTGGTCCATTTTGAGATTTCTTTCAATTTTTTCAGTTTTCTTAAAAACTTAGGTTTTGCATGACTAGCAAACCATCCTAAGGAGAATTACTCTAGGTTGTGATCGACTGATCTCAATACAAAGTAATTCTTATCAATAGTAGACTAGCATAAACTTAAACAATCCAAGATGCTTTTTAACCTTTTTCTACATTTTCTCAATACTTCGTAAATCTTGGTCCGAGCTCAATGGAAAGGTTAACAGCTGGTTTTATGATTATTTTGGGATTTTCATTGGAACTCACGACCATTACAACGGTTATACGCTAAATAACTGTAATTAAGATAGAACTTTGAATTTGGTAATATTATTCTCGGTCGTAGCCGAGTGATTTTCTTATCAACCCATTCCTTGTAATTCTTATTCTTTCTATTTTTGAGTATTTTATTAATAAATCTATATAAGCGATAGATTGAATTTAATTTCTGACAAGACCTGTAAGGACGCTGTGCAGAAGAGAAGGCAAATATCTTTCCCAGACTGGGATACACGCTGTATGCCGGCGCAATCCTCAAATACAAGTGTTTCGATCGCTTGCCTCTCTTAAGTGCCAAGATTAGTAATTACCTTCAACGCTCTACCATCTCTGGGTCCCGACAGTACATGATGGACGCCGACCCCAGTAAAGGATTCCATACACTTCGGATTCCCTTGAAGTGCTATTCTACTGCTTGAGTGTAACCAAGCTTTCGGCTGAAATCGAGATGTACCAGGAGTGTCTTGACGCAGGCATTATTCAAGAGACGCCATGTGTTAAAAGCCCATCACAACAAAATATTAATTTTTATATTATTTATTACGGTGGAAGAAATCCTCCTAACACTATGATATTTAGATTTTTAAAGATATCCTACGTAACTCAAGTAACAGCTCAAGGTTTAAATAATTTACAGGGTCAAGAGTTGGTTTAATGACACCATTTGATACCGACTACTGATGAATTTCCGAATGTTGGAAAACAGACAAATACATCATTTCAATATTACTAAGAGAAAAACTTGATTTCAGGCAAAGAAGAGAATGGAAACCCACCATGAATCCAATGCAGTCTTGTGTCCACTTCTTTCATATGGTCAAGATCAAAAGAGATTTGAGTCTTCTTGAGGGATTCCTCGGAATTTAGCGTTTCATTATACACTTCCAAAATATCTGTAAAGATATGCATTACGAAAGAAGTGAGTTGGAATTTACACTCTAGGGATTTTTACTGAACATTGTGTATATATACAGGGTGTTTCAAAACAACACCGATAACGTTTGGGAGGTGATTCCTCACACCAAGATAAGACAAAAAGTATAGACCAACTTGGGTACACAAATCCTTTCTTTCGGAGTTATAGGCTGCCGAAAATATGAAAAAATGAACTTTAAAGGTCCATAGCTCCGAAACTATGCGACCTACCGTAGTCGGATCAAGACTTTACTATGCTTTGACATAATAAAGGTGGGTTCAAAGAAGGAAAGAAATAAGCCATGACTGCAGTGAATACAGGATACGTCGGTGGAAAGTCAGAAGTGTTAAGGACACTAAGCCCCACGATTCCTCGTGTTCGGAACAACGCGTGCTGTGTAGTTCAGTTTATATATATATAGGGTGTTTCAAAACAACACCGACAACGTTTGAGAAGTGATTTCTGACGCTAAGGTAAGACGAAAAGTATAGAGCAACATGGGTTCAAAAATGCTTCCTTTCGAAATAATAGGCTTCCGAAAACACGAAAAAATGAACCTTAAAGGTTCATAGCTCCAAAACTATGGAACCTATCGTAATCGTGTCACGACTTCACTTAGGAACTAGTATGTGCCCTACCCAAATATCCAAGTTTCAGAATCCTGCGACACCTACGCAATAATTTTTATGAAAATATTTGGTGTGTACTTCAAATTATATGCCCGTAGCCAAACTCCCTCTATAAAAATTCTTGCATGAGTATCTTAGGAATCTGAGACATGTATTTTTGGATAGCGCATATCTTAATTTCTGAGTGAGGTCTTGAACCGACTACGGTAGGTCCCATAGTTTTGGAGCTATGGACCTTTAAAGTTCATTTTTTCATATTTTCGGCAGCCTATAACTCCGAAAGAAAGGATTTGTGTACCCAAGTTGGTCTATACTTTTTGTCTTATCTTGGTGTGAGGAATCACCTCCCAAACGTTATCGGTGTTGTTTTGAAACACTATATATATGTAATAACTGAACTACACCGAGGAAAAACACATTGCAGCACGCGTCGTTCCGAATACGAGTGGAATCATGAAGTTGGGGGTCCCTAACACTCAGGGGCGGATCCAGGACCGACTCCTGGGGGGAGGCGGTGGGTTGTCATACTGCTACTTAGAGCTACTTTTAAGAACTTCAAACTCTGGGGTGGGTTTTATTTATATATATAAAACAAGAAAGTTTCCTCTTCTGAGGGGTGGGCGATTGACCCGATCGTCGCCCCTGGATCCGCCACTGCTAACACTTCTGACTTCCAGCCGACGTATTCCGTATTCACTGAAGTCATGGCTTACTTCTTTCCTTTTTTGAACCCACCTTTATTATGTCAAAGCATAGCTGAGTATTCTGTTGGGAGAATATCTGAATGGCCTATAAGAAGTTCCTTGTGCACCCACTGTATATTGCTGAAATATGAATTTTTGAATGGCGTACGTATGACTTCCTTTACGTTGATATGGATCGCCACTCCACGGTTTCTCATATTCGAAACAACGCCCCAGTTTTGGAGGGTCCAGCTCTGAAACTATGGACGATTTCCTACAGATCCCTACCAACTTTTCTTTTTCTTATTTTAATGTGAGGAATCGCGTATTACAGTTTATCGGTATGGTTTATTAACACCCTATATATTTAAACAGTAGTTTGATAGACTCTTTACGAACAAAAATACAATGAAATTGATTATTAACTTCTAAAAAATTATATCTTTCAAAAGTTATTAGCTTATTAACTTATGCTAGGATAACAAGTTTGGAAATGTAGCTAGTTATTACGTTAAAACAAACAAGGAAGGTCGTATTGTGTTACCTCGACGCAACAGATTTTAAACCTGTACATATATTAATAATATTTTATTTGTAATGTCCATTCCTGCAATTCATCTGTTATACTACGTGAAGGCACCGTTGCCAGGTCATATGGGAAAAAGATTATACTATTTCTTTGTACTTATGATTATGTTGCATGCTTGTAGAACAAAGTATCGTAATTGAGAACTAGGATGCTACGGGTTATACCTTTTGCTATTCCAACATCCTTTTTACACACAATTCTTTTGATCTTTAGAAATTTTATTCAGTCATTTGCGAATTTCAGTTCTTAAAAGGGTGTCACCCTCGATTCGTTGTGGTGTTATAATTTTCAAGGAGAATGACAAACAAATAACATCAACATTATAAAACAGAAAGACCTGGAGTAGTTTGACACAAACGAAGTACTAAAATGTGCTTACTGTCAGGAAGTGTTTTCTCCTCTTGCTCCTCAGATGGTGATGAAGCTTTCCGTTTCTTCCTTTTGGTCTTTGTTAATTTGAGAATAGGTTCATTAAGCTTCTTTACTGATGACGTCATCTGGAACGTTGTTTCATCAGCCACGATTCCTGGCAAACTTTGCTTTGTAGATCGTAGCACTTCCCTCACCTGCAATTACAACAAAAAGAAATACATGTACAAATCAGGTGAAATACAATTAAAGAGAGAGAAAAAAAAATATGATCCATGAAAGAGGGAAGACATCATCATTAAAGAGAACAAATGATTAAATGTTTAGTAATACTAAAGATTGGATTTTCAGTAAACTAAGCACTCAGTGAAAACCAAAATATTTAATATTTTCTCAAATAGAACGTTTTTTCAACAGAATACTAATCAGATCTATCTTTATTTAGTTGTATTTGAAATTAGGTTAAATTTATAAAGATGTCTCCTTATACGTTTGCTAATAGTAACTATATATTAAATGTTGAAGACTTAAAATGGCGTATGCAGAATCTCATCCAGGGGGGAGTTCAAGCACTCAATCTCCTATTCTTTCAGGACACATGTGAGTTACATATATGCACACAGAGGTAAAGTGCGGGGGAACGCAGGGGGTACCGTCCCCCAGTTCCTAAGAAATTACAATGGGCAAAGATAGGCAGGAGGACGGTGTGACGTCATGCACTAACTACCGTCCCCCTATCTTTTCAGATCCACTTTTACCACTGTATGTACAGGGTGTTTTAAAACAACGCCGACAACGTTTGGGAGGTGATTCCTGACATCAAGATAAGACAAAAAGTATAGACCAGCCTGGGTGCACAAATGATTCCTTTCGTAGTTATAGGCAGCCGAAAACAGGAAAAATGAACTTTAAAGGTCTATAGCTCCAATACTATGGGACCTATTGTAGTCGGGTTAAGACTTCACTTAGAAACTAATATGTACGCTATCCAAAAAATACGTTTTAGAATCCTAAGGTACTCACGCAACAATTTTTATGGAGGGAGCTTGGCTACGGACATATAATTTGTAGCACTCACCAACTCCCTCTATGAAAATTGTTGCAGAAATACCGCAGGATTTTGAAACTTGAATATTTGGATAGGGTACATACTAGCTCCGAGGTCTTGACCCAACTACGGTAGGTCCCCTAGTTTTGGAGCTATGGACCTTTAAAGTTCTTTTTTTTTTTTTTCGCCACCCTACTTTTTTTTTTTTTTTTTTTTTTTTTTTTTTTGCCACCCTACAACTCTGAAAGGAAACGTTTGTGCACCCAGGTTGGCCTATACGTTTTGTCTTATCTTGGTGTCAGGAATCACCTCCCAAACGTTGTGGGTGTTGGTTTGAAACAGCCTACATATATCCCCTGTATCCGGGAAAAAAAGTTAACCTTACTGTTTCATTTCTCTCTGGCAACTTTTTCAGTCATCTATTGCACTTTTAAACTAGAAATAAGTAGTAAGTTCATTTCTTTCCGTGGGTTCCTTTTCGTACAAAAAATAAGTAAATTTACTCATTCTAGAAGTGACGTTTACACAATTCTTGAAGGTAGGACTAAATTTACTAACTTTTCGTAAGGAAAGGGAATCTACGGAAAGGAAGGAACCCACCTACATGTTTCTTGAAAGCATCGGATCAGTAAAGACAAGTTTTTCCTCCCCAGATACAAGGGAAGGTCTTTTTTTTAAGTCACTAAGTATGTTTCATTATACATCAATGTATGCATATTAAGGCACTAATTGATACAAAAGAACAAACTTTGTTTCAAGGGGTATTTTTTTTTCCCCTACAATATTTCGCAAATCCCGCTGTTTTCTTATTCATGTAGACAATATTTTCCAGATCACGTCTTGAGCCGTTTCATTCTTGTTCGGGGAAAAAAGAATGATTTCTGTACTTAAGAACGAAATAAGGTAGATCGTTATGGCATTTTCCTCTTGAACGAACAGTTTATGGTGAGTGAAAGGTGTTCCTCATTTGCGTTTTTCGAAATGACGTTATGATATCGTTTGACATTGAATTAGATGAATGTTTTGTATAGTATACTGACTCGAATATTGGGAAAATTTAAGTGCAGTGACAGTAGGGAGAATATTTTATTCTTTGCTGTAATTTATGATGTAGTTCCACTGCTTGTCTAGCTGCCATTATCCAGGTTCAATTTAGGATTCTTGATTCTGATTCCTTACTTGTCGTTCCATAAGTGAAAAAGTTTTCTACAAAATTTTGGTTTGTTTTGTGGAATACTTGGATTCATTAAGATATTTTTCATTTTTAAAGTCTCAAAATCCTTGGTTCTTATCTTAGAATCTCTCGTGTGTTCTTTTAGTCTACGTTTGCGATCCTCGCTGGGCTAGTGGATAGCGCGTGAGCTTCCCAGGTTCGATTTCTGGTGGGAGAGCACAAAAATTTAATTTCATAATAATTTCCTATCAATAATCATCCATCTCCTTTAACATAAAGAGCATAAACGTCGGACTAACTAACTCTATGGCCTATGGAACCCGGAGGTTGAATGCCGCGTTCACAAAAGCTCTCCACTGACTTCTGCTTAGCCAACTGGACCCAGTTTCTACTTTGTATTCCAATCTCTGCGAGATCCATCTTAATATTGTCCTTCCAGTCAAGACTTTGAAAGCGTTTCTACTTTCTTCCAATCTAGCTACATGACCCACCCACCTAAGCCTCCTAGACTTCACTGTCATAAACTCATTTATTCATTATTTTGGCTGTATGCAGCTCAAGCAATTTAATTCTCTTTTTAATTTAAAAGGACTAGCATATACTAGCAGACGACGTTTCTATGTGTGAGTGTGTGTGTGTTCTCACTCATCGGACGCATGTGGGCGGAGTGACCTTGATCAACACTTCTTCAGCCAATCACAGCTCTGTCTGCTCTTACGTCACTTAACGCGTGAAACCCACGCGAACAACGAGAGCTGAAGAGATTTGGCGGGAGACAAACTACTTGGCGCCAACAAGCTGGACATATAACAGCACATTCTACCCTGCTGCAACAAGACACTGCGTAATTATGTTCTACACTTAACAGAATCGAATTATTTCTCACAACATAAGAAACATCTATATGTCGTATTACCTTAATTGTTATATCCCACTCTAAGGCTATGTAAGTATCAATATAATTAAAATTTTCGAATCGATTGACGAGTATTTTCTGCGATTGTGCATGTCATCTCCTATGCCTCGTGGTTGTCTATTTGAGTACATGGTGCAAAATTTACTTTTAATTATGTGTGTAATTCATTAATTTTCCAAAAATATGATGCTGAATCCTTTGTGTCTCTAAAAGTTGTACGTAGAATTTTTGCTTATGTGTAGTTGGCGTTGAAAGGAGCTTTCTTCGGATAACTTGTTTCATCGTCAACGCTCGAGCAAACGTCCTATTTACGACTATCAAATATAATGCTTGCTCTATCTGGATCACCATCCTATGGAGTAAACATTATAAAATGGTGCCGGGATAAATGTGTCGAAGCAGAAACCTTTCTTTTTGTATAAATGTTCAGTTTTTGTGTTTACGAACATAGGCCTAGGTATTTCTGATGTTCAAAACTTGCTGCGTAATTTTGCCGCCATCTCAGAGAGTTAATAGTACATGAAATTCGTGTCATTGTATCCTTATCTAGTGCATTCATCCATGCATATTTAAGCCTAAATCCTGTCGAAATTAGAATATTTTTATTATTTGCATTCTTAGATTTTTGCAGAAATTAATCAATTATTTGTGTTAGCGAGTTTGTTATATTTGCAACATCATGGCTGAGGGTGATCTTAGAACAGTTCTCTTATCTATGCAAAGGGAACTGAGTGCATCAATTAACGAAATTAAAGAAAATCAGAATAAGTTGAATGAAAGCCAAAATGAATTGAGTGATAATCAAAAGCGTGTGAGTGAAAGTGTTGAGGCGATAAATGTAAACCAACAGAAAATGCAAGACGATATCAAGGAATTGCGTAGCGAGTGTCGTGAAAACATATCCCGATGTAAAGATGATTTGTCAGGTGAAATTAACAATGTGAATAAGTGTATTAGTGCAGTGCGGCATGAGTTGATAGAACGAATTGAAGCAGTGGAATTAAAGTGTTTTAATACGAGTGAAGATATACGTAGAAGTGTACGTGAATTAGCCGATGCCGTGCAGGATATTCGAGGCACAGTTGAAGAAAATACGCGCCAAGTAAACGACCAACAACGTCAATTAAGTGAATGTTGCAATAAAGTGGATGATTATGAAAAAAGATTACGTTTGGTCGAAAGTCTCGACAAGTATCGTGAAAGCAGAATTCAGAAGTGCGAGACTAAACAAGGTGAGTATAGTATAGCAGTGCAAGAGTGTATTCAAGTGTGCCACGAGCAGGGTAAATTTAACCAGCAGTGTTTTGAAACGTGTCTCCGCACCAGTGAATTAAGTGAACGAACTAAGCAAGATGTGGAACGACTATCAGAGCGTGTGCAACGTATAGAATTAGCAAATGAGCGCCATGATACTGGAAGTAATATATCACAAAGAAACACAGGTTCCGTGCACAGTGTGAAGCGCGAGAGGAAATCGAGCAGTGAGTCTCAGACGGTGTCTGATACAGAGGAGGAAAGTGATGTAATAAGGAGAACCGTGCCGAGAATCAAAACCGAAAGAGAAAGTCCGCGTATTAAGCGTGCAAGAAATAGTGAAGTGAATGTAAGGCGTTGTTCATTGCGATTAGCAGACATTAAACAACTCTCCACATTTTCAGGTGATATGATGAAGGAAAGTGCAAGTGCATTTTTAGAAAGTTTTGGTAGAGAAATGTCGTTCGCCGGAGTGCCTCAAAGTGAATATTTGACGATCATGCCGTTGATTCTTAAGGACAGTGCACTTAAGTGGTACGATTTACACGGTAAGAAGTGTCAAACTTTTCAAGAATTTGTGATAGAGTTTCAGAATGCATTTGAGAGTCCCTTAGTGAAAGCCATGCGTTTGCGTAACTTGCGTTCTATTCCGTTTGACCCAAAACGTTATAGTAGTGTTGTTGATTTTGTAACAGAGCGTTTTAGTCAAATTCAAGCTTTGGAAGAATATGAAAACCCAACCATTACGTTGTCACACATCATCACTCTCTTGCCCAAGCGGTACCAGTTAGCTATGATGGGCTCTATGCCTGATAATATAAATCAGTTCCTTGCGAGTGTGCAGTCCATTGAAGGATTGTCAGGAATTACTAATATGTACGACAATCAGCGTAATAAGCAGAAACAGCAAGGTGGTGCCGGTGTTAGCGTGAATAATGTAAAAGTAGAACACGGTAGTGAAGTGAGCAGTGATAATAGTGCGCGTCCGAATTTCAAACAGGGATGGAAAAGGAAATTTCATAGACGTGGACGGCGAGGTAATTTTAATAGAAATAATAATAATTCGAACGATGGTAATCAGTCGCAAGATAATGGCCGACAAAACACGAGTCCAAATGAAAATCGAAATGAAACGCAAGGTGCAAGGGCAAACGAAAATCAAAGTGGTGCGTCGACTTCTCAAGGTAGTCCGAATCAAAATAATAATTGGTTTCCAACATTTAATAGAGGTCCTGGTGTAAATAACGGTAACAATCAGCAACGTCAATTTCCATACCAACAAAGTGGATTTTACCCGCAAAGTTCTGTGCCTTTAAACTAGTAGCGCCCTCCCACTTGGTCGCTGAAAAGGGGAGGGATTTCAGTAGTGTAAACCGGATTACTTTTCCACATATGTGCAACGAAGAAGATTTACAAGCAGAAGACGATATAAGTAATGATAATGAAGAAGAAGTAATCAAATGTGAATTAGGTCATAATACAATGAGAGTAAAAGTTTTGTTAAACGATCAACCCAAAATTTGTCTTAGATAGTGGATCAGAATTGTGCCTATTACGGTACAATATTTTTCGAGAAGTAACAAAGTGTGTAGCAAACGTGCATTTGCAAAAAGGAGAGCATATCGTTTTGTGCGATTTTCTAGGAAGAAAGAAAAAGAACGTGAAAGGAAAGGTTATTTTACCGGTACGAATTGAAAATGTGGAAGTGCCAGTTGAATTTCTTGTATTACCAGAATTGCATGAAGATGTAATACTCGGTGCAAACCTTCTTGAGAAATTAAACAGTGTCATTGATTTTAAGCGAAGTAACTTGCGTGTTGAATTTCAAGGAATTAGTGGTGAAGTGCCTTTAATACAGAGAAATAGTGAAAATGTCATTGTAGCTAATGTAAGTGAAATTAAGTATAAGGTAGCCCCTATTGTTGTGTTGTCCGAGATAAGGGACCTTAATGATTTTTATGCGAGAACGGTGAATGTGTTCCGCAGTGGGTGCGCCGAGCCTTTAGAGAAAATTGAAGCTAGTGACTTAGTGGAGGACTTCCCACCGGATCTATATTTCACAGTAGATGAAATAAGGGATGCAGTTACACGCGCTACGCTGTTTAGTGAAAACGAGAAAGAAGAATTATTTCAGTTGTTAATGAAACATAGGAAAGTGTTCGCCCGTTTTCCTGGCCTGTGTAATAAATTTCAGTACCGATTAGAAGTGGATACAAATGAACCCATTGTTGCTCGTCCTTATGATATTCCGCACAAATATAAGGAAGGAGTGCGTGAAGAGATCCGAAAATTGTTAAAGTGGGGTGTAGTCAGACCTAGTTCACCGCGTCATCTGCTACCTGTGCATATAGTGTTGGAAAAGAGAAGAAAGTTGAACACTATTGGATCCCTACGAATGAAGACTAGTTTATTAGCGTTCCCAAGGAAATCAAGAAGAAAGCAAACGAAGATTGCGTGGTGCAAGCGAAAGAAGAAAAGGAAGACGCTGAATAGTGAAATTACCAAACATTTTCGTCGATATGTTTTGTGGTATATACGACATGGTTATTTAGATGAGCGAAAGTTGTTGAGTTTATTAGAGAAATATTACCATTAGTACTTCGAAGAAGTCAGTTTGAATTTAGAGATATGTTAGGAGATATTAGAGTAATATACACGTTTATTACAGTATTCCTTTTGTTGTTATTGGAACAACATTGAAGTTTTACCTTAAGACCTACGACCACATTTCGCCATGAATTTCATGTGCATCGTTTTCTTTTTGTCTTCTACTAAAACTCTATGGGGTTTCCTTAGTATAACTTGTTTTTGTAACCACATCTCTGTGTGTCTTCGTGGTCGTATTTATAGTGGGTAGGTTTATATGGTTTTTGTGGGTTGGCTCTTCTTCATTTAGTCGTCAGACCATCTCTAAGATGGATACAGGTTGGCATCTGTAGACATCTGACATTGCCTCAATATAATTCTCCATCATTCGAGCTTATATTGGTTTATTTCACTCTTCATTATAGTATTCATGTAATAGTCATCATTAAGGTTATATCTATAGGCTTATTATATTATCTATATATATATATATTATTCAGCATCATGCCCTATATAGGTATATTTCAGTATTAATTTATCATGTACCATGTACTTATTTGATGAAGTTGCACGAAGGCGTTGAGGATTGGGACGTGCTTGTCGTAGTTTGTACTCGTGAAGTGATTTGGAAGAAAAAAAAAAGAATGAAAGAAGAAATACTAACATTTCTTTTGTTAACCCATCCCAAGTCAACTTCCTTTTAACCATAATTATGTTATTTTAACCTTATTATAGTAATTACATGTAACACGTAAAAACATACACTTGATATCCATACACGAAGAATACAACACAAGGAAGAACACACGAAAGTCCAAACAATAAGAAGAACACACATTCTATTCACCTCCACTTAATACGAATGCAGCGGAAACAAGTGCAGCACATTTTAAGTTTAAAAAAAAAGAAAAAGAAAAAGGGTGGAAAGGAAGATGCAAATTTATAACGGTATGGACTGGCCTGAATTTTTAAACTAACCCTCGTATTATTCACACATCAATTCTTGGAAATGAGATGTGACTACTCAACAGTTAAAAGAACAATGCTCAGGAATTTTTCACCCATAAGGTACCTCACTTTTCCAGACAGTCTCGCTTCCTCCCGTCAGCCCATATTAAGAAGAAAAATTTGGCTACTCTCGAGAGAAACACCCACGCACAAACCCTCATGACGATGACAGATCTTTACGTGACAATGTGAAAATTATCAATAATCATCAGTTCCACAACTTATTGGAACTATCAGTGTTTTAATGTGATTTCTATTAACTTATGAACCATTCATTATATATTATTAGCAATAGAATAATGCAAAAACTTAATGTCTTCTACGAACTATATTTTGGTTTGTCAGTGTATTCTTGTGCTGTGAACTGGCAGCAGTGTGGAGCGCGAGGAGGCAGAAGAGAGCGTCGACACCTGCCAAATAACTTGGACATATTGAACACTCGCTCTCACATATGTGCAAACCACCTTCACAACATGGAATATAAAACGCCGATAGTTATTTTATAACTTTTGCGATTTCAAGTTAGTGAAATATTTTCAATAATCGTAGTTGACAAGTTTGACTGAAGAAACCCATGGAAGAATGTGCTTGAAAATTGAAGACGACGCACAAACTCATCATTATTCAACGATACATTTGTAAATCTGATTTCGTATGTTCCGGCGTGGTCATCGCGCGCGTTCTAATATCGCATCGAAATCATTCTAAAAAGGGCCAAGTGAAAAAATTATCAATCCTTTGAAAATATTAGTATTGTTTTATATTATATGTGGTTGATGTAATCAAAGTGAAGTGAATTTTAATACAAAATTATTTACAATTCTTGTTATCATTTCCGAAAGCGATGATAGTGCTAACCAGATGTGTTTAACAAGTCATGTTTTCTTTTAGCGGTTAAAATGTGTATAAATTAAAGCGAATGCGACATAAAGTGTTTGTCAGAAGGTAAGGTATCTATCAATAGAGAAGTTCGAACATTTACTTTCGTCTCCCACTACTCATCTGGCGTAAATCATGCATTGCTGCCCCACATGTATTCTTTTACAGGTATTAATTGGTATACCTTGAAGCTGACGCATCAGCGACGGTGGGTAAACGGCAAATGTCTCTAGTTAGTGCTACGCTCGAATCTTAGGACCGTGGAGGAGTGAAGATACTTGTTTATTGCCAGTCTCTTACGTCAATTTACTAATTTGTGCATTTGAATGATGATATAAAGGAGATTTTTGAGAGATCCAAGGTTCGAATCCCAATGTTATTATTAGTTAGTCTTCTCGAACTGGAACAAACGAGTATCGAACCCCACTCCCCTTATATCTGACGCACCGAACAAAGACAGATGCTTTAGTGGGAAGAAAGCGAATTTTTGAACTTCACTGTTTTGCATTCAATGCCATCCTAGTGATTTTTGTGTTGTGCCTTGTAGTATAATATTTTACAATGTCAACGCTTAGTGAAATGGAAACACTGCTTGAAGCAGTGGGAAAGCTGTCCGCAGATTTGGCTGCAACTAACCAAATACTAAATGCAAATCAAAAAGAGTTAACCAAACTATTTGAAAATCTAAGAGCAGATGTGGTTGAATTACGCGAAAGGTACGAAACGCACAAAAAAGTTCAAGGTAATTCTCAGGAGCTGTTAAATCAGCCAAACACTGCTGTACAAAAGCAGGTAGGTCCTAGTGTGTGCATACAAGAATGCGAACCAACCACTGAAAATTCAAAAGGTGAATTTAGTAATTAATGTTTTGCGAAAGAAATATATCCTTGCATTTTTTCACATGTAGTGTTATTTACATTCTTATATTTTTGTGTTCATTTTAGAATATATAATTCATAAACCCACTTGTATTCTTTTACAGGTATTAATTGGTATACCTTGAAGCTGACGCATCAGCGACGGTGGGTAAACGGCAAATGTCTCTAGTTAGTGCTACGCTCGAATCTTAGGACCGTGGAGGAGTGAAGATACTTGTTTATTGCCAGTCTCTTACGTCAATTTACTAATTTGTGCATTTGAATGATGATGTAAAGGAGATTTTTGAGAGATCCAAGGTTCGAATCCCAATGTTATTATTAGTTAGTCTTCTCGAACTGGAACAAACGAGTATCGAACCCCACTCCCCTTATAAATTATACGTTAATAAGTTTATACGCAATGAGTTACATTATTCCATGCATCTTCATATTGGCGCCGAATTTCGAAATAGTCCAGCGCTATAAAAGGACTATGGCATGCAGAGACCTTCTAGAACTTCCGCCGATGGACCTAGCCCTATCCAATGTGAAGAGGATAGGAGCAGAAGATTTAATTGCCGAGTGTTCATTCAGTCGGAAGAGAATGAACGAAGAGGATGGCCTATGGACTGGACCTTGTTCTGGAGCATGGTGTAGATTGTGAATAGTGAATAACTTGGACAGTGTGACGTGTGCAGATAGTAAAAGAATAAACAATGTGTTATAAATGAACAGTAAAGTGTTGTTATTCGAACTGGAAAATATATCTATATTTATTTCAATATTCATTTTTCTTTTTATGTTCAATTAATTGCAAAGGTGAAAGTGTTTCTAAAAGTTTAAATTAATTCCTTGCTTGAAGTGTTTTCTCATTTTATTCACATTATTTACAATATTTTAGTGTATGTGTTATATACCCAATTTCTTTAAGTATTGAGTGAATTTACATTTGAACTAATAGGTTACAATGAATACATATCCATACATTTATTCATATTTATGGACTGAATAGACATTTTATTTTAGTGAGTGCAGTGTTAACCAAGCATTAATGTGAACTATAACCCAAATGAAGAGTGCTTCAAAAACTTTATACAGTGTGTCCTCGTCATACGCAGACACAAACTATAAGTGTTGCCAGGGTTCTTAGGATGAACGTATCTCACCAGAACTTTACCTATCAGCTGTTCGGGTGCCATTTGTCATAAACTCATTTATTCATTATTTTGGCTGTATGCAGCTCAAGCAATTTAATTCTCTTTTTAATTTAAAAGGACTAGCATATACTAGCAGACGACGTTTCTATGTGTGAGTGTGTGTGTGTTCTCACTCATCGGACGCATGTGGGCGGAGTGACCTTGATCAACACTTCTTCAGCCAATCACAGCTCTGTCTGCTCTTACGTCACTTAACGCGTGAAACCCACGCGAACAACGAGAGCTGAAGAGATTTGGCGGGAGACAAACTACTTGGCGCCAACAAGCTGGACATATAACAGCACATTCTACCCTGCTGCAACAAGACACTGCGTAATTATGTTCTACACTTAACAGAATCGAATTATTTCTCACAACATAAGAAACATCTATATGTCGTATTACCTTAATTGTTATATCCCACTCTAAGGCTATGTAAGTATCAATATAATTAAAATTTTCGAATCGATTGACGAGTATTTTCTGCGATTGTGCATGTCATCTCCTATGCCTCGTGGTTGTCTATTTGAGTACATGGTGCAAAATTTACTTTTAATTATGTGTGTAATTCATTAATTTTCCAAAAATATGATGCTGAATCTTTTGTGTCTCTAAAAGTTGTACGTAGAATTTTTGCTTATGTGTAGTTGGCGTTGAAAGGAGCTTTCTTCGGATAACTTGTTTCATCGTCAACGCTCGAGCAAACGTCCTATTTACGACTATCAAATATAATGCTTGCTCTATCTGGATCACCATCCTATGGAGTAAACATTATATCACGACCCTAACAATGTCGGGTAAACCGTATAAATTATGTAGTTCATCGTTATGAAGTTTCCGCTATTCCCCATTCCCGTTCCTCTTGGATCCGAATATTCGTCTCAGGATCTTGTTCTCAAATACTTTCAGTCTATGTTCTTCCCTCAGAGTAAGTGACCATGTTTCGCAGCCATACAAAACAACAGGCATGATTATCGTTTTGTATATTTTAAGCTTCAAATTCCTCGACAGAATTTGCGACGACAAGAGATTTTGAACCGAATAGTAACACGAATTCCCTGCTTTTAGTCGACTAAACTATATATATAGGGAAGAAGATCTATTTTCTGCTTTTTCTTTTGTTTATTACACTCGTACACTCTCAATCTTGAAGCCAGTGTTTTTCAACCCATACACACATGGTTGGTACCACAACTTCTTGTGTGCTTGGATAATCCAGTGTCCACATTGAGAACACTTCTGACGGCTATATTATCATTATATTAATGAATGGAGAAGTCAACCAATTTTTAACTCACCAAATCCTCTACAGGTGCGAATTCAATGATACAGAAAGCGCAAAAATATGCACGACTGGACTGAGACTCGAACCAAGGATCTTCGGAGCACCATGCCGATGCAGTAACTACTACGTTAACCAGTCCGATTTCTAAGTAGCAGTGCACTCTAACATACATATCAACTATGTATGTAAATATTAATACAGCCTTATAAAATCCACTAAATTACATGAATAAGCGAACAGTGGGGTTTGCAAAATATTGTAGAAAAATAATAACCCATAACGCACCACACACGTAACAGCACTTACTCTTTTATGTTTCCTTAAAGTATTGAAACTAAAACCCATGGAACCTTATTTTGAATATTCTGTACTATTCAAAATAGAGGGTTAGCATAAATGATACATTCGTTTTGAAAAGGCTATAATACTTTTAAAAGTATAACACGTACACACATTAAAGATATAGGGAAAGAACCACAAACTCACCAAGCTCGTATTGTGGAAACTTTGGCACCCCCTCATTGGCATATCTCAGTTAGTGACTACCTAAACGATGAACTTCTGCATCCCTGAATTAGGCGTAATGGTGAGAATGACCTAACTCTGTTCCCCTGGCCTCCCAGATCTCCTGATTTAACGCCCTGCGACTTCTTCCTGTGCGGCTACATTAAGGACCTTGTTTAAATACTTCACTACCGCAATCCTTAGTCGAGCTCAAACAAGGCATCAGTGCTGTAGTGCAGACAATTGACAGAGCTGTGCTACAAAATGTATGGAATGAGCTCGAGTATCGTCTGGACGTGTGTCCTATCACCAAAGGGGCACATATTGAACATTTTTAGAGGGTGTGTAAACTTGGTGAGTTTGTGGTTCTTTTCATATATCTTTTATGTGTGTACATGTAATACTTTTGAAAATATAGCTTTTTCAAAATGAATGAATCATTTATGACAACCCTGTATTAAGCCTTGCCTTAGGTTTCCATTTACATAACAGAAAATGAAATGAAATCTTTGAGTTTTACGTCCCACGGTTATGCCGGTTAGGCTAAAGGAGACGGTGATTATGAGAAATGAATGAAATGGTGGAATGAAGAAAGTGGGAGGAAACGGGAGAACCCCGAGAAAACCCACGCACACGGTGTTTGTCCACCACAAAGTTCACTTGGCGGGAGCAGGGTTTGAACCCAGAACCCCAAGCGCCAGAGGTGAACGCTCTACCACTGAGCCACCGCGGCCCCACATTTACTTAACAGAATAGTCAGAGCCTGTGACCTAATTCTAGTTCATCGGAGAGACGGAAAGAGTATTAAAGACACAAGTACAACCTAAGTACACGAACTTCTTTTCTTCTCACAGTACGTATCACAAATTTAATATTTTAATTTAATGAACAAATTTAATTCTTATGTATTTAATCAAGTTTAACTCTAAGTACAGAGGAAGTAGTTACTTTTGAAAAGTCAAAAATTAAAGAAACAAATCAAGTTTTGTCGTATAACAAATTAATAGTTGTTACCTTTTTATTGGAAAAGCACATCAACAGAATATGATACATCTTTGCTCTGTCTTGAATATCTGCATCATCACAGGACAGAATAAAAGCCTTTAAAATGTTAGACATTTCTGCAACAAATAAAATTCATTTATCAAAGAATGAAAACTTGCAAAACTTCACAGAAATTGAATACAATCGAAAGGAATACATCTGCCGATAAAACTATCACAATATTTCCATATTTTTATGAACAATAGTGAATTAATCATGTTTATTTATTGAACTAACTCACATATACAATCAACAATAACAGGAAAGGAAGGAGTAAAAAATGATCACGGCCTGTACTTAAAGATAATATCCCCAACATTTATCTGCTGGAATTGAAAAAAAAAAGTGTAAGGATGGTGCTACAGGAATTGAACCCGAGATCTTAAGACTACGAAACACAACTTCTAAACACAAGTTAATATCCTCTTAGTATTTACATCCAGAGAAGAAAGGAAAGAAGTGACCAAATACAGTTAATTTCAACACTGAAATGAAACATCAAATTTAGAATTCGTTTAACTTAGTCAGTCCTGTCGGCAGTACTAGTTCCAATGATGAATGTCAGACTGATATACTAAGTACTAGCTAGTAGATTGCCCGTTTTTCGCACGGGGAGAATACGTTTTATTTGGATATAAAGGGCAATAGGGCACGAATTTGGATTTAAACGGTATCAGAAGTGTCACTGTTTCTCTCAGCGACACCAAAAATTATGGATTCGACACTAATATCGGTCACTCTCGATCATTTTTATGTATCTCCCCCTTCCACAAGTTGGTGGACTGAGTTTGGATTTAAACGGCATCGGCAGTGTTACTGTTCATCGCAGCGATTCCGGAAATTACTGACTGGACACTAATATAGGTCATTTTTAAATATCTCCCCCCTACTCCTCCTCAAAGTCGCACTGTCAAAATGAAATGATAAAAATCATCCCAGGCCTGAACATCATTTATGTTCAAAATTTGATCGAGATCGGTCAGGTGGATCAAGAGCTATTAAGTTTTATTTATTATATATATATATCTATATCCCACCCCCTAAATTCTAGCGTCAACGTGAAATGATTAAAAAAATCTAGGCCTGAAACTCATCTATGTTGAAAATTTGATCGAGATCGGTCAGGTAGTTTAAGAATTAATATAGTCACTTTCAATTTTTGTATATTAGATTCTATAAGTTACTACATAAAGTACAGGAAATATCCTGACACCGCCACTGCCTCCTTTCTCCGTAAATAAGAATAATGCTCCAAGGCATAGGCATGGTCCACGTAAAATAATTCCATGTAACAGTCATTAACTCGGGAAAAGATTGGTTTTGAGGTGAGTTTGGAGCAAGACGAAAAAAAAAAAAAAAATGACCCAATGACGTTTCTAATCCATGAGTGTATTGAGTGTGAAAAAGCGTGTTCCCAGTAGAATAAGAATATTTGAACTTTACACTTCTGTGTGCTAACGCCATCAAGACAAAATGTACTCACCATAGAAAAAATGTGATGTATCGTACTGCTTCATAAATTCAAAACACAGCGACAAGATCTGGTGACCTAGCAACCAACTCACTGATTTCACCAGCTCCTCAGAACACAGCTGCATGTGAAGATAACGCAGAATTTCCTAGAAGGAAATATTACAAGTTATTACAAGTTATTTTTGGAAGAGGATTTGAGTAAATTTCTTAAGAACAATAAGTACATTACTATCTACTGAATGCTGTTACATGCAATTTGATAAACATAACGCTATTTTATACCAATTCCTTACAATCCATAACAGCAATTCTTTAAGTGTATGACGGAAGTATATACTACAGAAAACAATGGGACCAGTAGTAATTTGTATATAAATAAAATTTTGTCCCCTTCCTTGAAATATTGCTTACAATCTTAAGAGGCTCATCCACGTAGATTTAGATTTATTATATTATTATTTATTGTAATAATACATAATAATGTCGTAATAATAATAGTAGTGACTATATGAAGTGTGAACGTGAAATGAAAGCAAGGATAGGAATGGTGAAAGAAGCCTTTAGGAGGAAGAAAAGACTATCTTGTGAGATCTTGAATAAAGAGTTGAGTTGATTTTGGGTTTAATGTCCCTTTTGGGAGCGAGGCTATATGAGACGGGACCTACTGATTAACGTGGAATCCGAACCACATGAGCTCTCGTCAGGAATCGAACCCGGGTCTTCCACGCCAAAGGCGTGTACGCCAGTGGCAGAGCCAAGGGAGGGCCTGGGGGGCAGGCCCCCTTGCTCAAATTCTTTCACCCCCTAGTGCCCCCCCCCCTACACAGAGTGATACTGCTATAGGTCGACAAACGGTGAGTTGATAGTGGCCACAAGTGAAACTACCGAAACATCTTTCAACAACAGAGTTACCAACTGCAGAAAACCGTATGTTCTAACAGTCTGCGTTCCGAGTAAAAAGCTCCAGGCTCGTCTCTGTTTGTAGAACAGCAAGATCTAATTCATCGAAATCTGTAAGGTGCAAGCACTGGCCTCACCATCTCAACGCTCCTTTTAATCTGTGTCCCTTATCTCGTTATCTTCTTTCTTTTCCACAAAGAACCAGAAAAAAAAGGAAAAATCAGTTGGCATTCTCATTCTCTTCGACTGTAAAAGTCATACTAAAATAAGAGATGCTTACTTACAAATAGTATGCACTGCAGTAAAATATTACACTTGTGTTGGACGAAAGAAGTCTTCGTACACTAAGTAATTAATTTCCATTGATTATGTCGACATAAAACAAGTGCATAGTATTCATCAAATAATTTGGTATTATTATTATTATTATTATTATTATTATTATTATTATTAAATATCGAGCCGTCTTGTTTAATATACAGTAAAAGAAGAGAGCAGAAGTTTTCATTATTTCCGTCATTCTCTCTGTTGTTCGTATTCCAATCGTTCAAGAAAATTAAGATACTGAATATTACGAACACCTACTATTTGCTTCATACTGGTTTTCCTTCTCGGCTACGTTTCGGTCTTGTCTCTAGTACGTCTAGTTTCCTAACGCTCTTGGCCGTTGACAACTCAGTAGAAACCTTCTGCTGCGATGTTAACAAGCAATATTAGCGATCTCCAAGGAAAAAGGAGTCAGCGCTTGGTGGACCTATACTACTAACTAAAGCCTGGGTAAATAAGGCTTACAAAAATCAGTGATTTTTGTATAAATAAATCGTTTAGACGTATCTTCTTTTAAACGATTTTAACTGTAGCTTAAACTCAAAACTGCTACTATTACTGCTGCTATTATACAAAAATTCCGAAGTTTATCACAGGGCCAGTGTTACAATCTACTGATGACTAATCATCAGGTAAGATACCAAGATGATACAACTTGGTCGCTGCAGTAATGCCATTTTGTGTAAAACTGATAGTTACTCCCGTAACCTGGTTGTATCATCCTGTTATCGAATGTTTAGTAATAATAATATATATATATCAGGAGTTAGTGCGACTGGTCCACAGATATTCCATTCATTAAGTTCAGTCAGTGAATACCCATTTTTATCACAGATTTATATTTGTTCTTCGTCAAAATATGCATTTCAGAGAAAATTAAGCATTTTTGAGAAAATTACATTGTAGGAATTATGCAGAACAGTAAATCATTGGTGATTTGAATTTTCAACAGGACATACTAATTAATGCCCCTCCTTCAAATCTAATCTCAAAACTTACAATATTAATTTAGCATCGATGACAGGATATTAAAGTTAAGTTATTTCAACTACATTCGAATTTATTTTTATTTTAAGGCTTTGAAACATCCGAGACTCAGAGGGTAGAAATGAGGGAAATGAGTCAATAGGGCCATAAAAATTTCGCTACTGATACCGAGGAAGAATCTTGGTATACTCCTCAGTCGAAAAGTTTACTCACGAGGGATCGATCACACCATCTTCCGAATCTTAAGCTAATGTTCTACCGCTGAGTTTGAGCATTAGGTGTGGGTGTGAAGTGTTTATGTATTTGAATTCACGTCAAATTCTAAAAACTAGTGAAGGCAAACAAACGAAAGAAAGAAAAAGGCCATGTATACTTTTGCTGTAAGGAGTCCCGATTGAAATGTCTGTTCTAACACTGTTTGATATTAGGGAAAGAAAAACACGTTTTCTCCTTTTGCTTCAAACAGAGTTCACTTCATCATTTTAATAAAGTAAAGGCACATTCATTACTTAAGTTTAGAGCTCAAGAGTAAAAGTAACCAAAAGTAATTGAACTACAGCCACATCAAAACAAGATGTTGCAACCGGGGCAGTTGGGCTGTAGATGTAGATGAAGGGGATGCTAATCGCAAAATTTGTCCTGGGCACCAAATGTCTATTTTCGTCACTGATTAGTCTACCATATTTTTAGAGCGTGAAATCGGAACATTTTACTGAAATATTAAGAATACATAATAATAATTGGCAGTTTACTTTAAAATGAAACTTAAGCTTCAGGAGCAAGGCTTAAAATTTAAAGTGGGCTTGGACGGCAAATCAATGTCCTGTTAGAGTTCAGTTCCTGTTTCTGTGCGACGTTTGTCTCTTAAGAACATTTGTCCTTGTCCCATCACTTTTTACTTTATTATTATTAATAATAATACAGTTTATCTACAAAACAAATGTTTATATTACTATGCGAAACCAAATCTGGGACTTGTGATATTTATTCACTTCCATCATTCCATCCGGCAAATTAGTGTGATCTATACGAGATGTTTTCGGGCTCCTAAAATTTGATATAACTGCTGCCATGCTGTAACCTTGAGTTTCGCCTTATCTCAAGTAGATACAGACATCTCGGAAGGTTTAATTCTTGTAGGTTCACTAGTTCAAACGCTGTCGAAGATGAGGTCTGGAGAATATGACTCTCAAGAACAACATTCTAACAAATTTATCAAGAATGTTTGGAGATATGCAAAGAAAATTGTCTTCAAATTCCAGAGCCGGAAACAGACAGACTATAGAGGTTCCTCATGGAAACAAACTAGACATTCGCCATCGAAATATCACAAATTCATTTTAGATGAATCTCTTCCATTACAGGCAGAAAACGAATTTTCTAAAGATAATATACTAAGAGACATTTTTCTGTCTAAAATTGATAAGGCCATCAGAGACGGAAAAACGCTTTGGATAATATAGCAAAATCATTAGATCAATCATCACTCTACATCCAAAAAGTGAAAACTTTCTAAATTACAACATTGCGGAGCATATGGCCCAGTATTATGGAAGTGATCTGGATATATTCAAATCTGAACTCAAAATCCTCCCCAAAACAATTAGGTTGTATGAAGACGAGAGAAAACAAAAGTTGATTCCTTGATATATTTTGTTGATCTCAGAGTCTACAAAAATGCATTCCTAAAAACCTACAAGCTAGATATAATCTCTGTGACTATATCAGTTTCTAGTGCTGCATGCGAAAGGTCATTCTTATGTTTGAAAAGATTAAAGACATATACGCAATAAAGAGGACTGATAATAGACCGAAAAACTTAGGATTATTTTATATTGAAGAAAATTGCTAAATCGTTATATCTTGAAGACGTTGTTGATAAGTTTGCTGCTGCTAACAAGAACAGAAAGATCCTCTTTTAAGTAGGCATGAACCTATAAGTTATTTTCTTCACCTGTAAAAGTGTATTTCTCTGTTTCAACTTAAATCAACCAGTCACACATATTTTAAACGCAGTGATTAAATAACTACTTATATAAGAAATCAATTGTATTAATGTATCGTAATTATTTGAGGCAGTAAATTCTTACATTTTCACTGTAAAAGAGTAAAATCATGAACAACACAGATGAAAACATTCACTTTGAACACACACACACCATTATATATATATATATATATATATATATATATATATATATATATATATATATATATATATATATAATGGTGTGTGTGTGAATAATATAAATTTTTCATTCATTGGAGATGGCCCCCTCAAAATTTTGTTGGGCCCTTCATTGTCCCCCCGTGAAAAAATTCTAGCTACGCTACTGGTGTACGCTAACCGCTTAGCCACGAAGGAGCTCCACCTTGAATAAAAAGTTGAGAAAAAGATTCATAAAGTGCTTCGTATGTAGTATTGTGCTGTATGGATCAGAGACACGAACATCACGCAAAAATGATGAGAAATGACGGGGACCTTTTAAAATGTGGGCGTGGAGAAGAATGGAGAAAATTCATTGGGTGGAGCGGAAAACGAATGAGAGGGTATTGGAAAATGGTGAGGGAGAAAAGAACAATTTTAAATATTATTAAGAAGAGAAAGATAAAGTGGTACGGACATTAACTAAGAAGGAACTGAATCATGACGGACGTGATAGAGGATATTGCGGCAGGAAAGAGAGGGAAGGGGCGAAGGAGATAATTAATCGACGATATCTAAACAGATAAATCGTACGTCAATACAAAGAGGTTAGTGGAAGATTATGGAGCATGGAAGCTTATCAGTTGCAGCAAGTGACCTGTCAATACCTATGATGATGATGATTTATCTTAACACTAACACACAAAAAATTTTGACAAACCAAAGTAAGCCGCTTGAAGAGCCATCTTACCAAACTGAATACACTGCACAAACACGTAATAAGGAGGCATACGCGGTCGTATTACTAACTAAATAATAAAAACTGACCCTATTATCATTTATTTTTATCCTGTAAAAGATTTTCAAAAACCCTTTTGTGACCTTCATCGGTCATGATCCACCAGAGAGAAAAAAAAAAACTATTCCAAAAACACCACAATTAAATTATATGAATAGGAGTGTCACGTGTACATCATGTGGAGAGAGTGGTTTACATGGCGTGATATTTTCTGAATTATTATTGAAACCGGAAGTGGGAGTAGATTTATACCACTTCTGGTTTTAGTAGAAAGGTTAGAATGGAGATAGAATATATTCTAGAGACGCTTAATTGATATACTTCTCGCTATCTATTACTGCTTTTCCTGTATAGTGATCAACGTTAAAACCGGAAATAGTTGATTTATACCAATGACCTCGATTCCTAACTTTTGACCCTCTAGATCCTGATCCAACAAATAGTTCTCGATACCTATTACTGCTTTTCCTGTATAGTGATCAACGTTAAAACCGGAAATAGTTGATTTATACCAATGACCTCGATTCCTAACTTTTGACCCTCTAGATCCTAATCCAGCAAATAGTTCTCGATACCTATTACTGCTTTTCCTGTATAGTGATCAACGTTAAAACCGGAAATAGTTGATTTATACCAATGACCTCGATTCCTAACTTTTAACCCTCTAGATCCTAATCCAGCAAATAGTTCTCGATACCTATTACTGCTTTTCCTGTATAGTGATCAACGTTAAAACCGGAAATAGTTGATTTGTACCAACGACTTCGATTCCTAACTTTTGACCCTCTAGATCCTGATCCAACAAATAGTTCTCGCTATCTATTACTGCTTTTCCTGTATAGTGATCAACGTTAAAACCGGAAATAGTTGATTTATACCAATGACCTCGATTCCTAACTTTTGACCCTCTAGATCCTGATCTAACAAATAGTTCTCGATACCTATTACTGCTTTTCCTGTATAATGATCAACGTTAAAACCGGAAATAGTTGATTTATACCAACGACCTCGATACCTAACTTTTGACCCTCTAGATCCTGATCCAACAAATAGTTCTCGATATCTATTACTGCTTTTCCTGTATAGTGATCAACGTTAAAACCGGAAATAGTTGATTTATACCAACGACCTCGATTCCTAACCTTTGACCCTCTAGATCCTGATCCAACAAACAGTTCTCGATACCTATTACTGCTTTTCCTGTATAGTGATCAACGTTAAACCCGGAAATAGTTGATTTATACCAACGACCTCGATTCCTAACTTTTGACCCTCTAGATCCTGATCCAACAAATAGTTCTCGATACCTATTAGTGCTTTTCCTGTATAGTGATCAACGTTAAAACCGGAAATAGTTGATTTATACCAACGACCTCGATTCCTAACTTTTGACCCTCTAGATCCTGATCCAACAAATAGTTCTCGATACCTATTACTGCTTTTCCTGTATAGTGATCAACGTTAAAACCGGAAATAGTTGATTTATACCAATGACCTCGATTCCTAACTTTTGACCCTCTAGATCCTGATCCAACAAATAGTTCTCGATACCTATTACTGCTTTTCCTGTATAGTGATCAACGTTAAAACCGGAAATAGTTGATTTGTACCAACGACTTCGATTCCTAACTTTTGACCCTCTAGATCCTGATCCAACAAATAGTTCTCGCTATCTATTACTGCTTTTCCTGTACAGTGATCAACGTTAAAACCGGAAATAGTTGATTTATCCAATGACCTCGATTCCTAACTTTTGACCCTCTAGATCCTAATCCAGCAAATAGTTCTCGATACCTATTACTGCTTTTCCTGTACAGTGATCAACGTTAAAACCGGAAATACTTGATTTATACCAATGACCTCGATTCCTAACTTTTGACCCTCTAGATCCTAATCCAGCAAATAGTTCTCGATACCTATTACTGCTTTTCCTGTATAGTGATCAACGTTAAAACCGGAAATAGTTGATTTATACCAATGACCTCGATTCCTAACTTTTGACCCTCTAGATCCTAACCCAGCAAATAGTTCTCGATACCTATTACTGCTTTTCCTGTATAGTGATCAACGTTAAAACCGGAAATAGTTGATTTATACCAATGACCTCGATTCCTAACTTTTGACCCTCTAGATCCTGATCCAACAAATAGTTCTCGATACGTATTACTGCTTTTCCTGTATAGTGATCAACGTTAAAACCGGAAATAGTTGACCCTCTAGATCCTGATCTAACAAATAGTTCTCGATACCTATTACTGCTTTTCCTGTATAGTGATCAACGTTAAAACCGGCAATAGTTGATTTGTACCAATGACCTCGATTCCTAACTTTTGACCCTCTAGATCCTAATCCAACAAATAGTTCTCGATACCTATTACTGCTTTTCCTGTATAGTGATCAACGTTAAAACCGGAAATAGTTGATTTGTACCAACGACTTCGATTCCTAACTTTTGACCCTCTAGATCCTAATCCAACAAATAGTTCTCGCAATCTATTACTGCTTTTCCTGTATAGTGATCAACGTTAAAACCGGAAATAGTTGATTTATACCAATGACCTCGATTCCTAACTTTTGACCCTCTAGATCCTAATCCAGCAAATAGTTCTCGATACCTATTACTGCTTTTCCTGTATAGTGATCAACGTTAAAACCGGAAATAGTTGATTTATACCAATGACCTCGATTCCTAACTTTTGACCCTCTAGATCCTAATCCAGCAAATAGTTTTCGATACCTATTACTGCTTTTCCTGTATAGTGATCAACGTTAAAACCGGAAATAGTTGATTTATACCAATGACCTCGATTCCTAACTTTTGACCCTCTAGATCCTAATCCAGCAAATAGTTCTCGATATCTATTACTGCATTTCCTGTATAGTGATCAACGTTAAAACCGGAAATAGTTGATTTATACCAATGACCCCGATTCCTAACTTTTGACACTCTAGATCCTAATCCAGCAAATAGTTCTCGATACCTATTACTGCTTTTCCTGTATAGTGATCAACGTTAAAACCGGAAATAGTTGATTTATACCAATGACCTCGATTCCTAACTTTTGACCCTCTAGATCCTAATCCAGCAAATAGTTCTCGATACCTATTACTGCTTTTCCTGTATAGTGATCAACGTTAAAACCGGAAATAGTTGATTTATACCAATGACCTCGATTCCTAACTTTTGACCCTCTAGATCCTAATCCAGCAAATAGTTCTCGATACCTATTACTGCATTTCCTGTATAGTGATCAACGTTAAAACCGGAAATAGTTGATTTATACCAATGACCCCGATTCCTAACTTTTGACACTCTAGATCCTAATCCAGCAAATAGTTCTCGATACCTATTACTGCTTTTCCTGTAGTGATCAACGTTAAAACCGGAAATAGTTGATTTATACCAATGACCTCGATTCCTAACTTTTGACCCTCTAGATCCTAATCCAGCAAATAGTTCTCGATACCTATTACTGCTTTTCCTGTATAGTGATCAACGTTAAAACCGGAAATAGTTGATTTATACCAATGACCTCGATTCCTAACTTTTGACCCTCTAGATCCTAATCCAGCAAATAGTTCTCGATACCTATTACTGCTTTTCCTGTATAGTGATCAACGTTAAAACCGGAAATAGTTGATTTATACCAATGACCTCGATTCCTAACTTTTGACCCTCTAGATCCTAATCCAGCAAATAGTTCTCGATACCTATTACTGCTTTTCCTGTATAGTGATCAACGTTAAAACCGGAAATAGTTGATTTATACCAATGACCTCGATTCCTAACTTTTGACCCTCTAGATCCTAATCCAGCAAATAGTTCTCGATACCTATTACTGCTTTTCCTGTATAGTGATCAACGTTAAAACCGGAAATAGTTGATTTGTACCAACGACTTCGATTCCTAACTTTTGACCCTCTAGATCCTGATCCAACAAATAATTCTCGATACCTATTACTGCTTTTCCTGTATAGTGATCAACGTTAAAACCGGAAATAGTTGATTTATACCAATGACCTCGATTCCTAACTTTTGACCCTCTAGATCCTGATCGAACAAATAGTTCTGGATACCTATTACTGCTTTTCCTGTATAGTGATCAACGTTAAAACTGGAAATAGTTGATTTATACCAACGACCTCGATTCCTAACTTTTGACCCTCTAGATCCTGATATAACAAATAATTCTCGATACCTATTACTGCTTTTCCTGTATAGTGATCAACGTTAAAACCGGAAATAGTTGATTTATACCAACGACCTCGATTCCTAACTTTTGACCCTCTAGATCCTGATCCAACAAATAGTTCTCGATACCTGTTACTGCTTTTCCTGTATAGTGATCAACGTTAAAACCGGAAATAGTTGATTTATACCAACGATCTCGATTCCTAACTTTTGACCCTCTAGATCCTGATCCAACAAATAGTTCTCGATACCTATTACTGCTTTTCCTGTATAGTGATCAACGTTAAAACCGGAAATAGTTGATTTATACCAACGACCTCGATTCCTAACTTTTGACCCTCTAGATCCTGATCCAACAAATAATTCTCGATACCTATTACTGCTTTTCCTGTATAGTGATCAACGTTAAAACCGGAAATAGTTGATTTATACCAACGACCTCGATTCCTAACTTTTGACCCTCTAGATCCTGATCCAACAAATAATTCTCGATACCTATTACTGCTTTTCCTGTATAGTGATCAACGTTAAAGCCGGAAATAGTTGATTTATACCAATGACCTCGATTCCTAACTTTTGACCCTCTAGATCCTGATCCAACAAATAGTTCTCGATACCTATTACTGCTTTTCCTGTATAGTGATTAACGTTAAAACCGGAAATAGTTGATTTATACCAACGACCTCGATTCCTAACTTTTGACCCCCTAGATTTTGATCCAACAAATAATTCTCGATACCTATTACTGCTTTTCCTGTATAGTGATCAACGTTAAAACCGGAAATAGTTGATTTATACCAACGACCTCGATTCCTAACTTTTGACCCTCTAGATCCTGATCCAACAAATAATTCTCGATACCTATTACTGCTTTTCCTGTATAGTGATCAAGGTTAAAACCGGAAATAGTTGATTTATACCAACGATCTCGATTCCTAACTTTTGACCCTCTAGATCCTGATCCAACAAATAATTCTCGATACCTATTACTGCTTTTCCTGTATAGTGATCAACGTTAAAACCGGAAATAGTTGATTTATACCAACGACCTCGATTCCTAACTTTTGACCCTCTAGATCCTGATCCAACAAATAATTCTCGATACCTATTACTGCTTTTCCTGTATAGTGATCAACGTTAAAACCGGAAATAGTTGATTTATACCAACGACCTCGATTCCTAACTTTTGACCCCCTATATACTCATCCAACAAATAGTTCTCGAAATATATTGTGTCCCGGACGGACGGATATTCGGATTGAGTAAAGAAGCTTTGGTAAGCCAAACTACTTAGCAATTGTAAGCACTTGCGTAACTAATTTATTGGAAACTGGAACACAAACATTATAATAAAATAACTGAAAAAGCGAAAACCATAAACACTCACTTGCTTGAAGTTAATTACAGCATCCAGAAGAGCAAGATGAGCATCTTTCGAGTTTATTCAAAAAGTTTAATACTTCACAATTTGTAATTCTCATTTAAGAGTACAAGAGGAATATTTTGATAGGAAACTTATTAGTATTTTTGGTGTAATAATAGATTATACCCTAAATTTTCAAATTTTGGCCTTAATATTTAAAAAAAGACTGCACTCAACAATAATATTTCCTACAAATATAAATAACCGCATAATAGTTTGCTAAATACCAATATGTCGAATTGATGGAAAATGAAAAATAACTCCATGTAACTTTTTTTCTTTCTTTTAAATTTCAATACCATATAGAAGAATCTAAATCATGGGTTGACATGTAACAAATTAAAAGGAGTAACAAGCGAAGTATTATATTATCTTCACACTAGCTATTAATTTGGACCTACATGTACATTACTTTCTCACAAAATGTGAATTGTAAAGAATAACCAATTTCTTTCGCAGAGCAGCTTTCAGTTTAAAATTATGAAGTATTCTTTCTACTGAAATTCTTCCTCACTGATTAGGAATTGAAGTAAGTAGTCTACCTGTGAGCTGTAACACATTCTCATTTACAGTTAGCTTAACTAAATGCTTGCGGCCTACAACCGTTAATTGAAAGCGCTCTTCTTCTATATTTTCGGTCGATTGATTTCGAGTTTGGCATTCCATTCACCGCCGAGGTTATGCGAAACGTAGAACCACAGCTTAACGTGGAATCCGAACAACGTGAGCTCCCACCAGGACTCGAACCTGCATCTACCATGCCGGAGGTTTCACGTTTTCGGCTGGTACACTCTATACAATATACTCCAACCTACCTTTGGTTGGCAAATTTCCATATCTTGCGTAGAAGCTTGTTGAAATATGTCCAAAGCGTAGTGAAAGTTGCCATTGTTTATTTTGATGTGAGGCTGCGTCAAAGCGGAGATCAGTAAACCAAGAGTTCTCGCAGAGAGATTTGAGTCTGGATGCGACTTGGATGAGCATTGAAGGAAATACAGCATAAACGGAGTAAAGGAGATATCTTCCAGCGTCATGTCAACTAGAATCCTACAACAAAACATTAAACAATTCATCTTTGCTTATAACTTCAGAGTAGCTACAGTCCACTTTCCAAATAATGTGAATTTTATTTACAACATTTTATGCACTTTTTATCGTAGCATTGATAGTTTTATGCAGCAAGGCATCTGCATTCTAGTACATATGCAGCACTTATGCATGATCAAACCTGGACAATCATCACTATGGATAATCAATTTGGACCTTTCTACTGGCTTTCATCTTGAATTTAACTGAACAAAATATTCCGTCTAACATTCTTCCATAAAATACCTGAAAACATCAACAATATACTATGAACAATTCTGGGCAACAGACGCTTGGTTACACTCATGAATTTTAACATTAATTTAATTTACTTTAAATTTTGATTCATAAAAAATACTTGTACTTTTAAACTTTCGGTTACCCCCTGGACCCTTATTCACGAAACATCTTTCGATTGCAGCTGGTTACACGTCAAACGCTTTCCGGGTAAGTCTGTTTCTTTCTTTCTTTCTTTTTTTTTCTTTTCTTATTTATTTATTTTCTGTAATATTTTCCATTGTAGAAGCTTTGTTTTAAGAGACTTAAATCTGATTTTAAACTACTCGCTAAGCAAAACAATACGTTTATGGTAAAAATTATTAAAGTATAGTTTTGCCAACTGCGTACTTTCGCTTCATTTATTTATTTATTTAAAAATCACCAGATACAGCTTAGAGGCCATTTTACACTAGATATCCAACAACAACAACAACAACAACAACAACAATGGAAAGGATTTGGGAAGGTATCGGCCAGGGCCTCTTTAATAGGTACCATCCAGGTATTTGCCAGGTAGGACTGAGGGAAACCCTGGAAAACCTCAGTAAGAATGGTCGCCAGCGGGATTCGAATCCACGACCTCCCGAATGCGAAGGCAACACCTCTACCACTTGAGCTACTTCGCTCGGTGCCACTATCTAGATAGTTGACGAAACTGTTAAACGTTAATAATTATTCTCTTAATTTTTTTATCTACTTTTTCTCCTATTTTTACCCCCTGCGAACAAAAACCTAGGAGAAAGCCAAATGCTCTAAAGTACCAGGAATTATAATTCCTACTAAGTGAAATTCTTCGCTATTTCAGTTGATGTAATACCAAATAATTATTTTCTTAATTTTTTCTACTTTTTCTCCTATTTTTACCCCCTGCGAACAAAAACCTAGGAGAAAGCCAAATGCTCTAAAGTACCAGGAATTGTAATTCCTACTAAGTGAAATTCTTCGCTATTTCAGTTGATGTAATACCAAATAATTATTTTCTTAATTTTTTCTACTTTTTCTCCTATTTTTACCCCCTGCGAACAAAAACCTAGGAGAAAGCCAAATGCTCTAAAGTACCAGGAATTATAATTCCTACTAAGTGAAATTCTTCGCTATTTCAGTTGATGTAATACCAAATAATTATTTTTTTAATTTTTTCTACTTTTTCTCCTATTTTTACCCCCTGCGAACAAAAACCTAGGAGAAAGCCAAATGCTCTAAAGTACCAGGAATTATAATTCCTACTAAGTGAAATTCTTCGCTATTTCAGTTGATGTAATACCAAATAATTATTTTCTTAATTTTTTCTACTTTTTCTCCTATTTTTACCCCCTGCGAACAAAAACCTAGGAGAAAGCCAAATGCTCTAAAGTACCAGGAATTATAATTCCTACTAAGTGAAATTCTTCGCTATTTCAGTTGATGTAATACCAAATAATTATTTTCTTAATTTTTTCTACTTTTTCTCCTATTTTTACCCCCTGCGAACAAAAAACTAGGAGAAAGCCAAATGCTCTAAAGTACCAGGAATTATAATTCCTACTAAGTGAAATTCTTCGCTATTTCAGTTGATGTAATACCAAATAATTATTTTCTTAATTTTTTCTACTTTTTCTCCTATTTTTACCCCCTGCGAACAAAAACCTAGGAGAAAACCAAATGCTCTAAAGTACCAGGAATTATAATTCCTACTAAGTGAAATTTTTCGCTATTTCAGTTGATGTAATACCAAATAATTATTTTCTTAATTTTTTCTACTTTTTCTCCTATTTTTACCCCCTGCGAACAAAAACCTACGAGAAAACCAAATGCTCTAAAGTACCAGGAATTATAATTCCTACTAAGTGAAATTCTTCGCTATTTCAGTTGATGTAATACCAAATAATTATTTTCTTAATTTTTTCTACTTTTTCTCCTATTTTTACCCCCTGCGAACAAAAACCTAGGAGAAAGCCAAATGCTCTAAAGTACCAGGAATTATAATTCCTACTAAGTGAAATTCTTCGCTATTTCAGTTGATGTAATACCAAATAATTATTTTCTTAATTTTTTCTACTTTTTCTCCTATTTTTACCCCCTGCGAACAAAAACCTAGGAGAAAGCCAAATGCTCTAAAGTACCAGGAATTATAATTCCTACTAAGTGAAATTCTTCGCTATTTCAGTTGATGTAATACCAAATAATTATTTTCTTAATTTTTTCTACTTTTTCTCCTATTTTTACCCCCTGCGAACAAAAACCTAGGAGAAAGCCAAATGCTCTAAAGTACCAGGAATTATAATTCCTACTAAGTGAAATTCTTCGCTATTTCAGTTGATGTAATACCAAATAATTATTTTCTTAATTTTTTCTACTTTTTCTCCTATTTTTACCCCCTGCGAACAAAAACCTAGGAGAAAACCAAATGCTCTAAAGTACCAGGAATTATAATTCCTACTAAGTGAAATTTTTCGCTATTTCAGTTGATGTAATACCAAATAATTATTTTCTTAATTTTTTCTACTTTTTCTCCTATTTTTACCTCCTGCGAACAAAAACCTAGGAGAAAACCAAATGCTCTAAAGTACCAGGAATTATAATTCCTACTAAGTGAAATTCTTCGCTATTTCAGTTGATGTAATACCAAATAATTATTTTCTTAATTTTTTCTACTTTTTCTCCTATTTTTACCCCCTGCGAACAAAAACCTAGGAGAAAGCCAAATGCTCTAAAGTACCAGGAATTATAATTCCTACTAAGTGAAATTCTTCGCTATTTCAGTTGATGTAATACCAAATAATTATTTTCTTAATTTTTTCTACTTTTTCTCCTATTTTTACCCCCTGCGAACAAAAACCTAGGAGAAAGCCAAATGCTCTAAAGTACCAGGAATTATAATTCCTACTAAGTGAAATTCTTCGCTATTTCAGTTGATGTAATACCAAATAATTATTTTCTTAATTTTTTCTACTTTTTCGCCTATTTTTACCCCCTGCGAACAAAAACCTAGGAGAAAGCCAAATGCTCTAAAGTACCAGGAATTATAATTCCTACTAAGTGAAATTCTTCGCTATTTCAGTTGATGTAATACCAAATAATTATTTTCTTAATTTTTTCTACTTTTTCTCCTATTTTTACCCCCTGCGAACAAAAACCTAGGAGAAAGCCAAATGCTCTAAAGTACCAGGAATTATAATTCCTACTAAGTGAAATTCTTCGCTATTTCAGTTGATGTAATACCAAATAATTATTTTCTTAATTTTTTCTACTTTTTCTCCTATTTTTACCCCCTGCGAACAAAAACCTAGGAGAAAGCCAAATGCTCTAAAGTACCAGGAATTATAATTCCTACTAAGTGAAATTCTTCGCTATTTCAGTTGATGTAATACCAAATAATTATTTTCTTAATTTTTTCTACTTTTTCTCCTATTTTTACCCCCTGCGAACAAAAACCTAGGAGAAAGCCAAATGCTCTAAAGTACCAGGAATTATAATTCCTACTAAGTGAAATTCTTCGCTATTTCAGTTGATGTAATACCAAATAATTATTTTCTTAATTTTTTCTACTTTTTCTCCTATTTTTACCCCCTGCGAACAAAAACCTAGGAGAAAGCCAAATGCTCTAAAGTACCAGGAATTATAATTCCTACTAAGTGAAATTCTTCGCTATTTCAGTTGATGTAATACCAAATAATTATTTTCTTAATTTTTTCTACTTTTTCTCCTATTTTTACCCCCTGCGAACAAAAACCTAGGAGAAAGCCAAATGCTCTAAAGTACCAGGAATTATAATTCCTACTAAGTGAAATTCTTCGCTATTTCAGTTGATGTAATACCAAATAATTATTTTCTTAATTTTTTCTACTTTTTCTCCTATTTTTACCCCCTGCGAACAAAAACCTAGGAGAAAGCCAAATGCTCTAAAGTACCAGGAATTATAATTCCTACTAAGTGAAATTCTTCGCTATTTCAGTTGATGTAATACCAAATAATTATTTTCTTAATTTTTTCTACTTTTTCTCCTATTTTTACCCCCTGCGAACAAAAACCTAGGAGAAAGCCAAATGCTCTAAAGTACCAGGAATTATAATTCCTACTAAGTGAAATTCTTCGCTATTTCAGTTGATGTAATACCAAATAATTATTTTCTTAATTTTTTCTACTTTTTCTCCTATTTTTACCCCC